>NW_022991435.1:2991248-3527955 GCF_902827175.1 Gymnodraco acuticeps | reverse complement strand
CCGTTGGTCTCCTACTCCATTAAAAGCTTGTTTCCTTAGCAGAAGGATGGTGCCACTTTCATGCCAACTAGAGGGTCTGCCTAATCCTCCTTTGCCATACTGAGTTTGGAAAGGATCATCGGTTAATTGTTTTAGAGGGGCTTCCCCTTCATCCCACTACCCCCCCCCCCCCCCCCCCCCACTCCAACCCCACTCAGGGCAGCAGTGGCGCCAGCTCGGTGCAAAACGATTCGTGGTGTTGTTCCATGGCTAAAGAACGAGGACTCACATGGTATCCCCATGGAGCAGCATAGTGGGGAAATAGAAAGTACAACAAAACATTATACAAACACACACACATGCACCACACACAGCATGCTCGCACCCATCCGCAGTTACACACAAATCCACCCATCTGAACACACGTTATTCTGAAATAAAAAGCAAAGGGTTGACGGCATGCACTGCTCATGTGTCACAGAACATGTCTGAAGAAAATGATTCTGCGTTTTGTATTTAAAAGACAGGTTAGGTCCAGGTTTCCAAATGCCTTATGTAAGGTTCTGGATTATTTCTTGTTGTTATTTACCAAATATTTCATATGGAATACCTGTCTTAATTAGATACAGTGTCTCAATGTTTAGCAAAGACTTTTGCTATTACAATTTTAGAATAGTTAAACATTTGGGGAAACAGTTGTAGGGCTAACTTTGGCTTAGAATGGAAACAGCAAGTCTGGCTAACAAAATATTTTTCAAACTCACCAATTTACACTTTGTTTAAAGCATTATTCGCTTTTACCAAACCATTTAAAGGCTGGAATCAGTAACTTTCTCAGGTTTCGGCTGGTTTCACGTCTTTGTGCTAAGCTAAGCGGCTGTTTCAAGCTACATTAACCATAGTACATAAGAGTGGCATCCATCTTCTTTTGTTACTTTCTATAGGAATGCTAATAAGCATCTTCCCCTTAAATATCAAACTTCTGTTTATCTTTGAGGCTGGGTAACAAAGAGTAAGTAGCCTGCTGAGCTGGACTGTAAAGAGACATGGCTAATAGGACAAAACTGGACAGTGTGATATTTGAACGTGTGCCAACATTATGTTGAGGTGACGCCAGCTCCACCTCACTGTGTTCCAGAGGAGCAGGGGTCAAAGCAGCTGCTCTTTTCTCTGCAAGCTTTAAACCCACAGACTAACAGCCGGAGGTGCTGAGGGTCCGAGAGGATCCAGGGTTTGGCGTTCGAGGGGGGGGGGGGGGTTAGTGACAGGTGTTAACACGGCAGGAGTTAAAAAGGGAGGGAGAGGTAGAGGAAGGGGAGGGGGTACTTAGTAAGAGCCGACGAGGAGGGCTGCAGGAGGATGCCTGATGTTTACACTGCAGCACATGTGCAGTTTCATATTAGGCCTGTCAGGAACTGTTGCTATAGATCTTCCACGCTCCACCCTCCCTACTTAAGTCCCCCTTCCACTCCAACGCACAAATGACTTTGAAACATCAAAGCTGGCATTAATGTCTCATTTCCCTATGCAAATGCAAAATGAGAAAGAAAACTAAAAAAGCCTGCCTCTTTCCCTTTCACTGAGAATCGCTGCTGTTCCCTGGAGACGAAGCATGATGCGCAGTTTTGGGGAGAAAAACGGGTTGGGGGATCCTAGGGGCTGCTCTGCATTACCAAAACAAACCATTCAGCAAACAAACAATTAGACGCTCATGAATTATGGACAAGCCATCTAAAATAGCTATAGCGCGGGGAGTCGTGGAGCAATTGCTGAGCTAATGAAACGTATGTTGTGTGTTTTTAAACAGTAGTGGAGTAGTATGTATTACGGCTTCATGAGTACAATATTTATACGTCAATTATTAGATTATTCCCCTTAATTCTTTCTACCGGCAGTGCAGCTGAGTGACTGAAAACAACGCAACACTGAGAAACCTAGGAAAGATCAGACAGGAAAGTGAAGAAGGAAAGGGGTCTAGTAATCCACAACGCGTGAATGAGCATCAGCCATTTTGTTTTTTCAATCTGTCCCCAGCAACATCCATTATTCACAACTCTGTGTTTACCTCTCACAGACGCGCACAGTCCATGCCGCAATGATCCAGGAGGATATACTGAACACCAGCAGAACAGTTCCCGGACAGATGGTCATGAGGGTCTTCATGACGAAGCGTGTGTTGAAGTTGATCTTGTTGAGAGCGCCGATGCTGCGAGACGAAGCGTCCGTGAACAGTTTGCTGTGGAGCAACATGACCCTGCCTATCAGGTAGAGTCTCAGGAACATGGGGATGGAGAGGATGATGTCCACGTCAGCATCGGCCTCAGACGGCGTGTAGGTGAAGGCCAGCCGCGCCTTCCAGGTGAAGACGTAATGGCCCGGGATGGGATGGATGGCACACACCAGCAGCTCCAGCACGATGAAGAAGATCCGCTCATACGTCATGGCTATCCTCCAATCGTCCGCACCATTGTCGACCATAAACAGCTTTAAAGAAAAACAGACAAACATCAAAGACTTGTTGTAAATCTCTACTTGCAATACTCAGTTGGGTGTTTGAGGCATTTTCAGCATTTTTCATCCCTTTTAACCCCCACACCTTGAAAGTGTTTATCATTTCAAACTTAGATTGTGAGACACATTATTCAAATCAAACCCACAGATTTCATTTGAAATTCTAGTCAAGAGAATATGAAGAAGTCATGCTTAAGTGAGAGTAAAATATGTATAACATGAAGGAGAAGACACATAGACATTTAGCATTCAGTGTATTGCTATAGCCATAAAAAGTGGCAACCAAGATTTGTATATCTTATTTAACTCAGATCAGAAGACTGATGCCGCTCAGATCAAGCAGCACAATAATAATAAAACAAATGCAATAGAAATCTGCAAAATACAACTTCATGTACAAAATAAAAGTTGTCTACAGATGTATTTATTTAGTAGCTATGTATAACAGTTTATCTATTTTTTATTGTTGAACAAAATACCACAAATGTTGTGATTCTTATTCTGTTCAACCAAATGTGTGTACTTTTCTTCTGTGTATCATTCTTTGTATTTTAATAACTAACTCATAGATTATACCATTTCATATAATTTTTTTAAGCATACAGTAGTAAACATTGTATTTCAATATTTTTACCAGGGCCCAATTGCCAAATATGAAAACTTCATGAACATTATCTTCCCAAAACTGATACCAAAAGCTGCTGGTATCATTAAAATAAAAAGAATAACAAAAGGTTGTTATTAATTTAGACTCACCTGGATTTCCCGGGCATGGTACATTATTATAAGACCAAGCAATATAACAGTGGAAAGGCTGATAAGGCATTTCAGTGCAAATGAGTATGAAGATTCCTGTGGTGAGAGAAGAAGAAAATAAAAAAGATTTCAGACATTGTTAAGTGAACACAATAAACACATACAACCAGATCTTACATAAGATATACATAACAAGATTATCAATAGATTATCAATTCATAAACCAATGATTATTAAGTTGTATGATACTACTTAGCAACAAGGTGAAATGAAGTAGTAGAGAGAGTGCATTTAATCATTCATAATTGTTATACTTTTTTATGTTGGCTTTTATGAGTAGCATAAATGTCCAAATAAACACTTGCATGTAAGTCCATGAAAGTATATACACAGCCTTCACCTCCACACACACACACACACACACACACACACACACACACACACACACACACACACACACACACACACACACACACACACACACAGAGTGCTTATTAGCCCAGACGTGTGTAAAAGAGCAGATAATGGGGTTTTACACACAAACAGGGCAGTCAGGGTGTTGCTTAACAACGCAGCTGCAGGTGTAGACGTGCAGCCTAATATTATCTATGGATGCTGTTCCCCAGCATCTAAACTACTAATTAATCAAAGCGCAGCACTTAGAGGGGGACTTTCCACTTAATGGTAGGTGCAGAAAAGGCAAGGCTAGCATTAGCAGGGGGGGAACCACAGAGAGCGATGCTGGTGATAAATAGGCCAGCTGGAGACTAGCGCTGCTGTGTTGTGTTTGTGTGGACACTGGGGCCATAGATCTAGGAAATGATGGTTGGTAAAATGCTATTTGATAAATCAAGGGTATAAAAATGCGGCCTGCAGAAGGCTAACGGTTGTAGGGCTGTTATTATAATAACAACGGCGACGACAAATGACAAGAACAACAAGTGGAAATATCCTTCATAATTGTCAGTGTGATGAAAGTGAGAGCTGCTCAACATTACTCTATCCTTCGGTGGTCCATATTGCAGAATGTATTTTTAGCTATCAACTAGATTGCTTTGGCCCTCAGGTGGACGACATGTTCTCAAGACGTTGTTTTGACAGGTCCCTGGTGAAATAATATTGAGTAAACAATTAATCCACCTGCCAGAGGTTCAAGACTTTCCAGTCCCAGTGCTCCCTGCCTCTTTCTCTCCTTCTGGTCCCAGAAAGCCTCAGCTGAGCCTCAGGAGTCTGCATGATGTGGCGTAAGACGGAATAAGGACCATCCATCGGTGTGTGTGTGTGTGTGTGGTGTGTTGTGTGTGTGTGTGTGGTGTTGTGTGTGTGTGTGTGTGTGTGTGTGGTGTGTGTGTGTGTGTGTGTGTGGTGTGTGTGTGTTTGTGTGTGTGTGTGTGTGGTGTGTGTGTGTGTGTGTGTGTGTGTGTGTGTGGCATCGACTGTAACACTCAGAGGTGGGAGGTCACTTCCATTTCAGCTGTGCTCATCTTGATGAATGGACTGAACCTCACTCAGTAATAGTCATAGACAGACCCATTGACTTCCTTAAGACCCCATTATCATTGTATAGATTACCACAGTCTCTTACTAGTTCACACACACACACACACACACACACACACACACACACACGCCTTTGTATGTGTGGCGAGACCTAACTTGAACTGAATATAATATGTATTTGTAGTTAATCATTGATAAACCTACTGTACGTTACCTATCTAGAACCAAGTAAATGAATAGTAGAAGGTAAACAGATACAAATACCAATCAGACAAAGAACATAGTTAGCATCCAGCCAGCGCACAGACAAGGTTAGCCATTCACTTTTGAAAATAGAATGGCAAGCTAAAGACCTACACATATTCCTCACTAGTTGGTGAAGACTGAAACAGAGATAAAACAAGACAACTGGGACAACACAGTCCTAAAATATCCTTAAAATGTGAATGAAAGTGAAGAATAATATTTTGCATTTTCATTGCAATTCATTCTCTGCGCTAAACATTTCCACCAACATTCAAGAAAACAGGACCTGTATTTCTTCTGATAAACAAACTAAACTGAAAACACAACCTCTTGGCAGAGGTAAGTATTGGATTTATATTTGTCAGGTTACCAACAAAATGTCTCAGAATAAATGCTAACTTTGAAGGTGTAAATAAACAACTTTATCATACTATAAGACTGTTGTGATGTGTTCTTGTAGGATTTGGACACCAAGTAATCAGTAATGTCTAAGAGATGCACAATTTGTAGTAAATGGGTTCAAAACATGGCATAACACCTATAAAGCTATGTTGTTCTGTTCCTTTTTAACTTGCATACAGATGTTACCAAGGTTTTATTTTTCCCTGCGATCAAAGACCTGTGTCCTGTGACCTACCTTAACCTCCAGCGCTCTGCACTATAAGTCAGCTATTGTATATTGTAGTAGAAGCTGAGTGCACTGAGAGAACAGTATTCTTCCTAAAATACCCTTACGCAGCAGACGTGATTGGCTGATACACAAGGACAACAGCAGGTCAAGTGGTGGTGACCAGGTCACAGCGACCCTGACCCCACAATGCCCTGCTTCTTCAAGAGTCACATGTTACTATCGTGTGCAGCGTCCTCTACACTCTGATCTGATACAAGTAAAAACATGCTGTTGGAATTGTTTCCCATTGTTTCCCTATTGACCTTTTTTTATCTTTAATTGTCTTTATCTGTTATGTCTGCGCAGAAACCCCCATACATCTATCTCCTCTTCATCCCCTTTCCTCAGCTATCCCCCTCTCCATCTCCCTCTCCTGCTGAGAGCTCATGATTAGCAGATGCTGCCTTCACAGGGAACCACAGAGAGCCACAAAGGCACCAGTATTGAAACAAATCATTTGGCTAGACTGAGATCTGATACCAATAATGAAAAAGTGGATATGAGAAAAAAAGTTGGAAAAAAGCAAAGAAATTACTTTAAAATTAGATTTAGAAAAAATAGATTTTATCCAATCAATAGGCTGTTAGTCATCGATCACATGACACTCCTTTTGATTTGAATTTGACAGATACTCCATCACCTTTGTTAGACATTGCTTGTCAGTGTCTGTGCTAATAATCACTCTTCATGAATGTGACAGCTGCCAACCCCACACAAATCCAAAATCAACAATAGCAGTGACACCACACAAAGCTCCCACTCATTCATCACACGCACGCACGACCTACCTTAGTGTAAACCCCCCATGACAGCTCCGTCTCCGTCACCATGACGACAATCCCAAACATCCCGAAGATGAGTGCGTAGTCGCTGAGCCGCTTCCGCTTCTCAAACAGCGCCCTCCGGTGGCCGAGCCTGTATCCTGTCCCTGTTCTTCTTCTGTGTTGCCCTGCATCCGGCGGCGCGCTGCCCTCCCTGACCAGGCTCTCGTTGGACGCCTTGCTGGGGTCTTCGCCGCCGTTGCCCTTGGATACCACCACCTCCAGGCCAGAGCTGTGCAGTGTCTGCAAGGGCTGCGTCTCCGAGTCGAGCTCCGCAAGGTTGCGGCGCGACGAGGACGCCAGGCTGCCCACTAGTGGTCTCACCACTCCGCCATTGTACTTGCAGGTGTTCATGGCTATCTGAGGGAGTCGGCCGCTGCTCTCGGAGAGGGAGGGCTTGGATCCAGCATGGCTCAGCTTCTTCTGCTCAGTAGTGGCCTGTGAACAGGAAGAAGAGAGGTAAATACAATACTATCACAACAGAAAAGGTGTAAAAACTGAAGGTGGTTTAAGAGACACACAGGTTCAGACTTTAAATAGAGCATTGATGTGGGAGTTACATCATGGAGAGGGCACACTGAGGGAAGGATCTTGCAAAAACAATTTTGGTTATAAAAGCAGACAGATTTAGTGCTCAGCAGGACATGCGGCCAAAACATACAGTACGGACCAAAATATACTGAAATAACCCACTCTTCTTTCATGAGAAACATATACTGAGAGCTGATAACATTTACAGTTTAAGCCCGTCTTGAAAAAAACAAGAATCCCACTTAACAGTTAAACTATAACAGTTGAAAATCTTTGATTGAAGCTATGTTCCGGCCTTTCTTCAAGAAAATGGCATCAAAATTGGATGTCTCAAAAACAAATCAATAATGAATGGACTATGATGTATAAATAAAACCGTATAACCAATAGTGGACCTTACAAAGTGCAGAAAATTGAATCTTTGCGCTGCACAAATTGAGATAGCATGATCCTGTTTCCTATCAGAGAAACACTCTGCTCGATGCAGAGAGTAGAAGCGGGATGCCCAAAAGAGAACGAAGAAATGTGGTCCTTCTCAAATCAGGCGTACAAGGGACCAAATGTGACATTCCCACTTTTTTATAAGGCAAACAAGGAAACCCATTTCCTCTGAAACTCACTTAGTGTACTGTACAAAGTGTGTGCGGAGGTTAAGGCTAACCAGGGTTGCCAACTTTGGGTACCTGGCTGGAGTGAGATTTTGATATCATGGGTTTAATTCAGGTTTAATTACACATATGCACACTAAATGACTGCTATCGTGTCAGTAGCGGGACCTTAGCATGATATATATACAATACAAATGAAATACACAATATTGGACACAGACTATAAAGGGCAAAAGTTTCATTCACTAATGAAAGTCAAACACCTGTTTGTTTCCACTGTTTTATTGTGTGCCTGTCGCGAAAAGTAATTCATTGACTTATCGTACGATAAATAAAAATGAACTCGATAATGTTTTCATTTACATGAGGATGTGATTAGCAGTTTGAAATGATGTACTTGAATTATTTTATATATATCATTATGTCAGTGGTCTAAAATGATACAACGGTGCCGACAATATTATCGTTTATCGCAAAAATTTCCGGGAAAATGTATCCAACAAAATTAATTATCGTTAGAGGCCTATACATGAAACACACAGACACAAACAAATCTACAGACTTACTCCAAACTGCCAAATATATTAATTAACATACTCTCACTCTCAAATACTCTTTGACTCTATTTTGGCCTAGTAGAACAATAAGCAGCAGACTTTTACTTTTTATCATTTCTACTGGATCTTAGATATGCGCATGCGCAATACGGGTCGGGGATTGACCAACCGGCTCCCACTGCTCTGCTGTCTGTTAACGTTGTTAAGATTGGTGGGGGCGGGGAGGGAGCGGATCGACAGCTTGAGCAGCTGTCAACTCAACATTGTAAATAACCAACCAAAAACGATCACCGGTTCATCTTGTTTTTGGCATGAGAATAGTTTGGGCAGCGTGAGAGCGTGACATTGAGAGTGAAAGCGTGTGTGTCACACGCCAGATGCGTGAGAGTTGGCAACCCTGGGCTAACTCAGGGGCAAGTTAAGAATAAGAGTCACGTATATTCGCACATTTGTTCAACCAATAAATAGAATATTGTGGATAACATGTATTTTTCCTTTAGCGAGAAAGGAGAGAAATACTTCAAACTGTTTAGAAACCTATGTAACTTCTTTATCACCTGTACAAAATGTTCCTATTTCCCGGCCCACACTCCTCATCTTGCATTGAGTCGTCTATGTGTCTGTTCTTTCCGGGAGATAGGAGGGAGTTTCTGTCCCAGTTACGCAGGCTAAAAATGTTCAATCCATGCAGAGGCTGTAGAGCAGTCACCCCAGAAGCATCTATCCGCCTGTCTATCCCCTGCCCTTCAGAGACTCGGGCAGATTATCATAATGGGTTATGAAAACTTCACATGGAACAGTGCTTTTTCCAAAACAAGTCGGGGGTGTGTGATAGCACTGCTGGCCCTTTTTATTAGCCTTGACAAAGCATGCCTAATGCCTTTAAATGTGCTGGTGGGAATAAAGAAGGGCGGCCCTAATGGAAATGTACTAACTCCAGTCCTGTGATGCTATCGTCTTGCGCATATTGTGGCTCCATGAGAACAGGACTAAAGGTTAAGGATTAGTGCAGCCCATAGTGTTTCTAATCCCCTTTTCTGTATTAAATGGCTTTTTAATCTGTGCCATTAGGACCCCTCTACAATTTTGAAGACTGTGCAGTAAGTGAACTTTAGGTTTGAATGACAGGAAATACTGTAGAAATAGATGCTGATATGGCAATAGTGGTCGAGCAGCTGTGGTGTATTTAAAAATTTAAATAGAGCAGGCAATGCTGAATTTGACGCACGATTAAATTAAATCAAATTGAATTAAAAGCACGGTCCTAAAGACGTAATTAATTTTGCAAAATGTGATGCCTTGTATTTTGCAATTGAATGCAGCATCAAGGATACAAATCCCTACTTATTTAATAATTTCACTGACACACAAAGCTACCCAAGTTTTGAAGCACCCTGGGTTTTTATCAGATCGGGAAAGCACAAAACTATGCCAACTCAATCTAATATAGGAACATTTGTGGACCCAACTGGTGTAAGCCATCAAACAGTAGAGGTCATTTTCACAGGCTATTTTAATACATTTTGTTAAATATTTATAGGTCCTCACCAGTTCGTAAATAGCTTTCTTTTTTTCTTGCATCAAGCTCTACAGAGGATCTGCCTGCCAGTCTTTTGAATGCGTTTCATTCCAGTCTTACTTAAACTGAGCAACTACAAAACATCATTTTTCTTTTGGTTTTGAGTGTCACAACATAATGTCATTCATTGTCAAAAGAGAATTTCCTGCTTTTGTGTAGGAAGTAGATCACTTTGAAGCTCCTGTTCCGAGCTCAGAGTACTTTTAGACTCAGTCAAACTTTCCGAGTGGCTCTGAGATGTTTGATGTGGAAATTCTGATGCTGGACTATGATATCTAAGAAAAAAATCCAAGACAACTCTTTCAAACAAAGGTTGTTCGTGTTTGTAGAAAACACTACTTTTGTGAATTTATAGGACATTATTATTATTTGACTGTTTATCTTACTATATTGTCTTAACACAATATTGGAGTATTATGATTCAATATCTTACAACCACAACCCCTTTGATTAAAAAGTACCAGCACAGTTTATGAGACACCTGCAAGTCGACGAGCAACGATCGTTCATATTGGATCAAAGTGTGGATTTATAGAGCAAAGCTGAACTGTGAGTAAGGATGACTGTACAATAAATGATCAACTCTTAGATGAGTATCCTTCCTCCCTAGAATGGACAAACACACCATTCCCTGGATTGGCTGTCATTGATTTTGCTTTGGAATTTCAAACTGAACCAGTGGCGTAACAAGGTTGTGATTGGCCCCGGTGCAAATATTGTTTTGGGGGCCCCCCATCACCCCAAACATAAGCGCACGCTGATGCGCTCACACACGCACGGACATACACAACCACTCAGAAGCGCCACATGTATAAGCTATCAACAACAGCCTGCCCTGGCCTCAAACCAGGAGGATTACACCTGTTTCCTTGACGTTTGTCTCTGGGGAATGGGCCGGTAGGCCTAGATCAGGGGTGTCAAACTCAAATACGCAGTGGGCCAAAATAAAAAAAAACAGTACTAGTCGAGGGCCGGACTGGTTCAATGTTTATTGCAAAACGTATTGAAATGAACTTATTGCAATATTAAACCTGGAACTAACAAAGCTTAAATTATTGCCTATAAAAAACAACATTACATATTCAGTTGCATTCATTTCTTATGGCTCTATCTGCAGAGTCATTCCCTTATGATTACATTTTTCCACAGGCCAACAACAGCTTCAAAAACACAATTTCCCTCAAAGAAAAAACCAAACATGCCCTGCTGTCGCAAGAAAAAAAGTGCAGAAGGAAACATCCATTGAAACTCAGTTTGCTACTCTGTGATGCTAGTTTGAGCCAGATACTTGGCATCTCGTCTTGGGTACAAGTTCATGTTTGGGGTCAGGCTCTGAGCTGAGGAAATCCTCAGGATTGAGTGAAGGTGTGCGTGCAATATACCGGCGGGCCAGATCTAATAGTAATTAAAAATTATCCTGCAGGCCGAAATTAAATCCACCAAGGGCCTGATTTGGCCCCCGGGCCTTGAGTTTGACACATGTGGCCTAGATGGACCGGTTGCTATAATATAGCTTTTGATCTTGGCGTCGGGGGTCTCAATAGCACCATAGCGTCCCCTATCAGTTGGGGCCCTTGGGGGAAACTGTTGGCCACCGCCGGGCACAGCCAAATCCAGCCTCTCCTTCTGGCTGGCTCGAGAAGAAGGTTGCACAGCCACGGCCACGGATACAGCTTCACTTATGGAGCTAGATGGCAATGATGGTGGTGAGGCAGGTTGAGCTATCGTAGCCTCCGGCTCCAGCTGCCGCTTGCACTGTCAACATTGCTAACGCTCGATTTCGAAGACGATGTATGACAAAAAAAACGGTCTAATTTGTCAGTTTTAGCTGTTTACATCTCCTTGTTCTCTCTTGTCTTTCTCTTTTAGGCGCCGCTCTTGTGCTTTGGTTTGCTGTACATTATAAATGCAAGCTATTACATTTGTTATAATGCTGCCTAACTTGCTGCTGCTAGCTACAGTACAGCTTACAGGTTGATTAACGGTTCGCTCGTCACGCAAGGTATCACATGACATGAAAGGGAGCAAGGGTCATTGTACAGACAAATTACTTTTGAAGACTGCGTGAACCGGTCCAATGCCATTGGGGCCCCAAAATATATATATATAGACTGCGTTGCACCGGCTGCACCGGCGATAGTTACGCCACTGAACTGAACACACATGATTAAAGTGCTTGATAAATCCCAAAAATTAATAAAAAGCATGTAAAGTTATTCTGAAAAGTTTTGGGTTTTCGAAGCTTAGCTAAATGTTAGAGTAGGGCAATGGCAACAAGTCTTTAAAAACGGGGAACGAAGTTATTGAGCTAGGGAACATAAATCCTGGGGACACAGAAAAGCCTGAAAATCAAACAGAGGCCTTTTTCACAAATGATAATTATCTCCCTTTCAACACATTGCCTTATATTGTGAACTGACACTCAAAATGTAGCCTTAATTTGTTTCCGAGACCAATTACATGACGATAGTATCAGAATAAAAAGGCATGTTGTGACAGTCAGGCGCCTGGGGCGTAAAAGGAGAATGTCCCAGGAAGTGTTGCTCCAATACGTAAATGAACAGGATTGATTATGGACACCAAGAGAGCAGGGCTGCTGTTACATCCTCAGCTTTGGGGTACCTGTCTCTGGTGATCATCAGTCACTGAACAAGGTCAGGTCCGACCCAAATATGGGTCGGCCAGCCATCCCATCCGTCTGTCTGTATGAACTCTCAGTGTGCTTTTCTACACATCAGGGAGATATTAGGAGCTTCAAAATGAGGCAACTATGAGAGAGAGTATCTGCACAGGCACATTGTGGGAGTATAGATGTACGGCTGACGTCTTCCTCTGTAAGACTAAAGAGTCCTTCACACACTTTGCAGCAGGAGTCCTCACATCACGTTCCAAAACTTCAAAGCACCCTCAATCAATTCCATACCGTCGCCCACTTATCCAGCTATCCGAGCTCCGTCACTTTTCCCCCATTCCGCCTGCCACCCAGCTAAACTGTGCGGCTAAAGGGCACGGCGGGCCGGCGGTGCGCTTGTCGTCCCCCGATGTCCCCGCAGAGGAGACGCGGGGAGGCTTCTTGTCCAGCCGACCGACGGCTCAATTTCATTCTGAATGGCACGCAGCATCCCGGCTCTATGAAATGGAGCCTCATAATCAAATTGAAAAGCCTCAGTGCAGAACAGTTTAAATGAAGGCAACTCTCTGCCTCGCTCCTCTCCCTCTCTCTGTCCCTCTCTCCAGCCGGCTCAAATCTAATAGAAAAATGCTCATTCTTTAGTGGCATGTGGGGGCATCTCTGCTGCAGTGTTTTAAGGAATATATAGGCTAAAAATGGCACTGCATTTTGAAATTGAAAAAAAATCCCTTCAATTACGCATGTTTTTTTTGGAGATTTGGGTAACAGTCTGTTTAATGATGTGTACGTGGGTGGGTGTGCACATGTGTGCTAGTTGAACAACCCGAGCCTCAGCCAGGCACCGGATTAGGTCGGATATTGACGCAGACAGTGTGCAGCAACGAAAGGAGCAGAAAGGAGGAATTCTTTGAGAAGATCCACGTGTATGCAAGTGTGTAAAATCTGCGAACGGCATTATGGATCCTGACAAAGGCTGACATGGAGGGAGGAACACGAAAGAGATCGAGAAGGAAGAGAGGAAATAAGGCAGAAATTGAGGAAACATGAAAGATGGCGAGGGAGAAAAAGAGATAATGAAAGAGAGAAGACAGCTCCCTGTGTGTGTCTCTGCCAGCCCCCTGAGTGATTGAGAGCTGCAGGCTACAATCCTCCAGTTTGTCCCTGCACACAGATGCTGTCACATTTCTCTGACAGGCCAGCAGGATGCAGGGCTCCTCCGTCCTTTCCTGACCAGCATGTGGATCATTACTCAGCGCAGGAAAATCCTCCGTCGCAGCTCTCTGTGTGCTGCGGTGATGAAACTAAACAATATATATATAATGTGATCTTGTGAGGGCAAACTTAGGCTCAAAAGTGAAAAGCATAGGCGTACATACAGTATCTTGTCTCGGGGATAACGCAATGAATTAAAACGTGTCATCTTTATCAGTGTCTAAGTAGAAATGTTATTTCCTTGCAGTAGTAGAAAGGGTCTTATCACGCTATACTTCATGTCCTTATATCTCTGTAGGGATGTCTGTTGTTAAATAATGGCTGCTCCTGCTCTTCGGCAGGATAAGTCGGAGCTATTGTAGGTGTTTCAGGAAGACACGACAGTCCCAGATATTGAAGAGGCGGCCGACGTTCAAAGAGTTTCCACAGAATATTCTCGTGCTGACTTCACATGCAAGGTACAAGCGTGTGGACAACCGCTAGATGTACACCGAGAGACCTGACGTGTGTTTAAGCATAATGAAAAGCATGTTGCCAAGTGTGTTTTTCACTCATACATTTATTCATTTCCAGTCCCACGTCTACTCATGTATGATCATGCATACTGTTCATGTTCAGTGTGTAACATCAGAGCGACAGACCAATGCGATCACTTAAGGCTTATCAAATCAACCAAAGGTCACATCAATACTTTCAGTGTATACAAGAATATTGTAGATCTAAAAGCAGCCACCACCACCCAATACTTCAACTTCAGGTTATTTAATACTGATAACATGACATTAGGTTTGTTCTTGTCTATAATTTGGGATGAGAGTTACATGTAACATTGTGTATTGAACTTATGATTCATTGTATTAGATGGTCAAGAAAAGAATTTGAATTGAAGTGTGAGGAGGATTTGTTGCAAAGAGGAAGGGTCTTTAATGTAGCGTCCGTTACTATCAGTGGCTATAGTGGAATCCCCAGAGGGAAAGACCCAACGCAGCAAGAGACAAAAAGGCAACAATACAAATCTATACACAATAGATTCGGGCGATACAATAAACATTTTAAAAAAAGCTCAGAACTGCAGTCGCCTCAAGGATGCTATAACCTTTACTGAGGCAAATAACTAGACTAGAAAATATATAACAATAGCACTAAGTCTCAACAGAAACAAGATGAGATTATTTTACTGTTAGTTCAGTGATGGCATCCTTGGCAACTGTGAGTCATCGGAAACATGTTGTGGCCATAATTAGCTTGTTTTTTTGTGTAATTTGAAATGGTACAAATATACAAGCATGAGAGAAAGTGAGAACAATATTACTCACATTAGATTATGAAAGAACATTTACTTTGAAAATAAGAAAATAATGCATGAAGCATGCAGGGTGGCTTCTTTAGGGCCTTTTTAATATCAAAGGACATTTTAAATTATTTGTGACCATCACCGCCTGCTGATTTCCACTGCACACCACACAATGATGGTAGCTTGATAACAGATGTATTTATTAGCCTCTAGCAGAGTTTGGCCTCCCTCACTTTCTCTCTTTATGCTTGGAGAATAACAACCAAAAATTGGGCAAAAAACAAGTAAAAGCCTCCATGGAGAAAAGGGACATAGGTACATGCCTGTGGGAATGTGTTAGTGTTAGGACTAATAAGGCGCTGTGTTCAACAGAGACACAATGCTTTTATAATTAGGACCCGACAAGGTTACTCCATGTGAACCTGTGTGAGTGTGCGTCTCATAAACCTCCTAGGTCCTGGGTAGATTGGGGTTAGAACTGATGGGGGGTTACGTTCCCTGTGGGACACCCACTGCCTCATTAGCAACAATTTTAATTTCCAGCAAATTAAAAGGAGGCCGGTTGTTAGAAGACTGATTTGTAGATCGGGGCCACAATCGTTGAACTGATCCTGGTAACCAACCATCCAAAATACACAAATATAACTGAACCATTTGACAAATACTAAATTATATAGTTGAGGATAGGGCTGCTCGATTATGGCAAAAATCATAATCTCGATTATTTGGGTCAATAATTGATATCACGATTATTAAAAACGATTATCCATTTACTTTGAAAACATCCATTTATTGAAAAAAAAATGTGAACAGTATGTTTTTAACAGTTGATTACCCTGAAATTTAAGTATAATTCAACTGAAAAACCAATAAAAAAAATTATAAAAAAATAAATAATGTAACATTCTTTTTTATTTATTTTGATTATTTTGTTTTCATAATCGTTGCTAGCCAAAATCGTAATTGCGATTAAAATACGATTAATTGAGTAGCCCTAGTTGAGGATGCTCCTCTTTATCAAGGTCATACCTCAGCTGCATTTGAACACACTCAAATACTATAAAAAGAATTAAAGATGTATCGTGAATAACACTTTAAGGATATCATTTTTTCCAGTGTTCACAGCACATGGCTATGCTAAGAAAAGACACAGATCTTTACTCCAGAACATAATCACATTAAGGTTTTTATTTGTAAAATAATCCAGTGATATAATGCAAAGATAAACAGCTAACAGCTCATTTTGCATTTGGTAGATGGTAAGAGTTTTTCAAATGTGAAAAAAAATAACTATGGTGCTAAAAAAGTTCTAACCTACAACTCACTCACTTAATACATTTGACCTCAGTTTATAACCCTTATGTGGCATGGACTGTGGACGGCAGCTCAGAGTATCTGACTTTGAATGACTTATAGTAATCAGAAAGAACACTAATACATTCCTCCACCAAAGGCAAACTTCACAAAAATGGATCAGCATTAATGTTTTACCACCAAGCTGCAACAATATTATTAAAATGTGGTGATAAATGAGCAAATCTATGGCAGACACAGCTCTCACTAATGCAGTATATCTTGGAAACTAGTAAATGTCACTGATGCAATGATGGTTTCCTACAGAAAGACGTTTGACCTAGAAAATGGCCAGCTGGGCCACCCCAAGCCCAGGAAGTGTGTTTGCACTCATAAGTGGTAAAAACCACTCATAAATGACACAACAGCTGAAGAGACGGCAGCCTGTTTGCGTGAGAAAGCATTTCAGACACAACTCAGGTGTGTGAACATGATCAGTGTCTAGATGTTAAGCAAAACAATTAAGTACTAGGAAAACAACTCATGTTATAATTTGATGTATTATAATTGGTTTCATCAAAAACTCTTTGCAGTCTGTTAAGTGGATTCTCACAATTATGAGTTACCTTTGGATTACTGAAATCTTTGCTTTACTATGCTGATTTTATTTGTTGTATTAGGCTTGATTTTATAGCTCTTATTTGATTACATAATGTGATCAAAACATGAGAAAATGGCAACTCTTTTAAATCTAAAGAACCAAAGGCTGGTGAGTATATGCACTTTTAGATAGATGGGGGACAGCACTATACAGTATAGAGTCTCACATCACATGTTCTCAATGTTCATGTGTAAATGCTATAAAGGTTTGACATTGTCCATGGAAATGGAACGTTTCCCTAATCAGCTCTCCAAAGCGTCCTCTTTATTTTAGCTAATCAACAGTATTGCCCTATATTGCTCCCATTACGCATGATTGCTTGATGCCGAGTTTGTGCAGATAACCCCCTCAAAAAGACGCAGACCCAGTCCTTGAAATATTCTCACATAAAACAGAGTAAGAAGGGGCCATACATCCCTTTCAACCACTGAAATGTGTTTTTAACATTCAATTTTAGTGCAAAATTCCTCTTTCTCTCTCACATATGTCATTGCATCCTTAATGGTTGGTTATAAGACAAGAATTACAAGAATTATCTAGTGAATACAATTTGGTGGAAATGTAATTGATCTGTGTACATTTGGTCATTTGTTTACTGAATTACATTTGGTAATTTTCTTTACTGAATTAAATCAGAAGTTGCAGAAACAAGGAATAACCAGGATCGATTTAAAAACATTTTGAAATTAATATAATTCTTTATGTCAACTCAACTTTATTATTTTATTCATAGATCGGTACATATTTCATAATTAGAGCAGACTGTCAACCTGCTAGCAAAAGAGGAAGTAGGGAATACTTATTTTTAAGGCGGCATAGTGTGAAAAGCTTATGAAATTTGTTTTTGTTTTGCACACATTAAAAATTAAGAAATTAGAAACTGTTTTATTCCAAAGACTTAAAGAAATATCAAAACGCAAACAGACCGCAATGCGCCCCAAACATATATTCAACATTTTCGAGCTTCCACCATTTCAAAATGTATAGTTAGAATTACAAGAGCTAATACTTGTGACCTTACTTGCGTACCATGCTGCGAATGGATCTGGCCCTTCCTACATCCAGGACATGGTTAAACCGTACACCCCGGCACGTGCACTCCGCTCTGCATCAACCAAACAGCTCGCTGCACCCTCGCTGCGAAGGGGACCCAAGTTCCCATCAGCAAAAACACGTGGGTTTGCTATCCTGGCTCCAAAATGGTGGAATGAGCTCCCCATCGACATCAGGACAGCAGAAAGCTTACACACCTTCCGGTGCAGACTGAAAACTCATCTCTTTCGACTCCACTTCGAGCGATAGAACTATTAACAAAGCACTTATATACTAATAAAGGACTGGCTTATCTAAAGCCAGTTGAGTAGCACTTGAAATGTTTTTGCTCTATGAAACCTGATGTACTTATATGATTCTGTTTTCTTCAAGTTTGTATTTTGTTGGTCGAACGCACTTATTGTAAGTAGGGATGCACCGAATATTCGGCCACCGAAAATTATCGGCCGAAAATGGTTAAAAAGGCTCTTTCGGCTATCGGCCGAAAGGGTTTTAGCACCGAAAAAATATCACCGAATGTCAGAACATGCTTACGTTGGTAACCTAACGTGTTGTTGTGATGACGTAATAAAGACGCGGCGACCATGCTCGCGGCTGGCTCACAGGGGGGGGAACATTGACCTTTGTCATCGAGATTGCCCTGAGCCTTTAACAAATCGTATTAAATAATCTGATGACAGACTGTAAACAGAATAGCTGAAATTTTAACAAACTAAATAACTCAGTTTCCTCTAATCATTAACCCATGTTTGTATAATGTAGTTAACTCCGTGTGTTGCTGCTAGCATACATAACACCTGACGTGGAAACGTTACTCGTGGATGGGGCTACAGAGCTGCTAGAAAGACGGTCGAACCCGGTGCATTCCTCCGTCTGCATGCGGTGCACTTTTGCTAAATGTTTAGACAAATTGCTCGTGCTTACATGCTAAACTCTTATTGCACTTATGGTAACAAGTATTCTCCACATCGAGACGGGTAAAGTTTAACCACACCTCGGAGCGCGTTCTTTCCGCCATCTCCGCAGTGTGCTCCGCTGCATGTAGCAGCTGCGTGTGTGTAAACTGCCCCGCCCCCTCGCACACAGACGGGGGAGAGAGATCTCGTCTGATCGAAAACACATCATAGACGCATTTGTTGTCTTTGCATATTAGAAACGAGTTGGCGACACTAAGACTGCGATATAATGTTTTTTAGCAATAATACATGACATATATAAATGTACTGTATGCATTCAAAAGTGCTGAATAAATGTTTTATGGACCCATAATAGTGATTATTATTTAAGTTAAGTTTTGCCATAATCATGTCTATTTCCATAATCAGGTAGCTGAACAACATTGGTAAAAAATGTATACATTATATATATATATTTCTATTAATCATTTTCGGCCTTTCGGCATTCGGTTTTCGGCCAACTGTTTCCTATTTTCGGTATCGGTTTCGGCCAAGAATTTCCCATTCGGTGCACCCCTAATTGTAAGTCGCTTTGGATAAAAGCGTCAGCTAAATGCAATGTAATGTTAAGTCACAAGAAATGGCAGTTCAGTGTTATTGTAAGGGTTACTAATGGGTGAATTCAGATTGGTTGATGTATTGCACCTAATGTAACATAGTTGCATATTTATGGGGCTGCCTTACATTCAAACCTTTTCCATAAACAGTGTCAAATTCAAAATGAATTCATCTCCATTCAGCACGGCATTTTTCACATTTTAACAAAGGTAGCAACAGTTTAATGAGATGGACAGAGGATGGAAATTAGTAGTGTATGGATGGGCTATTATGATGACTGTGTGTGAGAAGGATAAGCTATTAAAGAGAAAATCATTGATGGAGAGAGAAATAATGATGACTGTAAAAGACATAAATGTCACTGAAGCCGTCCATTGTCATTCACATTATGCAGTTATCCTACTATTATGGTATAGGTCTATAACATGAGTGTGAGTGTAGTTGTGTATTACAGAACATAGTGATTGCAAGTGAAAAAGGGCAAAGTGGTGTTAAGGAAAGTCAAGCATTATGTAACATGATTTTGTGGGAGAAGAACTATGATTTACGGCCTAAATGGCCTCTCATACCACTATTTCTCCCCACTTATCGAAACGACCAATAATGCAGGCGGTTAGGAACCACACACACACACACACACGAAATATAGCTCAGTGGACACAGAGGACTAAACCATCTTCATTAGGTGACTGGTCCCTTGGCGGCTATTTGACATCCCAACAGGACCACAGGGCCATATATTCCTCACAGGGATTATGACCCTTAAGTGCCCCCCATAACCAACTCCATTATCCCACGATTTTAACCTCTCATCAAACGGCACTCACCATTGTGGGATCCAATAACAGTATCAATGTATCAATGCCACAGCCTGACAAGTTGTGTTTCCATTGTGAGGTGATTGTGAGTCATTGGAAAACGAGCCCTCTGTAAATTCTGGCCGAGGCACTTTCTTTCTTTCCCCCGAGGCGAAGACATCAATAGAGGAGAGAGAAGCCAGGCCAACCTATAGCACAGGACAGATCAATAGCGCAACAAACTCGGTAAAGATTGACTGGAGAGTTGCCTGGAAACGTCCTGTTTGAGATTTATGACGTGAGGAGGACACGAGCCAACAGGAGAAGCGAGAGGACATGAGAGTGAGAGGAAATGAGAGTGATGGAGAATTATTTTACTCTTTTTTGCATTTCAGGGTCAAATTGAATATATAAATGTTAAATACGATTGAATAACATAAATAGGTTTTTCCTTGCAAATGTGCAGCATTCAGTGACAATAAACACCAATAAAATAAATCTCAAACCGTGTTAATCTGAAAAACCATTCTGTTTTATTCCCTGTATTCTAGTTATCTCCCATTTTTATTTCAAAGATGAGACTTTCCCGTTGAGAAAACGGGAAGAAACCGATATCTCACGAAGCAGACGGTATATGTTTGACATTCCAATGGGAAGATTACTGAAACAGTGACGAGATGAAATTAGAAGATATCAGGTTTCATTACTTCCCCACACCAACAGAGAACCCTTACCGTATGTCACCCGGCTACAGCGTGCTCTGACTGGTGCAGCAGTCTTCCATAGAAGCAGCTAATTGAATATCCTTATCTGGCTCTGAACCCCCCATTTCTCCGCTGAACCGAGACACAGGCCGGTTGGTAAAGCGGCACATTTGTATTCACCCTCAGATGCAAATGTAGACCACATACACACAGATAGATTTATTTACTGTATTATGCTGCAGCACAGATAATTGTGTTTTTATAAAGAGGAACATCATAACCAGACCCCACGCGGTACTGTACTACAGACAAAGCTATCTTTCTCACATGCTACTCTCTAACGTCTCACATGATAAAAGTTCCCGGGAATGTGCTAACAGCCTCCAGCTGTGATTTTTTTTGGTTATGAAATTAAGTGCAGCAGTTTTTCGAATGGCCGTTGGGCCCTTTAGTGTAAATTGATTCTATTTTAAAAAGGTTTTTTTTTCCTTCTGCAGTCTGACAGAGAAAGAGAAGAAGAAGAGGTGGCTGGGGAACGAGAATGGACTCTCAAAGAAAGAGAAGGCAATAGATGGAAGCCAGCTTTGTTGGTGAAAGGGTTAAAGAGAAAATGGCAGTGACAAAAACAGGAAGTGTGCAGACCGATGGCCCATTAAGGGGTTAACAGTCGAAGAGAGGCCGATAATGGAGGCTCGAGCAGCTGTATAGGAACTTCAGCACGCAGGAAGGCCAACACCATAGAAACAGCTGACAAACCGGAGGAAAACAGAGGGAGAGTGAGGCAGGGAGGTGATACATTTCTCAGCATCAGTTAACACTGACAAACCAACAATACAATAACCATTCAAATATTGTTGCAAAAATCGATGTTTTTCTAACTGACTGCAAACACATGTTCACACCTTTTTCTTTGTACAGTGTGGGGCGTTCACCCGCTTTGTCAACACGACTGCAGATGCATAATTAAGCATGGAGCCCCGGCAGTGTGAGTCTAACAGCAGAGATACAGCGGAGGATTCCTGAAGGAGAAGCTCTTCCATGAATAGAAGCTGAAATAGACCTTTACCATCTGAAGAATGTGGCATCCACATGATACTGATATACTAAAAGCTATCCTTTCACTTATTCGCTCCTTTACAAACAACCACGGGCACAAAACATACATGCACATGTAGCAGAAATATGTCCCATAGGACAGATGTTTTACTGCAGCCCACATCTAGCAGTCAACCTCAGAAAACCCTCAACAGATTACATTGTTGCTGTACATCCATAATGGCTGTTTTATATTCACAAGGTGATTTGAGGTAACGATGGAGGAGGGGAGGGAGATTGAGGAAGCTGAGGGAAAGCTGCTTCATTCAACTTGTCTTCTGTTTCTATTTGTGAAGCTCGTGTGCTGGAGAAGAGCCACTAAGGCTGCTGCACACAGTATTTAAAACACACTTGTAGTACACATACATACACTGATTGGAGGTTGAATTCCCTAAGCAGTGTGTTTTGTTTGTATAAAGGTAACAAATTGTGTTCACATTTTTCTATAAACAGCTGAAGGCAGAGTAAGTCTGAGTAGATGCGGATCAGCTGAGGCTTTTTGTTCCTCAATGAATATTTATCAGTGGCCAGAGGAGGCTGTGATTGAGTTTTGCAGGGGAACGGTTGTGTATCATGTGCTGTAAATTAAGTAGTACTGCAGCTCAGGGAATCAGCAGTCAAACTCTGACCTGAGGGCATAAAGACCTGATGAGAAGGAGGAGGGGAGTACAAACTGAGAGCGCACAGGCACAGCAGGGAACTCATCACAAATACACACGCATGTATTCGTAGGCCCGTCTGCCGCAAAAGGAAACCATACACTATGTATACATGGTGCTTTACAATGGCAGGAGCAGCGTTCTGAACATGCATTGTTAAAGGGGAGGCTGCAAGCGGAGCGTTAGTGGATTGTGTGAGCAAAGTATGATGAAATCACACATCTCGTTTCTGCACTCTGCACTCCCACCAAACACAGTGTTTAACAAACATTTGAAAACAGCCAGCAGGCAATATTTAAATGACTCAATGAGCTCGCACGTCGGCAATATCATAAGATATGTGCATGGATGTGTGAAAACACACATCTGCACACACACACTCACAGCCATTGTTGTACCAGTCGGTCCAGCATTGTAATGAATGACAAATATCTGCTTACAGCTGCATTACTCACACTCTCATAGTCGTTTGTGTTGTGATCATGCCCCTAACTGCAGGAACAGCCTCAGATCAATAACCTAATTAGCCATAAAGCATTGCATTGAGGTGATACATTATAATTTATATGCCTGGCTGGCGTCTCAGGAATTACCATATAAATGAACTGCGGTCATTTATTAAGCAAAGAGTCGTGTTGGAGACTTGGCTTTCTATGGAGTAGCAACATTGTGAGTTACAACACACATTAGAAAAGGGAAACATCACGAGGGGTTGAACAGTCAGGTTACAAATTGCATTGACTGCTGGCAGAGCGCAAACATCTGCCATGCTGCGACTCTACCCGCAGAGTCAGTAAGCAGCGAGGCTCACGGCGACCAAGGAAACCCCCAACACGCTTTCTTTCTTTCCACTCTTTGTATTCCACTGGACTGCAAGTAATTCAATACACCTCTTGTGCTAGTTCACTCAAAGCGAATGAACTAGCAAGTGGGGCACTTTTTGAACACCACTTACAGTAATATCTGTGTGTGTGTGTGTGTGTGTGTGTGTGTGTGTGTGTGTGTGTGTGTGTGTGTGTGTGTGTGTGTGTGTGTGTGTGTGTGTGTGTGTGTGTGTGTGTGTGTGTGACGTGGACATATGTGCCTATTTGCGCGTTCTTAAAAGCAAGTGTGTAATGAAACGTGAATCCGAAAAGATGAATCTTGTTCTGCACATGATTCCTTGACCAAACTCAATACCCCCGCGAGAGAGACGGCTACAACAATACCAGGCTGATCTCTCCATAGCAACACACATGGTAACACAAATCTATTTCAGAGCAGGAGCGCAGCGTAGCACTTAAACGCAGCGGACAAAAAAAATAGGGAAAACAGCGATCAATTATTAAAAGAGCTTCATGTTCATACTTACAGCCTGTGTGTTGCCAGCTGCAGCCGAAACTAAGAGGCTCCTACGGCTCACACCTACCTCTCCTCGCACAATGCTGAGTGTTATCAGGGATCTACAGCAGTGCCGCTCCTTCGTCATATACAGAGGATGTGATCTAGGATCTGCCCCTTGTTTGACATTTAATTGTTCAGTGAGGTGTGTTTACTTTCAAGGTGTTGGCTGCCCTCTCAGACTCAAACACAGACAAGCAGTGGAAACATGGAACACTAATGAGAAAAACAAACTCAGGGCCCTGTAACAACAGCGGAGAAATGACCGATAGAAAGTTTAAATCAACATAATGTTTCTCCTGGCATAAGCTCGCTGGTAAATCACAAGGCTGAAAGCAGATCTGTCGACATCAATTGTTCAGAGGCCCGAGCGTTCAGCTTTACATCAGCGTAATTGCGAAGCCAACATAAACACACAGCTGATAAGATTAACTGCTTTTTTTAAAAGGGCTGGCAGTACAATTACCTCAGCGTTTTCCTTAATTTAGACAAGAGGGAAAAACACATAAGTGTTCTGGTATTTACTTGAAATAAATGGTCTTAGTTATTGGAAAATCTGAACAGTGAGAAGCAAAAACTGGAAATACTGACACTTTGATGGAGAAAAAACAGAACATGTTTTCCTTCTTTACAAAGAATACTTGCCAAACCATTCCCTTTCCACTTTCCAAAGCTCTACACACAACCACCAGTAAACATGACCCCTGTAAATCCTCCAGACAGCGTCAAAGTGACACTAAATTGGCGGAAAGTGCCACTTTGATGCACCCTCTGCTGACCTTTCCCAGATCATATAGCCTGATTATACACGTGTTGGACTGACGTTTAGCAGGATCCGCACAAAAAGCTTTACAGTAAAAGCTTTCCTCCTCTTTTGAGCAGCCATTCTGCAGTGACACATACAACCTTATGTTCTTCAGAAAGGTTGACACACACACACCAAACATGGGTGACAGGAGAGGAGAGAGACGGCGCCAGGCTATGAATGTTTTTTCTTCTTTTGACCCATGATCTGATTTTCTTCATTTGATATGTAACGAGAGATGGGACTTGCATGACAACAAGTAAATGGTGACCATGCAGCAGAGATACACAGTTTGTGAGAATTTGTTGTTTTTACTTGTCGTACATGTACAATTTGTCCATGATCTTTGGCTCTCTAACTGTTGAAGAAATACAAATAGCTATTTGAGGAAAATCTAATTTGGCTTTGGAAAATTAACAGATATTATTTACAATGAACAAACCAAAATTATTAATCCATCGATAGAGAAATGAACCGGCATACATTGAAAGTAGATTTATTTTAGTAGTTACAAATAATCAACAGAAAAATGTATAATGATATGAGTTGTTAGCTGCAGCACTACAATATGGGTCCATTAAGCCACGGAAAACGTACCAGGAAGGATTCCCCATGCTCAGGCTCAAACAAATGCCCCCCCTGAAACTCCCTACTGCACATATTTCCTTTATTTTATATATGACCTAGTTCTTCCCTTGCATGTTTTATATCCTTCTAATATGTTTATTGATTAAAACAAACGCCAAGGCAGAATTATTTGTAAAGACAATCCTATTTGGTAAATTAACGTTATTCTGATTGTTGAATAAGCTACATAAATATAAACACATGATACAAAATACAAGCAAGCAACAGAAGGACATGCAATTTCTTTTAATAGTGGATTTTCTGTCCTTTCAATATTTGCAGGCATTTGAATTATTTTCAGGAAAACCACTTTATTTTGGGCCCTAAACGGCACTAAATCGGACCACCTGTTAAGTGGTTAATCACAAGCATCCGCTAGAGGAGACATTCGCCTATCCTCTAAATTCCACCTTGTTAAACGAAAGCAAATCCACATCCTATGTTTATGTACAACACTGTAACTGCAGGAGATATCACCATAGCAGTAAGTGGAAGGCATTAGAGTACTTACACAGCCTATCACAAAAGAAGCAGCAATGCACCTTTCAAAGCACAATGTTATTGAGGCAGGACACAATATCGTACTACCTGCCGTCGGTTCAGTGGGCTGGGTGTCCAGTTTCAGGGTGTGCTGCGGGATACTGTAATCGTATACACTTTATCGGGCTTGTTCAGTCACAAGTGTTTTGTTTAAGGGATTTCAAATGGGGGCGGGGGCACGGGCTGTCTCATTGTGGGCGAGTCAATAAGATGTAACCACGATCCCACGAATATCCGTGAATAGATAAGAGTGTCTGGCCATATCAAAATACTTGGCATGGTCAGATCTGAGCGAGGGAAAAAGGTTTGATACTCAAGAGTTTGTCCTGGGAGTACTTCTAAGATTTTTCTGATTTGCAGTGGAAATTGGATTATGTAATAGTTGTGTAATAAATAAAGGTCTTGTTTACAGAGGGAATTACGTGCTGGAAAGCAGCAAACAGAAAAGATGATTGAAACACTTTTGCTATAACAGCAGTTTGATTTTTATCATCTATTAGCTATAACTCATGATATCTTATCCTGCTGCATACTGACCATGTTTTGACTTTTTTGTGGCCAAGGCTATCAGACACAGACAGGATCAGTTTAGAAAAGACAAAATAAATCTCCCAGTATCATAATCAGAATGGATTTAAGAGACATAACGGCCCTGCAGCTTGTTAAAATCCCAGCTGTTTTAAACAGTAATGAGTTTTCACTGGGTCTATTATACCACTTACCAAAGACTCTTTTTACTGATGTTTTACTCTATAATTAGTACAATATGGGCTTTATTCGCCAGTATTTGTATAATGATGTCAAAACATTATTCAAATGATGGCCTCAACAATGCAGTGCACAGAGCAGATTATCAAAATGAAGCTTTGGCATGCATAGTTCTTATATGATGTTAAAACACAAACTGGTTCCCGTTTTCTTACCAATATTAGGAAAACATGTTGCACTATTCATAATTCATTTCATTTATTGGGTTTTGATTCCCTATCAGGAAAACACCCTGTGATTTTAACTTGGAAAAAGGTTGGTTGCAACTTCAAGAAAAAAAGTTTACTTTCTCTTCAGTCATTTCAGCATTCTGCTGAAGCTCCAAAATTGAGGTAAGAACAGTCATGTCAAGGTGGTTCAACGTACCACATTTTGCTACTGGAGCCAGCTAAGCCCCTGAAAACAACAGCAGCATTTTAAGAAGGAGGGTGGTGTTGTTATTTAGATGATTCCCTTTCCTATCCTGCGATATAAAAACCCCACATCACCTGCACCTTGAGGAAATGCTGGGGGAGGACAAACTATACAACGGTGGGGACGAATCTGCCACTCGTACGATATCTTTCACAATCAAGTCTGCTAAAATGTCCATATGTCTGTTGGTCTGATCAATTATTAACCATGTTTGGTCAACCAGATTTTTCAGGGAAGAAAACTTGGTCGTATGTAGAAAACAACGCTAATTTTTTAGCAGCTAGAATAAAAAACTATTTACTTCAACGTCTTCCAGTTGGACTTTTTTTGTATTGCTCTCTGCAAGGGCCAAAACACGTATAGCAGCCATGCAGAGAGGACATTCAACGCATGTATTTATCGACAACATATTGAAAAATGTAGATGAGAATGATTTTTGATTTGAGTTTTCTGTATGTCACAGTGAGGATTAATGGATAGCAACCTTTGTACTGCCAGATAATCTACATGATAACTATAAATAGATTTGACTTAATTTTAATCATAATACTTTAAACTATTAGTATTCTTTTGTTTGTCAATCATACAGACTGATCCCCAGATTCCCACTTGTTACTGCAGTTTCATCTAACCTATTACTGCATGAACATTTGAACTTATTTTTACCATGTATTATCTTCCAATAATCGTCTGTTTTATTATTATTTGACATGCTTTTACTCTTGATTTTCTTGCCATCATTTGTTTAGCCTGATGCTCTAAATCCTTTAAGGTTGATGCCTTAACTTTAATTATTTATTTTACTGTACATATTATAGTGTTGACCTGTTACATACATCTCATACACCTTTATTTAAAGTGTTTTTTTTAGTATGTTAATCACTGCCTTGCTAGGAGCTGCTGACAGATACAGGCCTACATGATATAAAGCTAACGCTGTGTCTGGAAGTCAGAATCCTGAAATCCCCCTGCTCAGAAACCCCTCGGTTCTGTGGAAACAACACACGCTTTGTTTCTAATTCAGCTGCTTGGGAGCATCATTATTTTACAGTGGGTTACCCAAAACAACACTGCAACATGGAACAGGTGTGTGTGCGCGTGTTTGTGCGTTCGCGATGCCGTTTGCAAGCGCGTGCTTGTGTGACCAAATGAAACAAATACCAGTTTAGATATGATATGCATCGTATAAGGTTACATGTGCGGTAGTTAACATCGGTGTGTTTTGGAAAAGATACCGAACACTGAATGACGATTCAAATACCTTGCACCCCCCAGCCCCCCTCCCGTACATACATACACATGCGCGTGCACACCGTACACATTGGCGAATGTTCTGTAACAAAATCATATGACAGGCGTGGTCATTGAGTGAACACGTTAAGGCCAGTTTGTTTTTGTCATAAGAGGATAATAAGCTCCGATATGAATGGAGATGAATGTGAAAAAAACCTACCTTATGGAGGTCGATGCGGATCCGCTCCTCTCCTTTATGCGGGCTCTCGGGCCACAGGTGATAGCTCGAGCCGTAGTTGGGGCTGTCTTTGCTGCAGTTGCTGCCAGTCGCAGACGAGTTCCCCGCGTACGCCTGTTGCGTTACCGGGGGGGTGGCGCGGCAGTCGCGGGAGTGAAGCTGCGCCTGGTCGCCTGGCGCGGTGATCCTCCCAGACTTATTGCGGTCTTGTTCACAGTGCTGCGGACGCTGGGGACGCTGGGGACAGAGCCCCAGTGCGCCTTGCTGCCGCTGCTGCTGCTGCTGCTCTTGCTGTTGCAGCAGTGGAGCCTGGTGAGTCCTACATAGCTCTCCTGAGCCGCTGGCGCAGTAGTTGATAGGCAAGCTGCTCCCCACCAGTAGCTGTTGCTGCGCTCGTAATTGTGGGATCTGTTGCTGCTGCAGGTCCGGAGTCTGAGACTCGAATGCTCTCTTGTTAGCCTCGATTGACTCACATACATTTAAAGAGCGCCCTTTCTGCGAGTTTGCACGGCTTCCTTCAGGGGAGGGGTCCCTCTGTTGGAGTCTTAAATGACTGTGCTGTTGATAATGTTGCTGCTGCTGCTGCTGCAACAACTGCCTGTGGTCTCGGTGCCCTCCTGCTCCTCCTCCTCCCCTGCAGCGGTCCACGATGCTTGCCTGTTGGTAATTATTGGCACTCCTTTGGATACGATCCTCCCTTTTAGATTCCCGGGGAAAGGAGGAGGAGGACGACGTTGGTGGCGGTGGTAGTTTAGGCGGCGGAAAAGGTGGGGAGGGCTGCGGTGGGAGAGGATCGGCTGGATGGTGATGATTTTGAGAAAGGCTCGCCTCCTGCTCGGAAAAACTGCAGTGGCAGCTGGGGAAAACAGGCTGCTTCTCCGACTGCGGCGGCGGCGGCGGCGGCTGCTGCTGAGAGCCAGCCGGGGCCCAGGGATCCTGCTGCAGGTGCGCCGGCTGCCCGGTGCTGGGTTCAATGGTTCGGTGTGAAGGTCGCTGAGCGGTGTCGTAGCTCGTCAGAGGTAGAGGGTCGCCGCTGTGCACAGGTCTCCGGGAGGGCTGGCTCAGACAGGGGAGCTCTTGGAGGCTCTGGCGATGAACGGCGGTGGTCGAAGTGCGATCTCGGTGGTGAGAAGAGGGCGGGGGCGGGAGGTTGAAAACAGGAGCGAGTGGGTCTGGGCTCGGCTTGCTGGTTTCTTGCTTTTCGTCGGGGATTTGGTGCTGATGGACAGCTCCCGCGTACCGATGCCGCATCCCCTTGATCGCCGCGTCTCGCTGTGGTTGCTCCTTTGCCGTGCAGAGCTCCGACACCCGTTCATTGCGATCAGTCCCAGCAGAATAGAACAGACTTGTATCATTGGTAGGTTTGACCAGGACCTGCCTTAAAACGTCACCGTACAGCCAAAACACCGCCTTCGCCTGAATATCGGTCCATTGCTTGCTATGCGCACAGGTTGCAGCGGATCGATCACTCCTTAAGGCTGTAAGGATATTACAAGAATGGGATTATTGAGATGTAGAAAGGTGTTTAAATCTCACTTACATGGTCGATCATTGTAATCCTGTGGAACCAATAGATCGACTTTGTCAATGTTGCCATAACCACCCTGCATTATAAGAAATCACTTTTGCTGCTACGTCACCCAAACATGCAGATCCACAGGCCTTTCAATATTTTTTCTCATCTTAGATAAACCCTGAACACTTTGCTTTATGATTAACTCCAAGTGATTCCCTATAATGTAATGTGCATTAAGTGTTTTGCAAAAATCATGCGAGACAATAAACCCACTCTTGGTGTCTCCAACTGAAACTCATTTCCACTTGTTGGCCCACAGACACGCATCAAACTGTTACGATTACCTCATGTCATACAGCCTGAGCACTGCAGTATGTATGTTTTATTTTTTATAATTCAGCTAAATATAACTGTTTTTTTTAATACCAGGCAGAAATATGAAGATATATTCTGCATTCAGAGCCTGCAGCATGCTGTGTGCGAGCCGCTGCTGTTGCATGCTCTCAGAACAACATGGTGAGGGCTTCACTGTCACAGCGGAGAGGAAGCCGGCTAGGAAACGAGGCGCAGACGCTGCTGTCCGTGGTGCTGAAGGATTTAGGACGAGCATCACTAAAATAGCTTCTGTCGTTGAGTCAAGTAGCCAGAGGATGGACAGATGTCCAGCACATATCGGCCAGAAAGTCATCTCAGCTGAAATTAGAAATGTTATAACATAGAACTTGGATTAAAGGATACATCTAGTGTTTTTTTCAAGTCTGTTTTTATAACAAAACAATACAAAAATGCCCATAATTGAACAAGTAATCGGTGGCTATATTCCTTCTGGCGATACTTGTTTGTAGCCTTTATTTATCAGGTAAAAATCCCATTGAGATCAACGATCTCTTTTACAACCTGCCGCACATTGGTAACACATGTAACAGAAATACAACAGAAAACAAAAAGGACACATACAACATAATGAGGGTTACAATTTACGTATTCACAATGACAGGTACCAGGAGTATCAAATATCATTTCATGCAGCTGTGCTTTAAAATTATGCAGGGGAACCAAAATACTCATTTTCAATATGTTTTGCAGAGTGTTCCAAGCTAGAGGTGCTGCGCACATAAAAGCTTTAGTGCCAAAAACAGTCCGAGCACTTGGTACATGTAATAAAAACACAGTGATATCAGTGAGCAGATGTAAGGTGTTTACCCAGCATGGCTTTATATATGAACATGTACCAATGACTGAGTCTCCAAAATGATGGCAGACCTGCCTTGGCATACAGGGTACAGTGATGAGTAAGTGCTTTACAGTTTGTAACAAATCTCAGCGCACTGTGATAGGCGGCAACTTGATCAGGTGCATTCACATAGATCAGATCACCATAGTCCAGCACAGGTAAAAAGGTCACAGAGAATAGCCTTTTCCTGGCCTCAAGCGAGAAACAGGACTTGTTTCTGAAAAAGAAACCTAGCTTCACCCTTAGCTTTCTAAGCAGGTTATTGACCTGATGTTTAAAAGAGAGACAATCATCAAGCCAGATACCAAGGTATTTATAACAGGTAACCACTTCAAGTACTTTTCCTTGCGTATAGTAACAATACTGGCCATGTGGAGGATGAAAATCCACATCCTGCCTTTAGGTTTCCCTCGACAGTGTTTCCTTGTTGATACGAAAAACAAATAATGGAAAATGAGGACTGCCCCCTCTTCGTCGACAAGTCAAGTATTTGGTCGTTTTGGTCATAAAACAACGATTTCTAGAGTTGATTATTTTTGTATTGCTTTTTCTAGATGCATTAGTTATTTCCAAGAAAACCTTCATAATTTAGTCAAACTCGGAGTGCTGAAGCTGCTCAAATTTTGTTGCTTCAGCTGAACTTTAAAAATCAGACCTGTCAGGTCATGGTGGTTTTCTATCTCTCTAAGTGAACTTTTTGACCATCCTTAAAACACAGAATTGCAGACTCAGCTGATCCGATCTGAACTGAGGGGGGTTTGCTCCATAGTGTTGAGCTTGGACTGTGCAATTTCTAATGTTTGAAAATCTTCTAAGGTTCATGATTAGTCAGCATTTGTTTCTATAGACATCGTCCCCCATGTCTTACAGCGCTGGTCCCTTTACAGCCAGTATGGATAAAACAAAAATGATTACAATAATGTGCAACTCGACATTAGTTTATTGTAGTAGGATCAACTTTGATGTCTTTGTTTCTGTCACACTCCATTGCATAAGTAATAGAACGTTTAAGCTAAAACAACAGAAAACAGACCATTTTAGTGCGAGAGAGAGAAGTTGAGGTTGAGCCAAATAGACAGAAAAGGGGGCCAACTTTTACATCATACATTAGCCATTCTTAATAAGTAATTATCCTTTCCTTAAAGCTGTTTCAGCCATTTGGAGTTTTGATGAGCCTCAAGACTGCAGCGGTGGCACACTTTGCCTATAACCACTGGAAGAAAGCTGAGGTACGTCTCTGTTTTTATAGCTGTGTGAAGTACTGCGGGAATTTGGAGCGCTCTCTGCCCAGGGCTGCATTGGAAACCTGATCATTTTCATTAAGTAATTGGTCGCTGTGACCTGTGTGAGTTCCTTGGCAAGATGGAGTTTCATTTGCTGGTTTGGGAAGCAATGTTACTGCTTCCACATGAATAATTAAATCAAACTTTACTACTCCTGGACACACACAAACACTCATTCACCAACGGGCTTTGAACAGCAGTGCCCACCATTTCTTTGCGCCTGCCTCCCCCCTCACAACCCTAACGACGCTGCAATATTTCATTTGAACAGCTTCTTTCTAGCAAAAGCTGCCATTACGATTTAGTGCCACTTGGATTTGTACCACGAAGCTGTCAAACTCGGCCATGTCAAAGCATATTGGGCGTCTCTGCCTTGTTGGCTCCTTTAGGGAGAAGCAGCGGAAGATCTGTGACACTAAAATGGTAGAGGAGGAAACATGGAGGAGGCCACTGGCTGCAGCACGTAACATAGGAAGTAAGAAACCTGTAATTACAGAGAAAGAGAAAACCAACCACAGCGAAGCAGAGAGATGTGTAAGTATGTGTGTGTTTGTGAGAGTAGGAGAGAGAGAAACTGATAGTGTGTGCATGTGTGTGTGTAAGAGAAAGAAACCGGACCGAGTGGGAGAGATATATCTAAAAAGAGCAGGTGCGCCAACACAGAATAGATCAAAAGAGTTCAATTGAAAAGAAGAGGCATGGTAGAAAATGTTTTGCACTGTGAAGTGAACCAAAAATAATTACACACATAGGTACAAAAATTAGCCCATTATCATCTACAGTATGCTCAACGATAAGTCACATGTGCTTTTATAATCACTACCCCAAGCCTGTTTTTCAGGTCTCAGGCTCGAAAAGGACATTTCCAGAACAAATGACCATAACTACACTTCTAAAAGGGGAAAATTAATAATCTTTTTTCTCAAAGTAATGATAAACCTGTGAGTTGGATGTAGAAAAGTCAGAATCAATATGGATGTTTTTTATTTTAAAGAAAATTTAGATTGAACATAGTAAAAAACTGTAAATTATAGTGTCCGTCCAAAAAATATGTTTTACTTATAGTGAAAACTACCCTTGGATGATGGGTTAGTAGACTAAAAGCTTTAGGAATCCAAAGTACAACATAAGTACCCTGTATCAAGATTGATGCAAAACAAGTGACATTTGACCTTTTTAGAGAGGTTTAGCAAAGAAAACTCCACCTCTGGGGTCATTTGGGTGGAAATGGGCGTTTTTGCCGTTTCTCTGCACCCATTGGTCGATTTTGATGATTGACATCTCTTTTGAACCGTTAGAGCCAATACAATCGAAGGGGAATTTCCACATACACACCTATGATACACACCAACGTTACCATTGAGAAGTGGGGGCTATGCGCACGCAGTTTGCCAAAAGCGAAACCTATCTTACGCTCTGAAATCTGAAAACTAGGTTTATTGCTGATGGATGATCAGAAATCATTTCAAAGTGACACAGACACAGTGGATTAACCTATGGATTCACCTTCAGCAGCGTTTTTATCATTTTAATGCCATTGAAGACAACTTTTGATCAGACAACAACAGAGGTAAGACATATTGCCGTGTTTGCTACCTAATGCTACGTGTTGTGATGTCTGTTTTTGTTTCTAATGTCGCGAGTTCTGATCATGGAGTGATGATATAGATACCTATCGATTCTGTGTATTCTCACGATGCTAATCGATATGTTGAATGTGCAGTTAAAATAAGTAATAAGGGTGTTATACCGTGAGTTGTTAGCATTTGTTCGCTCAGGGCTAATTCAGAGGCTCGGCGTTAGCCTTGTGTTATTGCAACAAAAAAACAAAATCATCAGTTTGCTGAGTTTTTCCCGTTACATGGATATGAAACATTCATAGTTTATTAAATCTTAAGAAGCCCTCAGACACTGTTGCTTGCAGATGTTGTGGTTTCGGACCGCCGAAGGGTCCGTGGGGCTTAAGAGGTACAGATACTTGGGTTTGCCTCAGTGAAATGTCATTTTATTAGGCATCTAGACCAGTGGTTCTCAACTGGTGGGTCGCGGAACCGTTTCGAGTGGGTCGCAGATGTGTGAGTGAAGAAAAAAAAATGAAAAAAAAAGAATTCCTTTTTGGGAAAAAAGTCAAACTTTTATTTTGAAGGCCAGATTTTCTAACTCTGTGCATGCAGTAGGCATTGGACCGGAAGTACCGGAGACCATACATGGTTTTGAAAACTTCTGTCACGTAGTGATCATCTTTGCTGATGTTTTTTCAAGTCTTTTGGCCAATCAGAATCCAGATTGTTGCCGGAAGTCCCCACGGAGAATAACTTTGCGGTAGAACTATGCTTTATACATCTGTCACTACCCGATGTCACTACCCGATCCGTCCCCCTGCCCGATCTGTACTGCGCATGTGCGAGATGGTCCGCCATATTGGAGAACTCCGGACGGCAATCCAAGAAGGACACTTGACACAGTGGCTTTTGGCAAAGCTGAAAAATAAAACTCGAGAGAGATGAGTTATTGTTATTACAACGTGACTTCACTATTATTTAACAACTGTTTTTATTGGGTTCTTTTATTTGGGGTTAAGTACATTGTCAGAATAAGTGAGAAATGGATTTAACTTCTGTTAGACAGCTATCATACTGAATAAATATTTACGGTGAATGTATGCAGAAGTTAAATCCACTGTGTCAAATGTCCTTCTTGGTTTGCCGTCCGGAGTTCTCCAATATGGCGGACCATCTCGCTCATGCGCAGTACAGATCGGGTAGTGACTGTCACTACCTGATCTGCGTGGGTAATCTACCCACGCATTTACAGATTAATTATTGCAGCAGTGCAACCAACACCTGTCCTGAAGAGAGAGACATATGGTATAAAGCGAGACAAAGAATTAGAAGAAAACTTCCCTTCTGGGCCAAAGTATGTCACATACTGTATAATAGCTGAGTGTATCTTGTGGTGACACGTTATTGGACATAATTCACCTTGCTTATTGTGTTGCCACACGGACCCTTTAGTGGGGAACACCTGTAGCTTTAGCTACCATTCCTGCTAGCTCATCATGGCAGAGCAGTGCATGTGTTAACCTCTCTGAAGTAATGGATAATAAAGATTGGAACTCCATTCTTAATACACCGCCTCCGACTCTCTTTTCACGGCACTACACTGGTGACCCTGACTTTTCCGAGAAAGTTTCCGGAAAATTAACGAACATGGCTGAGCGCGATGTTTTCATAAAGCTGCCGGAATTCTGGGAGCACACCGCGGAGGCATGGTTCGCACACGTGGAGGCACATTTCGCCTGCCGACAGGTCCGTGACAGGGACCTAAAATACTACCATGTGGTAGCAGCGCTGGGGAGCTCCACGTCATCCAGGTTGGTGGGATTCATCGCAGCCCCCCCACATCATGGCAAATATGAGGCGATTAAGGCCCTTCTCCTTAAGACATTTAGCTTATCTGCTAAGGAGAGGGCCCGCCAGATACTTGACATTCAAGGCCTAGGAGACAGCAAGCCATCCCAGCTAATGGAGAAAATGCTAAATCTGCTAGGGGGGGAAGATCCCCGTATTTTATTCACGGAGATTTTCCTGCGTCACTTGCCTCCCCGGGTACAGACGGCGCTGGCCAACACGCCTGTCACGGAGCCCCGTGCTTTGGCTGAGGAAGCGGATCGTTTTTTCCTGGCTACGCAACAGCCCGGGGCAGAGACGTTAGCCGCGACGCTCAGCGGCCCACCGGCAGTCAAGAAAGCGTGGCGGAGGCCGGACACGGCTGTGGCTAGCCGGCGTGGAGACGCCGGAGAGTGCGTTTACCACGCACGTTTCGGGACAAGGGCGAAGAGATGCATCGCTCCGTGCAGCTACAAACCCCCGGGAAACGGAGGGGCCGGCGCTCAGTAGTGGCTCTGAGCGTCGGCGGCACGTGCAGGCTCCTCTTCGTCAGCGACAGCGTTTCGGGGAGCCTGTTTTCTGTGTGACACGGGCGCTCAACGGAGCGTAGTTCCAGCGTCGAGTGAAGACGTCGCCCGTGGGGGGCACGGACCGCGATTGACGACGGCTAACGGCAGTCCCATTCGCACGTACGGCGTGAGGCCTATGTGTTTGTGCATCGGAGGACAGCGTTTCAGCTGGGATTTTGTGACAGCGGACATTTCTTTTCCCCTCCTCGGAGCGGATTTTTTGTGTGCTCATGGACTCTTAGTGGACGTTAAGAATAGGCGTTTGGTTGATGCCTTAACGTTTTCTTCCCTCGTGTGCACACTTGGCAGCGCAGCGTACGACGGGCTGTCAGGCTCGCTGTCAGGTGCAGACACGTTTCTCAGACTGTTGGCCGAGTTTCCAGACCTGTCGCTACCCACCTTCTCTGCGCTTACCACTAAGCATGGCGTGGAACACCACGTCACTACCGGGGGGCCTCCTGTCTACGCCAGGGCCCGGCGGTTGAACCCTTCTAAGCTGGCTGTAGCGAGGGCGGAGTTCGCAACCATGGAGCGCCTGGGCATTGTCCGCCGCTCCGACAGTCCTTGGGCTTCCCCCCTGCACGTCGTTCCCAAATCGAACGGCGGGTTCCGCCCGTGCGGGGATTACCGCCGACTCAACGACGCCACTATGCCTGACCGCTATCCGGTGCCGCACATTCAGGACTTTTCGGCGCATCTGGCCGGTACGGGAGTGTTTTCCAAGGTGGACCTGGTGCGTGGATGCCACCAGGTGCCCATGCACCCCCTGGACGTTCCCAAGACAGCAGTGATAACGCCTTTTGGGCTTTTTGAGTTCCTGCGGATGCCTTTTGGACTCAAGAATGCCGCTCAGACGTTCCAGCGCCTGATGGATTCGGTGCTGCGGGACCTGCCGTTTGTGTTTGTTTACCTCGACGACATACTCGTCGACAGCGCTTCAGTGCAGGAGCACCTGTCCCACCTCCGAGCACTTTTCACACGGCTCAACGAACACGGATTAATCATCAATCCTGCAAAGTGCCAGTTCGGGGTGTCGGACATCGATTTCCTGGGGCACCGCGTCACCAAGGGCGGTGCGACACCTCTGCCAGCGAAGGTGGAGGCTGTTGCGGCGTTTCCTCGCCCGCTCACAGCCACAGCTCACTTCCGTTTCATGCTGGAAGGCCGTGAATTTACGGCGTTTGTCGACCACAAGCCGCTCACCTTCGCCATGTCAAAAGTGGCGGAGCCTTGGTCGGCACATCAGCAGCGGCAGCTGTCCTACATATCGGAGTTCACTACGGACATTAAGCACGTGGCTGGCAAGTCGAACCTGGTTGCTGATTGCCTCTCCAGGGTCGTCATCGGTGCCGTCCAGTTGGGCCTGGACTATACTCGCATGGCGGCAGACCAGGTCACAGATCCCGGCGTCCAGGCCCTGAAGGTGGAGAGCGCGGGGCTGCGCTTGGAGGACGTGGTGTTCGGCGACGCGGGCATTACTCTCCTGTGTGACGTCTCTACGGGCCTGGCGCGGCCTGTCGTCCCTGCCAGCTGGAGGCGTCCTGTGTTCGAGGCTGTGCACGGCCTGTCACACCCCGGCGTTAAACCTTCGGTCCGTTTGGTAGCGGCGAAGTTTGTTTGGCAAGGACTGAAAAGGGACGTGAGGACTTGGGCCAGGGAGTGCATGGCTTGTCAACGCGCTAAGGTGCACCGCCACACGAAGGCCCCGTTGGAGCGTTTCCTGGTGCCTGAGAGGAGGTTTGATCACGTCAACATTGACCTGGTTGGTCCGTTGCCTTCCTCTCAGGGGTTTTCCTACCTCCTCACCATGGTGGACAGGACGACCCGTTGGCCGGAGGCGGTTCCGCTCGTTTCGACATCAGCCGCAGACGTTGCCCGGGCCTTCATTGCAACGTGGGTGTGTCGTTTTGGCACCCCGTCAGACATTTCCTCAGACAGGGGCTCTCAGTTCACGTCCGAGCTCTGGAACGCTGTGGCAGGCGGTTTGGGGGTTAAGCTGCACAGGACTACCGCTTACCACCCTCAGGCTAACGGTCTCTGCGAGCGCTTTCATCGCTCCATGAAGGCGGCCCTCAAGGCCGGCCTTACGGACGGTAACTGGGTCGACAAGCTGCCCTGGGTGATGCTGGGCCTGAGGACCGCACCTAAGGAAGATCTGCAGTGTTCTACAGCGGAGATGGTCTACGGTCAGCCGCTGAGAGTTCCGGGGGATTTCCTCCCAAATGCATCGGCTCCCTGGTCGGCGTCGGCCCAGCGGGCTTTCCTGCGTGACGCCGCTGAGGCCTTTGTTCCGATCCCTACTACTCAGCACGGTACTCAGGTGTCCCAGGTTCCCGCAGAGCTCCGCTCGGCGGAGCACGTGTTCATCCGGCACGATGCGCACAGAGGCCCCCTGCAGCCCCCTTATGATGGGCCTTTCCGGGTCTTGGAGCACGGGGACAAGCACCTGGTGGTCGACCTGGGTGGCAAGGCCGAGCACGTCTCGGTGGACCGGGTGAAGGCTGCTCACCTGGACTTGGACCAGCCTGTGGTGCTGGCTCGACCTCCGCGACGGGGCCGCCCCCCGGCCTCGTCCCCTGTCACAGATTTAAGACCTGTTGTCCCGGTCCCTCCCCTTCCGGGGGCCGCACAGGCGGGAGTCACTTGTCCGACTCCCGTGCTCAGGAGTCGTGGGGGTCGGCGTGTCGTTCCTCCCCGCCATGCTGATTTTGTTTATGTGTGAATTCTGGGGGGGCTTGTGTGGTGACACGTTATTGGACATAATTCACCTTGCTTATTGTGTTGCCACACGGACCCTTTAGTGGGGAACACCTGTAGCTTTAGCTGCCATTCCTGCTAGCTCATCATGGCAGAGCAGTGCATGTGTTAACCTCTCTGAAGTAATGGATAATAAAGATTGGAACTCCATTCTTAATACACCGCCTCCGACTCTCTTTTCACGGCACTACAATCTTGAATTAGTCTGTCAATTCTCTGAATGTCATGGCTATGGCTGTCATCTCACTCAACTATGACTAACTGGAGTGATGCCTCTAGGATGGAGAGTTTGGTGCTGCTGGGGCGACAGCGAGCCTTGATACAGTGTCATGACCGGTGAATAATGTGACATATATTCGCCTGGACAGATGCGGCTGGCCTGCGTAAACACTGATATGCTCCACGCATGATAAACAACGGGTGATCCTGGAGACAAGAGACGAGTCGTGACTCAACAGCCGCGGCGTCATCGAACACTCGCTGCAGCCAGAGTGAGAGGATACTGAGGGCCTGAGACGGAGCGTCTGGGAGAAACCAGAGCAAAAAGGACCATGCGCCCATCGCGGAAATGTATGCCTGACAGCTAAGATCATTAGGAAGATTTGCTTCGGCTACCTGGATGACTAAGCAGCTTTTCCGTAATTTGGTAAGAGGATGGTGCCGTGAAAGCCATGGTTAAATAGCAGCTGACATGTTTGCATTCCAAAGTCCCGTAAGCGGAAAGGACCTAAACAGGGCGGGGAACTGTGATGAAGTGTTTTCTATTAACACGACCACACGCATATACAAGGTACAGGGAGTGATAAAGTGTCCCGTGCAGGCGGCAGCTGTAATGCACGAGCATGCCAGTTGACTCCAGAGATGAGATGAGATCCCATTGAGGAAATAAGGTTACTCAAGAAGCATCCTGGGTAATCCTGACATACTGTACAGCCATAAGCTTAGAGGAGCAGAGGGGTGAGTGTTCTCATCCATCTCAGAGGAGGAACAAGAGGCCAATTAGCCACACAAAACAACCTGCACCACACACACCACCTTGTTATGGTCCTTTCCTTTGCCATGCTTAAGAAAAGGCCATTTGGGTTCAGTTCTATTAATTAATAATAATAATAATAATTAAATTGCTTACTTACATCGTTTGTCAGTGGCAGTTATTTCCATAAATATTTTTGCCTGAACACAGCTGTAGCTCAAACTGAATCCTTCATATAGACAGATACAGCAAGATTTAAAGCTTCTTCAAAGATGAGTTTTTCATCTGATAGCTACCACTTTCATTTACCTCTCATTTGTCTCTATGCGAGACGTTATCTCACTAGCTTTTAAACATAATACGTCATATTCTTTCCTACCTCTAATCAAGGTCTGGCCGTGTGCAGCAGTGACAGAGCTGTATCTGGGTTCTGTCTTCTACTCGTAAAAAAACGTTGTTTTTGGCTTACACAACAATGCACACCTGGCTTGTTTTCTCCATCGTGGCCTTGGCAGAAGCATTGGACCCATAACCCGTGGTCCCAAAGCACAATGATGTCACTGCATTAAATGGAGCAGATGATGACGAGGGGAAGCGGCGAGGACAAAGAGAAATAGTAAAAATAAACAGCAAGGTTATGAAGCCTGGGGTGGTTTTGGTATAATCATGCAAACGTGTGTGTGTGTGTGTGTGTGTGTGTGTGTGTGTGTGTGTGTGTGTGTGTGTGTGTGTGTGTGTGTGTGTGTGTGTGTGTGTGTGTGTGTGTGTGTGTGTGTGTGTGAGTGTGAGTGTGTGTGTGTGTGTGTGTGTGTGTGTGTGTGTGTGAACACAAGTGCATACCTGTGTGGGTGGATGCGACCTGCGTTTGACAAGAGAGACTCAGTTTGCCCAGTTATAAAATACGGTGATGAGAGATAAAGAGAGGAGAAAGCTCATCACTAATGCAAAAGTTCAAAGACTCGGGCCCCCTCTCATCATCAGAGCCGCAACAAACACAAAGGAGGTGACCAACTGACCCCCCCATATTCACCACCAGCAGGCAGAAGTAGACTGTACACTCTTCTATGAACAGCCTTGACAAACATCAAAACAGCTTCCAGAATACTACACACTTCAACGTGATCACCACACAGCATCTGCACAAGGACAAAAACATAAGTTAAAATACTGCACACACAGGACACCCTTCATCAGACTAATCTAATGCAGGGGAAATCCCTTATATATTCCACACTGCACTCCAGTAACTCAGAAATGGTAAGGTGTAGCTGTGTCAGATAAGACAATTCACCCCTGCAAAAAAACAGATCGAAAAAAGTCATGCACTAGCGCTGTTGGGTGTGAAAATGTAAATGAGGTGGGCTATACAAATATTATTAGCTACAGATATTAGAGCCTGCAATTTGCAATTTCCTCATGCGATCTCTCCATACCCCTCTTTTTTAACTAATACTGATAGAAAAGACAATTAAGTGAAAGGGAAGGACATACCTTTAATCTGATGGAGGTGTCACGTGCAGGGCTCTCTCCTTGCAGAAGACACATCAACGTTGATTACAAATGACAGCAAGTAAATCAATAGACCCCTGCTAAGAATAGGGGCTCTCCCAGTCATTGCAGTCTCCTGTCGCTTGTAGCATGGAATAACGGGGAATACACGATCTTATTCTTACAAGCACATGCTCTGCTTATTGTCACAATATTGGCTGCTGCCTCTGCTTTCCTCGGGTATTTTCTCCACATCTCCGGCACCGGTTTGTGATTAAAACCGCGAGTCCTCTTTATTTTTTTATTTTTTTGTCCCCCGTAAAAAAAAACTCATTCCCACCTCTGTGTCATGAAATTAAATATAAGAGGGGCGTTTAATATGATTTACAAGAGATCGATAGCATTTTTGTTATCAATTGAAGATGATAAAATAACATCTGACACGGTGTGGGTCTCCCTGACAACAAAATAATAATTCAACAGAAGCACTGGAGGGGGTTTTATGACGACCTTGTGTGTGTGCTGACGTCCCCCCCCCCCTCTAAATTGATGCGGGGATTCCTGATGCTATTTTTAGCCTCTTGGTCGTGGAGAGCGTAGCGTGGGTGGAGGAGAGAAATAGAAGAGGAGCAGGAGGAGGAGGAAGAGGAGCAACGGGGGGGGGGGGGTGAATAGGAGGGAGAAATGGAAGAGGAGAAGAGAAAAAGGAAGAAGAGGAGGAGGAGGGTGGGTTATGGGGGGGGGGGGGGGGTTCCCATGCGGACGGCAGCAGTATCAACACAAAGATCCCGCTGTGAGAGCTTTGAATCGTGACCAGGCAGCCAGGAAAAACAGAAAAGGGAGCGCCGTGTCCTTTTCTCCACACAGGACGGTACTGCTTTCTTTGATTTACCGTCATTTCTCTTTACACCAGTCTTAAATTACACAGCTCTTTGAAAACGGTGGAGAGGAATCATGCAGAAGCATGGAGGATAATTGTATTATGGAAAATGAAAGGGGTATGAGGCTGATCAGTGTTCAGTAATAAACCTACAGTAAGAAACCTGTAGTGGCATTTAGATTGATATAAAACCGCATTTTCTCAGCTATTATTACTAATGCAGGCCGATATGTCATTGTTCTTTGTCATTTCAATGTCTAATTTTACAACCATTTGTTGAGAGCCTTTAAGCTAAATTATTTGTTATAGGTCTTTAAGGCGTTACACACTCCTGATGGTGGTTTGAACATCTGTCTATAATAATGCTCAATTAATTGACATTGTAAAAGATTATTCCTGATTTATTTAAGCTTTTATGGCTAATATTCTCAACCGTTAAACATCTAAACACATACATTTCTCTACACCCAATTCAAATTAAGTCGTACAATAAGCCACACCGGCAAAAATCTGGAGGAAAGTAGGGACGCTTGGCATATGGGGAGAGGTTTTATTATTTATCACCAGCAGACTATTTTTAGCCCGTGCTGCCGTGTTGGCGACGAAGGTTTGCGGGCACATTGATGGCAGGTTTCCCCGTCACCCGCAGGTCACACAGCGGGGAGAGACCCAGGCGCACCGCGGAAAGAAAGAAAAAACGCAGGCATCAGAGAGGTCTCCTCCAGCTGGTTGCATTATTCACTCACGCACTTAATCAGAGGAGTATAATTACTGGGAGAAACACGAGCAGCCAAACTGCCGCAGAGGGGGCGTACACTATAGTGGTCCGTGTGATGAAGACAACTCAAATGATAAAGCAAATGTCTCCAAAACCTTGAAGCTAAATCGTGTTTGAAGCTGCATGCCGGCCAACAACAAGCACACTTGATACTGCAAAACAATAAATACTAACAGGACAAAATATAGCCACTCATGAGATAGGCTATTCAAATGTTGTTTACCACAATCTAATGTTTCAGATGTTGTTTAATTAGTTATTAAAAAACTCCAGAAAATCTGCAGGCAGGTTTTCCTTTTATTGCTTGTTGTCTGGAATTTTAAGTAGACGTTAAAAATGTGAATTAATACAATGGCTTTACTGTTTTGTGTGGATATCATAGGAAGGCACACCTCAAAGGAATACGTCATATACAATCTGTTTCATTATTATTTACACAATTGCTTGGGCTGCTTTGAATCTTAAATGCTTTGAAAGCAAACTGTGACGTAGCAACCTTCCCTGGATATAAACAGATATGTTGCTGCTTTTCTACAAAAATAATTAGCCCCAACGTCTAAAGATGAACAATATCCAGGAACAAGGAGTTGTCAGATTCTCCCCACAGAAAATATAGGCCAACATTGGTGTGAAGAACATAGCTTAGAGCAGTGGTCACCAACCAGTCGATCGCATGTCACGGGTAGATCGCGCAGCGTTAAAAAAAATAAAGAAAAGTAAAAAAATATTTTTTTTAGATGTAAGCCTATCCACCACCCTATTAGCAGGTGCCACTTGATTGACGTATCTTTGAGACATTCCCTGTCGCTTCCGAAAATAATAGACTGACTTCAAGTGATGCTGCATATTTTTGAACTCACTGCACTTATGGTAGATACTAAAACAACATGAACATATTTTACCATGATTTAATTGAAATACATGTTTCAAAATGATGTTAAAGTAACTACATACTGATACCGGTTAGTAAAAAACATGAATTAATGCTTTGACAAGTGTGCAGACAAGACGGCAGAAGACAAACCTTTTAAAATGCGTGTTTTCTGAATGGAGATCGGATCGATCAGGCTAAGCTAACGTTGTAGCTGCTCCGTCCGGACTCACAACAACATGATACAGACACAGATACAACAGCGACTGTATTCGCCATGACACAGACAATCTGTGTTTTGTTCATGTTTAACTTTTGTCCAGTTTCTGACCAGATATAAGGAACTCTGAGTGCTAACAGCTAACGGCTGCTGTTTTGGTTTTCTGATTCAACATCAGTGACGGCAGGCTGAGATCCTCACCGCTGATTAGCTACCGCGCGAACGCGTCATTCGCATCGCGTCCGGTGTGAACGCACCAATGGTCTATGCATGGATAAAGAATGTTGTTAGAATTTTTTATTTGTAAGAATTGTGTTAAAATAACTAGTTGTAATGTTCTTCAATCTTAAATGTTGCACTTGCATGAAGCTTCAGTGGATAAGCCTCAAAGTTAAAATGGCACTTTATGTTATCTGCTCACTGCAAGATGTTGTTTTTTTCTTTGTTGTTGCTGTCAACAAAATAATGTAGCCTACTCATTCACTCAAACAAATGGAAAATAAGCTACATACTTACATACACATACATATTTAGGATTGTAATGAAGGAATGAATTAAACTTAAAATGATGGGTATTATGTAAATATATATATTTATCCTTTTTGACATGTTAGTTATGTTGTGTTCTTGGTTTAATCAAATTGGAAGTTGCACCAAATGATTTGATGTAATTAAGATGCAATTAGCCTACATAAAAGGCCTCAACTTGGAAGTATACTGTCTGGGCTGTATTTTCACTCAATTGCAATAGGTAGATCTCGCCAAGGCCGAATTCGGGGATCTTGGGCTTAAAAAGGTTGGTGACCACTGGTTTAGAGGATATTGAGAAGTACACTTAATGGTGCTTTATCTGCTCTTAAATAAAGAATAGAGAGAAGAACTCAAAGTAAAAGAACAATAAAACAAAAGACATGAAGTGAAAAGACTACAATTGAGAACAATAGAGGACTCTGAGGTAGTGAGTTATAAAAAAAATAGGGTTGTCCGATTGAGTGGGAGCTGAGGAGGGAGGGGAGGGAGACAGAGTGCATTAGAAATGATTGGAGGGGAGCGATAGATAGAGCGTAGGCCTATGGATGGGGGTAAACTCAGATGTTCTAGATGATAATGTTGCCTTGTGTCCTAATGAAAAAAAAACAGATGCTATCTCGCTGCTGGAAAATGATAGCCCTCTTCCCTCCCTCCCTTTCTGTACAGGGTGTGAAGCCACTTTGTCTCTTTATTTAGGGCCCTAACTGGCTAAACAAAGCCGGGGATTAGCTTTAGCTTCTCCTTACAGCCAAAGTGTCCTCCAGGGGTGGAGAGGCCGGTCCCTGCAGCCTGTTCTCCATCTACTCTGCCTGCTCATATCCATCAACCTAGGGGTGTGTGTGTGTGTGTGTGTGTGTGTGTGTGTGTGTGTGTGTGTGTGTGTGTGTGTGTGTGTGTGTGTGTGTGTGTGTGTGTGTGTGTGTGTGTGTGTGTGTGTGTGTGTGTGTGTGTGTGTGTGTGTGTGTGTGTGTGTGTGTGTGTGTGTGTGTGTGTGTGTGTGTGTGTGTGTCCACTCGCCTGTCAGTCTTTGTCTGGCCAGCTGTTTGTCCAGTCTGTGTATTATTTATATTCCATGTGTATATTTGTGTATCTTCCCTGACAGCCTCCCTCTCATGTCGTCCTGTGTATTGACGCTCCGTGTTTGACTTCATCCATTTTGCAGGACGTCTCTGCTCGCTGCGTGCCGATTCGCCCGTCTGCTGCACTGCCTCGAAAATAGAATATAAAATTGAAATCTTAGCCCCGCCCAAAATAAACGTTACTTTGTTATTCTCCATACGACCTTTCTGCTATGAGTCTTACTGTTCTGCATGTGTACATTTGGTGGCTAACTTAAAACGGAGCCAAGGGAAACACGGAACAATGACACAGTTCTAATTAAGGAATTAAAGCGGCTTAGGTTTAATTTGTAACAAGGTCCGTGCATCAGAGAATTTAACGCCTTACCTAGAATGGGCTGTTTCAGGATGCAGCTCTAATTCACAGCTGACGTCATCTTCATAATCTTTAAGTATGGTTCAACCGCTATCAGCCATTAAGCAGCATTGTTTTAACCTTCAAGGGACACAGTGGCATTTCCAATCTCGCTCCATTGTATTTTTTCACCAAGTCCTTAAGGCTATGGATTATTTTTAGCAGACAACCACCCTGGAGATTCACTGTCACCACTAGGATTTTGTCTCTTAATGTTAATGCGTGCATACAGGAAAAAGCTATTTGGTCAAAGTTGAATTCCAACCTGAATCTGACTTTCAAAAGTGTATCAATTGTTAACTTATTTTAATAGCTGGGAAGCCTGCATTTTAGGGTGTTATGTGACAATAATGACTAGGGGTTGAATAATCTGTATAAAATGAAACCACTTTCGTAACGCCAGACGGAAAACTTTTTTTCTCAACTAAATGTCTTCAGTAGGTTAGAATATGCAGTATATTGATCTAAAACACTACGTTTTTTCATCATATCTCAGTTCATATACATTTATTTTGTAAATCAGTATCTCCCTTAAGTTAAGGGGCTGTGTTTTGAGCTGGATGCTGTTTGTTGGCCAGACAGATGTGCTCGCCATCCATCAGCCCACAACATCCTCCATGTGCCGCTAACGGTCTATTTCCCTGTGGTGCTGCCTCTCTTTAAAATGTGTCATTTTATTGTTCTGATTTCTCTCTCTTCTCTGGGGAATGGAATATGATTTCACAGAACATTAAGTGGATGGGATCTCAGGGAATAGTGTGGGGACTGGGGACGCTGGTGGTGGAGAGTGGCAGTGATCTGGCCTAATTAAGCCCTCTCCCCATCTCCCTCCTCCTCCACCTTCCCCCCCACGAGCCCACCCCCTCTGTGCTCTTTTGATAGGTCGGTGACTTTCACCGGAGTGTGAAGGGCAAAAGGAGTACTCCTCAAATCGTAATCCGGCTGACTTTGGGAGAAAAAGGATTAGTCCGACAGTATAGCGTGAGCAGCTTCAGCATCATGAGTCTGTTTAACCCATAATGTCATATATAAAGACACAAATAGACATATTAAGGCATCAGCGTGGTGGAGGCTTATTCCTTCATGATGTTTATGGACCGAAATTATATCAGGCAATAAAGCCACAAATCAAAGCCATGCACTTCATCCAACGCCCTTATATACCATGAAGCAGCATGCTGTTGGTTTACGATGCTCCCCTTGTTGGCTATACAGCCGGGGTTTACATATATTTTTCACAAAGGCATGACCTCATGTTTTCTTAATGGCTCTGACCCAAGTATCATTGCACGGGTGAGTGGTGCCAGGTGGGTCTGAACCAACCACGTTTCCCCTCCGGCCCGCACATTACCCAACCCTCTCCTGTCATTAAAAGCCTAGGATCCATAGGGTTGAGATGGAAGGGAAGACTGCCAGAGATTAGGCAGCAGACGAAGACCCCAAATACAAAAAAACACATGCTATAAAATGCACCATTCAAATGACGGATGACTGTAAGTGTTGGCGTCACCGGCACGGAGGTACAGGAGAGTGGGAGGGAGGGAGGGAGTCCCGCAACCACAACACATGCCCCCTCCTGCACATCGGGCACGGGGCTCGGGCAAGCGTAGGGTGATTGATAGCAGTGCCAAGACAACATCTCGTCAGGGGCCCGGTGCACAACGGTGCCTGGCAGAGCAATGATGGACGAGCCGTAGACGCTACATCAAAATCTAACCCGGCATATATAACACATTCCCAGCTCCCTTTCTTAACCTGTAATGTATAGTGATAGAAATGTGTTTCGCAGTCCATTGCCACTGACAGTGATGGATGCCAAAAAGAAAGAGAGGCAAAGAGGAGAGAGGGGAGGAGTGTGTGTGTGTGTGTGTGTGTGTGTGTGTGTGTGTGTGTGTGTGTGTGTGTGTGTGTGTGTGTGTGTGTGTGTGTGTGTGTGTGTGTGTGTGTGTGTGTGTGTGTGTGTGTGTGTGTGTGTGTGTGTGTGTGTGTGTGTGTGTGTGTGTGTGTGTGTGTGTGTGTGTGTGTGTGCGTGTGTGTGTGTGTGTGTGTGTGTGTGTGTGTGTGTGTGTGTGTGTGTGTGTGTGTGTGTGTGTGTAGACACACTGTGGGAATCAGGAGGAAACTGTGCTGGTGAATGTAATGCAGCCGTTTCTGTTTGACACTTATGCACATATACATCCACACGAAAGCCATTTAGAAATAGTCAAGTGGTGACGTCCAGAGTGTGAACAACTGTTTACCATATTTTAGAACACTTGGCCATAGTGCACACATGTGCTTTTACATGACCCATCATCACATGTCTCACACTCTCACATTCAGACAAAGACATGATTTATATTGAAATAGTGGTAAATTATTGGAAAACCTTTTTTTTTTTACACGTAAAATGAATTATAAAGTAGTTTGCTGCATTTGCATTTAAATTGCACAGTAAAACTCATTTGTTATAAAATGATTCAAATTCAAATTAAAAGTAATAATTTTGTGCTAAATGCATACATGTTCACTTATTTATAGTATTCATTAGAATCTTAGTAAAAATAATTTAAACAAGTTTTGTATATTTATAAATGATTTAACTTATAATAACCAACCCCTGTCTATATGTATTCTCAGAGGAGTCCATGGTCATGTATGAACTGTTTATGCTTTTTAAATGTAGACTCAAATACCTGCACAACAAAAACGACCACCATTGTTATCTAATTGACATGTCGTCACGAGTCTCCCAGTAGCTGATTAATATTAGATGGGAGCGGATAATACCTCGACAGAGGAGGCCTCCCCCCACCACGGAGAGAGGTTGCACACTCAGCAGTGAAGCGCTGCCCGCTGAGACCAAACCTGCTGAAATATTCCCTTGCAGTTGTGAGGGGGACTCTGTATATAATTGTGGGTGGATTTGATGTGACTGACCGGGAGAGTAAGTGTGTCCATGTGTGAGTGTATGAGTCCATATTTGTGCATTTGTTTGGCAGGGAGAAAGTGAGAGGAATGACGAAGAGAGCTATTCATCTCCAGCCATCTCCATAAACCTCCAATTGGATTTTACAGCAGTTGCCTCCTCATCATGAACTGCAATGGATTGTATTCCAAAGCCACGGCTGTAAGACGAGGATTTCAAGGCTACATTTCTTTTTTAAGTTATGTGTGAGAATGACAAGGAAGGGAGGAAAGCTGTGCGTCAGAGATTTTGTTAAGGATGTGTGGACTTTGAATACAATCCATGCATGTGCTAGACGGTCTGAATGGACACACATGCAGCTGTGCATATGAAGATGAATAATTGAATATAGAGTTATTTGGTATATATGTCAAAGGACAGTTTTTCTCTCCAGTTTTCCCAAGGGTAAATACATTTTAGTCAAATATTTGTATACAAGGTTTAGATATATACACTTACACAAAGCTAAATAAAATGTTACGTCTTCAAACTCTATAAAATATTTGATCATAATATAAATGCTTGGTACATTTGTGTTGATAAAGCCCATATTTTGAATCCCAATCAAAAGCAAACACACATCTGTAACTCAAACACTTAATAATGAATGTGGAATCCATTTACATATATAGTCAAAATAAACACAGATTGGGCCTTTAATTAAGAGAAGAGTAAAAGATCGAGGTTGTTTTGACAATGTTCCCATTGCGTCAAGTCAGTCCTTATTTTAGAAACTGACTAAAGCTCTTGCTGGAGATTTGAATAAGCAAGAGTGGTAGAACTGAGAGAAAAATATGGATTGAAACAGAATCAGCATCCACCGTTTTATTTATATAAAATTGTGTGGTAAAATGTTGATTTGTTTACATTGTTGCTTTAATTTATTGCAAGATCAGAAAGAGCTGGACGTGAGTAATGGATGCTGGCACATAACAAGGTTGTTTCATTGTATATGACTGACATGCTCTGGATAGCAATGTATGATACAACCCCCACTGTTTGCAGCTAAATCCACCAGGCATAATGCATGACATACCAAACACATCAACACACTTTGGACTGATGAGTTGTAGCACACTTGGTAAAACTGCTAGATACAGTTTGCTCCTTTATTCAAAGTAATACACATTTTGCAACAGATTCAAGAGTGTTCTTGTTTTATCTGCTTAGATAAATGTTTTGGGTAGCTGAGCTTCTCTTTCAATTTAGTGTCTTCACTGTTTTGGTCCAACATCACCTCTCATGAGCATTGTTTACAGCAGACGCAAGCAGCTAAAAAAAGAGTAAAGCATGAACTACCAAAAATGTTGTATTGAGAAAAACGAATATCGAAACATGCTGGGTCTGATGGGAAAGTGTCTGAAGATTAATCAGCAGATGTATAAAAGACTACATTAATCATAACGGCATATAACCATAAACTTCATGTTGTATTACTCAGAAATGCCAATAATGTAACCTCTTACAATGAACTTTACAATACAAGTACCCAGAAGTTAAGAACTACACTGTATGTTGTAGGTTGTTCTCCCCCTAATAATGAATCCCAATGGTACCCCTAGATATGAGCCATATTTTAATGCCATACATGTTCTGATTCAGTCAGCAACTTTATTGACAGTTTTCAGCTTAAAGGATGTTTTTAGAATGTTTTTTTTGTACTGAAACAATACATATCCATCAGGACTCTAATGAAACATTTGATCGAAGTCCCCTTAACTATAGGTAAACATCTTGCAATAGAAACATCTTATAATTACTCACACACATCTGTAACACTGGCTCACTGAAAGGGGTATACCCTAGCAAGTTTTTTTAATTCAAATTCATCTGTGACACCGTCAGGCCTCAATTGTAAATAGAAAAGATTGGCACAACCTAATTAGCATATCGAAGGATCTACCCAACAGATGGCCTTGGATTATATTCAAGGCTTGGCTCAAGCTAGTGCGATGGAAATGTCTGACACAGGAACTGCCTCTCTGTGTGCTCATGGCCACTAGATACATGTTATAATCATGAATAAGCACTTACCCGATCTCCAGGAAGGGTTTGGACGCCCTCCAGTAGAGGCAAACTAGCTGTTTACTTTAAGTAGTTTTGTATGTCGTTACAAAGGATGATTCAAGACCGAATTAGTTTCTCTGCTGCAGTGACTCAGAGGGAGTATTTGCCAACTATTCTATATATTGTATTTTGATACAATCCAGGCATTTTGAATTACTTCTTGCCGATGTAATGAATCTCTGATATCCTATCCTAATGTTGGCTATGGCTGAGCAAGCAGCCAGAAACATTACCAGTCTAAATCCTGTAAAGCCTTAAAGCTGGTGACAGGGCCACCAGTGGGTCAGTGGTACAGTAGCTGCTGGAAAATGCATTAGCTGATAAGATGGACTACCTTGTGTAATAGTACTAAAACAGTAGAGGCTAAGAAGTGCCACCCTCTTCCAAGGGTTACATTAACCTGGGGACCGAACCTGAGAGCAAACGTGATAAAGTCCCAGTTCAAACAGCTTCCCTGAAGCGGGATGATGAAGACACAAAGTCTTATGTCTGCATATCGCAATAGACAGCAATGTAAATCAACGTAATCATCCTATTACATGAACATGTACATTGCTTTACTTGTTACTAAACAGCTAAAGTAATCGGTTACATTATTCTTAACTAAATCACAGCACCATCAAAAGGTAAAAACATTTTAAAATTTTAAATCAACACATTTGTGAAGTGCAGAAACATGCAATTCCTAAATATTAGTAAGTTAGCTACAGTTACTATCGTTAGCATGCCAGGTAAGACACCACACAAAACATAGAAAGTAAGTCAATTCTGGAGCTTTCCGCCAAAACTTAGAAAAGCTGACATTCCAAAATGTAATGTAATTATTGGAGCGTTATAGTATTCATCACAATTCTGTTACTGTCTGACACTTTATCATATTGGGCTTACAGCCGGAGCCTCTACTTTCAGTGTAAATGGTGTTAAATGAATGTCTTCGATTAGAGTGCAGGACTTTGCTGTAAGGAGTGATATGGCAGTTCCCCAACATTTGCAAGCATGTCAGCAACTTAAGATTCACAATTGAAATTAAAGTTAATATAATAAACAGTGAATTTCTGCTTAAGTCAGAGTGATTCATATTCACCAGCTGATATGAATAGATGATCTAAGAGATTCTTAAATCAGGTATTACTGTATTCTGCAGTGTAGTGGAGACAGGATGTGGGAGTGAATCTGAGAGACCCTGAGTTTGACCCAATGCCTTACTTGCTGAATTAATGAAAATACATGAAACTGAAAGAAAGACGGAAGTCCGATACTTCAAACTCATTGAAATGCACATTAACATGGAGTTGGCCAGACCCCAAACATCCCCTCGTCTAACGCTGGAGAAGAAATACACAAGCTGATGGAGATCCTGCATTGAGTATTGATGAGGATAGGATGACAAAGTGAAACCAGAGACCCTTCTCCGGATGAGGCGGGGAGGGAGGCAGCGGCGGCAGTCGTGGCTGTGGTGGTGTGATTTAGCATTTTAACATTATCACTTAACAAGACAGCCCTGGCACTCGGCCAGTGTCGGGCCGAAGAGAGCCGGGAAGGGAAAGAGAAAGGGTGGACAAAAAAAAGAGATGTCCAGTGTTTCCGGTCAGCCTCACCTCTCTTATTCACAAGAGAGCCAAAAAAGGAAGACAGGACGAGACGGAGATAAATTAAAGAAGATAAAATGGAGAAAGAGGGAGGGAGGGTGCACTCCCACTTGAAAGTTAATTATGCATGGCAGGGCAGCTGGAGCAAAAAGAAAGGAAGAGAGATGGATGGAGAGGGAAAGAGAAGCGGACCCACCTACGCAGAGGTATCGGGGGCAGGTGGAGAGGAAGGGGAGTAGGGAGGGCAACGAAGATAAAAATGAGTAAGAGGTGGGGGGATGTTTCTGTCATGCTTCAGGGGGGTGGTGGGTGGTTAAAGTTGAAAATACACAAGAGGGCCCATTGTGTCGACTGAGCTGCAGGTGATTCTTCTGAATGGTTAATCTGGTCTGATCAAGGAACAACATTATGAGAAAAACAAACAATAAACAATCATTACGTATTGTAAGATGTGGTGACACCGACAGCCATCCTCACATTAAATCATTAACATTTATCAAGGTTTAGCAAGATATTATAGCATTAATGCACAAATGGACAAAAAATGTCAAGAGGGGGAAATAGATAGAACACTATATGTATTTATATAATAAATGACAGTCGTGAAATGTTATTTTATGTGGTACAGAGTGCAGAGTACCAGTGCAGGGTTCTGCCTTAAGACTAAGTCAGGTCAAGAAGAAAATCCAGGGAAAAAACTGTCGCAAGAATCTATGGTTGACCAAATACTAACTGTCTTTAAAATGCTAACCTTTAAGCGAAAGGAGTCTTTGATGGAGCGGGCTATACTAGCCATGCTATACATGCAATTTAACTCAACCCTGCCCTGCCAGAAGAGAAACAAAACCATCACAGTATTCCTCTTTGTGCCAATTTTACCAACGACAGGAAGCCACTACAGGAGCTAAAAGAAGTTATTCTGTCACCATGCACGGCCCTTTGCGAAAGAACACATTAATCTCTTTTGTTTGAAGTGAAAACAAGATTTGAAGAAGAAATGTGAGACAACTAACTATTAAAGATGTATGTAAGAAATACAAGACAACTAAATTGTGTCCCTATCCTTTCTTTCTTTCTTCTGGTTCGGTTCGGGTGTACCGTGCTTAATGGCACATTTACTGCAGAGGGGGCCAAACCTCGAAACCATTAGGCCCCTGTTTTCACAAATGGACCCACTCACTGGAAGTGACCAAGGCTGTTTCAATTTCTTAAAAAGCCCCCTAACTGTACTAAAATACTGTAACTGCCTCCTCTGGGGTTAGGTATCCCACTGACTCACAGAGAGAATGGGCGACATAACATGCACGCACCTTCACTTGCCAGGAAACGCTCATTTGGTCTTCATCACACACCCTGATGAACTGGAAGTTACACAAGCAGCTTAGCTTTGATTAGGTGAAGTGTATTGAGTGGACTGCTCATGTTTTAACAGAAGCCTCCCCCCCAGATGGACCCTGCTGATAACATTGACAGGAATATCTAAGCAGGCAAGATAAGGATGCATGTGTGTGTGTCTATGTGGTTGTTTTAATACTGCCCTTCTTCATGAGAAGACATGAGATATTTGTTAATAAGTCAGAAATTATAAATAAACATTTCGTTAACTTAAACAAAAAGGGAGTGACGGCCATAAAATCAATGGTTCCTCCACTATTACCTCCATTATTTAACTCACTTTACCCCCAAGTACGATCCCCTCCTTTACAGCAATGTCTTTCAATTGTACAGCATTGAAAGAGAGTACCCCCACTCTGGAGTATTTTGTCAAGATTGCATCAACAGCCCAGTCACACATGAGTGTGGAAGATTAGACAGGCCATAGTGATGGATGGAGAAAAAGAGGGAGCAATTGGGAGCAGCTGTGAAAGAGCGGCTGGAGTAATCGTTTTTTTCCTGGGCCGGCCCACCGCTGTCTCAGTCACCCTCTCTTGTTTTTGTCCAGGTGAAGTGGCATTATTTTTCTTACCTACTCGCACACTTTCTACATGTTTGTTGAGCTCCGACCGACAGTACGCATGTGTGTTTGTCAAACACGATGTGCACAGATACAGAAAGCCAGCTGAGTCTTGGTGTTTACTCCAATCACAAGAAACCCATGACTTCAAGCATCAGAGTAAGAGCCGCGCTGCATGGGTGGACGTGAAGTAATTGCATCACGTATGAATGCCAGATGAAGTGGCATCACGTCACAGTTATGGTCAGGGCAGATCTAGGGTTACCTCAAGGGAGCGTTAACAGTAGATTAAGAAAGGGAAAGGGAGCAAGACGGTACAAAAATGTGATCTAACACAGCTTGGGAGAAAACGGTTTGTTTGTTTGTTTGTTCATATAAAAAATTGGAAAGTAGCCTACTTTGTAGGAACTGTACATTGTATCTTTATAAATGTGAAACAGAGATGGAAATGTCTGAGAGAAAGCAACTGGAAATAAATATTATAGAAAATTATCTTTTATCAGAGAAAGGCAAGGCAAGGCAAGTTTATTTATATAGCACTTTTCAACACAAGGCAATTCAAAGTGCTTTACAAAAAATGAAAGACATTAAGAAAATGGCTTTTAAAATCAGTCATTAAAAAGAAAAGCTAATAAAATAAACATTAAAAGAAAAAATAAGAGAATAGAAATAGTTTGCACTAGGTTAAGTTTAGATACGGTGCTGCCTTAGTATCTTAATGCAAAACAAACGATGGATTCCGGATATTCAGCGTGCATGCGTCTGTGAGCAGCAGCAGCAGCACAGAGCGTCACATTCTCTGTGCTGCGCGGTGGCATTCAGCTGCGCAGCTGCAGAAAACTCGCCGGCAGACAGTTAAGCGGCTGCTGCTGCCACACTGCCCTCTACCAGCTCAGCTCTATTAGTTCAGCTTCACCACCTCCCAGTGGCCCCAAGGTTGTGACAAAGTGGTAGTTAATGTCTCTGTATGTGTGTGTGCTGTTTGCTGCATGTGCTGCTATTCTTTCACTGGACAGATTAAGTGGATATAATGACATGCATATGAAAGACCGTATAGGGCGAGAAACTAATTAAGGAAGTTGAGGTAATAATTGCCCTTGGTTCACAGGCCACCCACTATGGGAATCTGGGGACGCTTAAGTCGTAGAAGACTAAAACTGAACATTGACACTAAATACTCATGGCCCAATAGAAGACCATTTATAATATTTGAATGAAGAACCCCCAGAAATAATAATAGTCTTGATGCATCTATGAAATAATAGAGGACAAAAATAGCTCAATACCTCTGATGAGCAACATAATGTATGTTGCATACAGATGAATGTAGAAAGAAATACTATATGCATAATCAAATGAGGAAGGTATTTTCAATCACAACATGGCTATTAAAAGGGGTTGACCGTAAGTAATAAAGCCATTTAAATGTACTGCTTTACTACAGTTTTTCCCTCTTTATGTCTCGTAGTAACGATGCTAATAGTGAAGCAATATCCTTAGGCATGCAGCTGGTTGATGAGGAGATCAGAGACAACAAGAAATCTGTTTTGGAGACTCGGTCTTCCTCTCCCTCGTCCCCTGGGAGCAGCGCCTGATCACACGCTGCTCCTGAAGCTGTCACTGCTGGTCAGAGCGTCTAACTGTTAAGAAGAGAGGAAGACAGACTTCTGCATCGCTGAAGAAGATGGTGGATAGTGTGGAAAAGACAACCAAGTAAGGGATGATGTTGGGAGGGGGAGTTGTTTACTAGAAATTGATTGAAGACTTATACCTTGAATTTTAAGTGTTCATCAGCGGAGGTGCGCTTTGTCTTTTTTTAAAGCTTTTCTGAGCAGGACCACATACGTTCAGTTGATGGTGGTTAATGGAGTCCTAATGGCCCCATGATGTGTTCACATCAGATTAATGTGAAGCCCTGAAGGCTTTGAGCAGGGCTGTAAAACCTGTCAAAGCTGTCATCACCAAAGAAGGACACAATGCCATTGTGGGAACATAGGTATAAAATGTTGCCTTGTGTTTCTCAATTGTATGTTGCAGGGGAGGAAGAAGAACAGCGGTTTTTTCCTGTACTTTACATACAATCATGGATGAAAATAGAACTAGTAGTTCACATTTATGATCGGAAATAAAGTGCATCATCCGAAACAAAATGATATGTATATAAACAGCTCTATACAGCCTGTGCATACAACTGATAATCAATTACAAATACACAACCAACTTCCTCACTATCACAAGGATCACCCAGAAAAGAGGCTACAACTCAGAAACAAAAATGACCAACAATAAATAGAAGAGAAGTGACACAGCAGCAGGTGCAACAAGCAATATTTAGTTAGATACATTATTTAACTTGACACTTCTTATCAACAGCAGAAAAAAACATCAGCAGCAAAGCGAAAACACAGAAAGGTAAAACATGTGAGCAAAAGAAAGAAGAGTAGGGCAGTTTTTTTTAAAGTGTAGCACGCACACACACTTACACACCACTTACTAAGAAACGCCATGATTACAAAAACTGTGTTGTACTCACCTGTCTGAACTGAGGCCCTCCTCATTCTACTCCAGGTTCATCTTCTTAACTAGTCCTTATCTTCAAAAGTCCAGTTTCCCTGTCCCACTGCTCCTCAAGTTTTCCAACCATTCAAGCTTTTTTTTAATTTATTTTTTATTTTTATTTATTATTATTTTATTTATTTATTTGGTATACATTTTTTATTTATTTCTTATTTAATTTTAATTCTCACACACCCAACAAATGTTAAAGTCCATCTGTGAATGTATAGATATCTGCTGTAGGTTCAACAACACACACATGTTAGCACTTAGCATGTTAGCACTTAGCATGTAAGCTACCTCCATCATGCACCTGTAGATGACGCCGCAGAGAGGGTGTGTTTGATTCTGTGCCGGCTATGTTGTGAAGTTGGTGGTGTATTTGTAATTGATTATCAGTACAACTTATGTTGCTATGGTCCTAACCAGGTGGTGCAATAAATAGTTTTTTTTATCAAGGTAGATGCCACTTGTTTTAACGAGCTCTGCCCTCCTGCAGCGAAACAAACACCTGCAGCTTGTTCTCTGCTGCAGCTGCAGATTTATTTCTTTTCTTCAGTTTAATTTTCACTGTTTATCAGGACTGAACTGTATTTTTTCTTGTTTCTAATTTACTTCATTTCATCTTTGTTGTTGTGTGAATTGCATTCATGTAAAGCATCTTAGGAAATTAGGAAAACACTATATTAATGTAATGTAGCTATTATTGTTATTTGTATTGTTATTATAATTATTATTAACATTACTCTGTAGTGTTTACGATGAGGGATGCTACTTCAAAGTATCGCAGTGATAGCAGAGTTAGGCTCCCTTTTCTTGGCAGACTCAAAAGCACAGATGTAGTTGTAACAACATTCATTTTTTCTTTGTTTGTTTCAGGTGTGTCAACTAACTTATCCTTAAGAACAGATGTTGTTCTTATTGACATGTTGTGCAGTTATCGTGCAATCAAACACCGATTTTGAGATACATGATGGTGCCAACGCTCACATGTTTTAAATATCAGAAGTAGCTTCGATAAAGCTTTCACAAAAATATCTCTCTTCCTCTTTATTACTGGTGATAACGATTAATACAAAATTATGAAAAAATCCAGGTCCAGGTCCTGGTGGTGCCACCATGTGTTTATTTGTCAAAACATAACATTTCAAACGCGACAGCATTAGACTTTTTCATAATTTTGTATTAATCGTTTTAGTAAAAGTAGCTGTAATCTTTACATTTTTTGATGCAAATAAATTGGGACTCGCAAATGTTATTGTTTACATAAGCGAAGAGACTGATTACTGAACTCATGATAATGAACACACAACAATAAAAAAGTCAATCATCATCTTTACTTCTGCTCCCACACACAAAATACTACATGCACAAAAACATGGGCTCCACATGGGTTTCCTGGTCTTGCACACCCACACAGACACACAACTATGTCCTAAAATGGACACATGCAGAGAATGAAATCATGAATACACACACATTCACCAAAAATTGCATCTTTAGCCTTGACACTTTAGCTGTTGAAAAAAAATAATCTGAGAGCCGTTTAATTTGCATTCAAATTGACACCCACCGGTCCACAACACACACTCTCCTGACTGTGTGTGTGCTTGTCGTATTGTGTACTTTTCTTCATGCATGTGTGTGAGCAGTGTAGCAGATCTGCTGGCACTCTGTGAATGTGCTTTTCTGTCCTGCTGCTTTTCCTGCTCACTGAAACTAGACACAAAGAGATAGAAAGGCAGAAAAAAAGATAGCGGCTCTGATTTCATTTTCCATATTTGGTTTAGCAGCTTTTCTTTTCAGCTGACAAAACAGCCACAAACAGGAACCCATCAAAGGCCCCATGCCGCCTGGTGTTTGTCATCTCCTGTTGGCTCTGAGCAATGATGGGATGAGGCCTAAGTGTCCTCTGATCAGATTTCTCCTCTTGTCACAAGGAGATAAAGGATCACTTGAGGTGATTGAGCATTTTAAAATAATGAGCTTTGAGAGACTGATCATTACAGCAGGTGGGGAACGTGGCAGTAATGACTAAACTTGATACTGATACATTGAAGCTGTAACACCCCCTGAGTTGGCAGAATGAACCAGTTCCTCACCAGATTCAGCTGTGAGCGGTAAGTGCTGCTGTCAAGAAGAAAAGCAGTGCAGGAAGTTCACCGTTTGAAATCAGATATCTGTCACTCTCTGCTGGTTAACCTCAGGCGCTGCACTTCATCTCTGCCCTCTATGAAAAATGTATGTAGGATTTTTACTTCAGAAAATAATTTACCTCAACTTTAATTTACCGGTTTGGTCGCATTATTTATTTTTTTGATTAAGAAGAATTTTCTCAACATAATTTATATATTTTTTTAAATAAAAAAATCTATATATTTATGTATCAATAACTTCTTGTTGAAAACTTGATTCCCTTTATAACTCGGCATGTTTGGCTCTCTATATGACGAAATGAATTACCAGAAGTTGAAAGTGTATCAAGAGAACAATCTTTATTTTCCCTATACTTAGTAACACATAGTTATTTCCAGGAAACTTCCTTGATGATTTTAATTATTTCATTTTTTTTCAAATAATTCATTTTCTTAATGACTCTATCTGAGCATTTTCCATTCCTCTTAATAATGATGTTTAAAGATTATTTAAATTTGTAAATGTTTTCATTTTACAACATGCATCATCACAATTCGCTCAATGCCACAATCTTAAAAGGTGTCTTATACTATCTATATCTATAATATATATATATTTATGTCTACGAATGCAGAATCTTTTCCATGGCCAGCAGTTAGGCCCCGAGCCTGTTTTTCAGGTTTCAGGCTCGAAAATGACATTCTCAGAACAAATGACCATGTATCTTCCCTTCTAAAAGGGTTAAATTAATAATCTTTTTTCTCAAAGTAATGATAAAACTGTGAGTTTGATGTAGACATGTCAGAATCAATATAGATGTTTTTATTTTAAAGAAAATTCAGATTGAACATGGTAAAAAACTGTAAATTATAGTGTCCGTCCAAAATATATTTTGTACTTATAGTGAAAACTAACCTTGGATGATGGGTTAGTAGACTAAAAGCTTTAGGAATCCAAAGTACAACATATAATAAGTACCCTGTATCAAGATTGATGCAAAACAAGTGATATTTGACCTTTTTAGACAGATTTAGCAAAAGAAACCTCTTCTGGGGCCATTTGATTTGGGTGGATTTTCCTTATCTCTGGCCCCCCTTCTTCGATTTTGACATGTGACATCTCTGTCTTTTCTTAGGCAATGCCGCATGATGTATGCACAAGCAAACATTCTCCTACGTAAGTTTGGTGCATCGGCACCGTTAGATTCTGTGTCTCCTTGCGATCATAAACGATGTGTTGGATGTGCACCTAGGATAAGTAATAAGGGAGCTAGGAGTGATTATCGGTGCAGTAATAGGTTAGCATTTTTCGCTCAGGGGTCATTTAGATGCTTCTTATGAGACTTGTGTTTTGTTTTGGTAAAAATGGTTTGTATCATCAGTTAGCTGAGATTATTCCCGTTAATCTGGTATAACACATTAATAGGTTCTTAAATATTAAGATCCCCTGAGACACAGTGTCGTGAGAAAAAAAAACAAGGGTACCCGCCGGCGGGGACCTTGGGGCTTAACAGGTTTTAAACTAAGCCAATAGTTATAAACTTTGTCAGAGTGTTGTATTCTTAAGTATCTGCAATTTAAAAATTCAAATTAAACTTCCCTTGCAAACTAAATGATATGCTTACAGACTGATCTAAATGTATTATTTATCTTAGGGTGCTTTGTCTGATGACTCTGCAAATAAAACCAATTACACAAAAACCAATTGTACGCAATCCCTCCCTTCCCCAAATAAAACCAATTAACCAATCAGTCACTGTAGGCTGATTTCATTTGCTATTAGGCGTCATTTAGTGAGGGCTGCAATAAAGAGCGGCAGATAATCAGCACCACATTTGATTATCCATTGAGGGAATTATAGACTCCTCGATGTGAGGAACTGGCCTCTTTACAGAGATTATTTCTGTTATTATGGAGCTGAATGGCTCAATCCGATTTAGCACTATCGGAGACAGCACCAGTGTTGTGAATGGCACTGACACTGACATTTAACTTATGTGTGTGTGCATGTTCCTAAACTTACAATCTAGTTTAATTGACCCGTTTTTCAAATTGTACGCAAATCACGTACAATGTATTGGAGCGCTAACCAATGGAAGCACTAGTGTTACGTAGTGATGTCACTATGTTACAGAAGTAAACAAAAAAGTCCAATGGAGCCGTTTCAGGCAGGGGGGGGGAGTGTGTGGGTTACAATATGTTGAGCTGACATGGATATTTTGCTTCGCATTTCATTAGACAAAGTAGGGAACAAGTCATAAAAAATGGTGATGAATCACAGAAATCAAAGAAACCCTCGTGAATTTTCATCAAAAGCTTTATTACAGTTCAAGGGTAGGAAATAAACGTATTCTACAATGATACAGGAAATAAATCAAATAAACACAGAATAAACCATAATTTCAATTTCAAACACAGTTTTCTGTCTTTTAAATAATTTATTAAATATGACCAACTCTCTATACTTAAAGGTGGGGTAGGTAATTTTGAAGAAACCAGCTCGAGTGCGCTAGAATTTGAAAATACACAGCTGGAAAAAATCTGCCACTCCTTACAGAGCCCCTCCTCCAACACACCCAAACGTGCACATGACCAATGAGGGCACGAGATAAGTTTGTGCACAGATGGAAGGCTGACAGGCAGGTAGGCCATCCAGTTATTTTAGCCGGCCCGGCTAAAATGATTGGTCGTGCTTTTTACAGTACTACGGCTTCCACAGATGACATTTTTTTTTATGGATTTTTTGTCAAAGCACTTCAGATATTCATTGCTATTGGGATGTTAAGAGCATCCCATGGAATATAACAAAAAGTGTATCTCGAGCCAGTTTCTCAAACTTACCTACCCCACCTTTAAGGATGTGTAGTATTTTCAAGGATGCTACATTATTGTTAAAATTGCAAAACCATCTACTCGAGTATAAGACAAATCTGTTGAGGTTTCTTTCAACATTGCAGTACAGATCAGGACATTTTAAGACACTATTTTATTCTACAATGTAGACCTAACTACATTTAGCAAAACTGGATCAACTCCCTCATGCTGCAGCCCTTCTCACAGCAAATGTCAGATATTTTTCCGACAGCCCGTCTAACTCGAGGGGACAGGCGGTACAAGTGAGGAGCCAAGGTGAACACGTCCTTTTCTCCATTGGATTCTGGCGAAGTGTGGACCGTCTCCGTAGCCTGGTGCTCCTCTGCAGAGGCGTCCTGGTCCCCTGTGTCGAGGAAGAAAACATCTGGGATTAAGAGAGAGCCCTCGAAATGTGTAGTCGTCTGCTTGAAACTTCTTGTGAAACTCAAAAGGAAACATATACATTGGTTTGGAGTCAACACAAACAAGAGATATTGCCTGAATAGTGAATACAAATTATATTGTGCATCATATATTGCTTAAACAGAGGTCAGACATTCAAAAAGTTAAATAAGAACAGTAGTGATCCTATGTTTAGTATAGAAGTCAGCAATGCAACCGTTGTTTGAATATTTCATATAAAACACTTACAGGTGTTTTGATGCTGCCCCAGATGTACGTACGAGATGCTTCTCCTCAGCCGAGAGTTACCACAGTGCGACACTGCCAGACGAATCAGGTCTCTCCCACACAACTGGATCCTCTCCTCCCCATGAACCACACACAGAGCAGCCACCAGCACCACCATCAGAGACACCAAACACTTAGCAGAAGACATTGTAAGACTGTTTCAGATCCTAGGGTGGTCAGTGGAGAAAGGAACCAAATGGACTGGTGGTTGAGAGGTGAGGATGGGATGTGCAGTGAGCAAGAAGGATGCACGCCGGTGATTTATGAGATGAATTTGAGGGGGCTTTTATAGTCAATGTGGTTTCAAAAATGCTGAGGCTACAGAGTCTTCCGAAAAATGTATTTAGCCTTGGTGAAGGAAAAGTATGTCCTGATCTAGTGCTTACCCTGAGAATGATGCAAAGTCTCCTCAAGGCTGAAACTCTCATTGAGATTAAAAACCTGTCCTGACAGGGTCAATCTTAAAAACATTGGGGTATCAGTCAGAGAAGTCCGAAGAATTAGCTAATTATTTTGGCCTTTGACACTCTTTGGAACCCAACACAGGTCTGAGTTTGGTCATTTTTAAGAATTGTAAAGAGGAAAAGCGAGATAGCTTATAAACCCTGTGCTTACAGATCCTAATGTTGTTTTAGGGTTTTTCATTTTCTTCCCCACTCTTTTTATGCACTGTAAAATGTTTGGCTGTAAAATTACAGTAAATTACTGGCTACTAGTTGCATGGATTTCACAGTAATTGACTGTAAATATTTCACAGTAATTGACTGTAAATATTTCACAGTAATTTACTGTATATATTTTACAGTTAATTAGAATAAAAGTACAACTAAATACTGTGACTTTACAGTTGCCATGCCCATGGAATTACTGTGATATAGCAGTACAGAGCTGTGGTATTATGGTACCTTGCTGTACATAAATTACAGTAATTACCTGTATGTTCACGCTATTACTGTAGAAGTAATGCAACACAGTAGCCAGTAATTTACTGTAAATATACAAATCTAAATAATACGATAATATATTGTAAATTTGACTGGGATTGTACCATAACTACACAATTAAATCAGCTCAATCAACAAAGAAAAAGCCCATTTTAACTTTTTATTACTCCATTGAAGTGCAAAGTACATTTCACAGTGTCTTGGAAATGTTGTTACGGCCCCAACCTCTACTCCGCGGTAGTGGCTTGTGCTGAGACCCGCAACACGAAAGAATACACGCAATAACCGGTACTTGGTAACGAGCATTTATTGATAATCAGCCGTTTGCTCACACAAGCGAAACAAAAAGAGGTCTGGAGGACTGGCCAAAAGGAACAAACAGAAGGAGGGAACCCGAGCCACACCACGGGCCGTAGGACCCAGAACTCCCCCGCCTAACCAAAAATCAAATATAAACCCTATGGGAAACCAAATAAAGCCACGAAAACTGGACTACCAGGTCCTCCAGGCTAAACATAAACACATCTGCAAAAATATGGCCTACAGCTCAGAATGGCAAAGAGGTATTCTAAGGACAGTGTCTCCGGCGTTAGGATAGGCGAGACATCCTTCTCCTCCAGCTTCTCTTTATATATACACACGGCTGAGTGGAATTTGGAACACCTGGGCAGAGGCGGAGCCAGGGGCAGACCAGGTGCACCTGGGCAGAGGCGGAGCCAGGGAGACAGAAAACAAGGAGGGGAGCACTTAACACATGTCTACACAGACATCCACTCAAAGTCAACCATTTTTCTGAAGAATGTGCTGACATGGGGGTTTAAATTGCCATGCCTCTTTTTGGCTTTCGAGTCCGTCTCAGGATTAATGCCCAGGATGCACCTAAAAACACTAAGCCAAGACAACAATTTAAATGTTACATAGATTTATATGTTGCATCGTTTATTTGAAGGCAGATGCAGCGGTGCCCCTTTCAATTGAAGTAAAACCTGCACCAAAGAAATAAATTAGTATTTAAAGCCAAGCAAGAGCGATAAAAGCAAGAAAATCACTTAATTTGTTGTGTTATCACAGAGGATGGTCTGAATACAGTATTTTACTATGAAATAATACAGTAACACGTTGTGAAATCCTGGTAATAATTTATCCTGTACATTCACAGTAATTAACTGTGCCTGTATTGATTTCACTGTGAAATTCTAAATTACAGTGTTATATTGTGAACATTACAGGTAAAGACTGTAAAGTGGTAAAACAGTAATTTATTGTAAAATATTACAGCTAAATATTGTGAAATCATGGTAATATTTTACAGACATGTCTGTAACATTTACTTATATTCATTTGGAATTTCTGAAAAGTCCAAATTCATGTTATTGTGTTACCGTGAACTACTTGAATACGTGTTGCTTTTGCAACTTATCTTGACACATCTTGAGGGATGGAGCTAATTGGAACAGAGAGTGATGGGCAAAGATATGTCAAGGATATTGACTATTCACACACATGGTCACCCCAGGACGTACTGTGGTTGCATAATCATGACGGAGATGACTGTTTCCCAGCAAATGACAAATATGGAAGGTGGCAGTTTAACATCTTAAATGTACTTCTGTCTTGATTGCAATTATATCTCTCATTCTCCTCAAGGGTAAGCAGTGTTTGGCTTATTAGATAGCAGGATTAGGAATTGAAAATAACAATCTTACTTGTTTATTATTTTTGACTCACAGATTCCTAATGTGTATTTCCTGTAGAAGGTCCTAAAGTTTTTTTCAGTTAAAAAGTTCAAATTGATATTTTTACAATATACAAACAATGGAGTAAATTACTATGTGTAAAAACTTTTCACTTCCAATCATTCCTACATAGCATTTGAGCTTTTATTGCTTTTGTTTTTAGGACTGTTCTGTCACCGCCATCATCAACCTTGATTAGCAGCAACAGTTGTTCACAGCTCTGATAAAAATGTGTGTTTACTACCTGCCCAGCACCAAACAGCAGAAAGGGAACAATAGCAACTAGCTGGTAACACAGTGGATTATTTAGCTGCCAGATATTGCCATCAGAAGTTTGTGGCGACTTATATTTTCCTTAAAAAAAGTTAGCAGTGTTGCTGTGTGTGCTTGTGAACCACACCTCTAAGCTAAAACGTATTGCTTAATGGTCCCCTATTATACTCTTTTTCAAAAAATATACATATATATATATATATAATATATTATAGGTCTCAGATATATACAAAAAACAGATATATACATATATCTGATATATATCAGATATATACAAAAACCAAACAGATCATGCGTTGTAGCATGTCATATACTACAACTGTTTCAGCACTGTTTCAAAAGTGCTGATTCTGTGTCTTTTGCTTTAAATGCAAATGAGCTGCCACTCCCGACACCTCTCTGCAAAGTGTTTGGATTTTTTTTTAAAAACACAATTGGTGCTCTAGGAAGAGGTGGGCGGGTGTTACCTTCGTTGGTTATTGTCTAATTTTCGCCCAACCCCAAAAAACAGTTGTGACTTCAAAAGAGAGAGAATATTTTTTCCTGAAACTTTCCGACTAATTTTCTTATCACGGATGGGACACAAGTGTTTTTCAAATACATGAACAAGTGGAGTTTGCACAATAGAGGCCCTTGTATGTCATGTATACTGCTCTAAGTTCATTCAAATTGATATGCTTGTGTATGAGGTATAGTCACACTTTTTCTGGTTTGACAAAGATGATATATGAAATATAACTTTTTACAAGCTAAACTAAAGTCAAGATTTTGATCTTCATCTCTTCTCCAACATTGGGTTTGGGCCTCTGCCTGTCTGTCTGTATTTCCCTCACCTGATGTCCCTCTTGACTACATATATTCCCCTCCAGTCAGTCCTGGCTGAGTCACAGGAGACAGACAGAATCTCTGGGTACTCTTGAGTTTTAATTTATGCTGACGACACTACTAAATAGGGATGCACCGAATATTCGGCCACCGAAAATTATCGGCCGAAAATGGTTAAAAAGGCCCTTTCGGCTTTCGGCCGAAAGGGTTTTAGCACCGAAAAAATATCACCGAATGTCAGAACAGGCTTACGTTGGTAACCTAACGTGTTGTTGTGATGACGTAATAAAGACGCGGCGACCATGCTCGCGGCTGGCTCACAGTGGGGGGGGAACATTGACATTTGTCATCGAGATTGCCCTGAGCCTTTAACAAATCGTATTAAATAATCTGATGACAGACTGTAAACAGAATAGCTGAAATTTTAACAAACTAAATAACTCAGTTACCTCTAATCATTAACCCATGTTTGTATAATGTAGTTAACTCCGTGTGTTGCTGCTAGCATACATAACACCTGACGTGGAAACGTTACTCCTGGATGGGGCTACAGAGCTGCTAGAAAGACGGTCGAACCCGGTACATTCCTCCGTCTGCATGCGGTGCACTTTTGCTAAATGTTTAGACAAATTGCTCGTGCTTACATGCTAAACTCTTATTGCACTTATGGTAACAAGTATTCTCCACATCGAGACGGGTCAAGTTTAACCACACCTCGGAGCTATGGGCTCAGAACAGTCTCATAATACACACATACACACAGAAGGATTCACACTTGTATTTCATGATCCGCAAAAGGATTCACACTTGTATTTCCGGATCCACACTTGTGTTTTTCAATGCACACACAAATGTATTCCGTTTCATATAAATGTAAATAAAATCCAAATACAGAAAAAAGTTTTACATGTGTATTTTTGATCCTCACATATTTGTTTTCCGTTTAAATCCTCTGAACCTGCAAACACAAACAGCTTTCTGTGCACGGATCGCTGTGCATTCGTGTGTGGGTTTTTTGACTCCCCTGACGGTCAGCCGATTCGTACTTGTAATTATTTCTATCTATAGCCAATCAGATGTCTCCTCAATTCTAAGCCAATCACATGAGCGCGCCCCCACGAGGGTAGATTTCTTGCGTTCATGACGTAGCGCTTCATGTACGCATTTTGCGCAGTCCGGAGCTGACAGCTCCATGGAGCCTGCCTGCAGGCGCTAATCTCAGGACACCCTCCACTCTCAGTACAGCGCCACTTTCCGAACAGGAAATGCCCGAAAATACAAGCCTTTATATTATTAAGGCACCGCGCCACTTTCCAAACCATTGATGAATGCTTGTGTACACAAAAACGGCAGGCAAAACCGTTTTAAATGTGTGTTTCCTGTATGGCGATTGCGAATACTGCTGCTTTATTTATGTCTGTATGAAGTTGTTGTGAGTGTGGAGGGAGCAGCTACAGGTTAGCTTAGCCTAATCGATCAGTGCACTACGAAGCCAGTGCTAGACAGTGACCTCGGGGGGGAGCCCCGCCGGTCATTATCGGCCGATATTCACTCTTAATAGTTTGATCGGTGCTCTCTATAAAGGCCGATCAGGAGAGCTGGATCTGATCGATATGGACATAAACGCGAGTGAAGTATAACCGGATGCAAGAGATAGATCAGATCAGCTGCTGAGTCTGAGACACGCTGCTCTGCATGATCACCTGATGCTCCGCCCTCTGTTTAGCGAGCTGATCGGACTGCGCAAAATGCGTATATGAAGTAATCTTACCCTCGTGGGGGCGCGCTCATGTGATTGGCTTAGAATGAAGGAGACATCTGATTGGCTATAGATAGAAAAAATTACAAGTACGAATCGGCTGACCGTCAGGGGAGTCTCATAAAACCCACACACGAATGCAAAGCGATCCGTGCACAGAAAGCTGTTTGTGTTTGCAGGTGCAGAGGTTTTAAACGGAAAACAAATATGTGAGGATCAAAAATACATATGTAAAAAAAAATTCTGTATTTGGATTTTATTTACATGTATATGAAACGGAATACATTTGTGTGTGCATTGAAAAACACAAGTATGGATCCGGAAATACAAGTTTGAATCCTTCTGTGTGCATGTGTGTATTATGAGACTGTTCTGAGCCCATACGGAGCGCGTTCTCTCCGCCATCTCCGCAGTGTGCTCCGCTGCATGTAGCAGCTGCGTGTGTGTAAACTGCCCCGCCCCCTCGCACACAGACGGGGGAGAGAGATCTCGTCTGATCGAAAATACATCATAGACGAATTTGTTGTCTTTGCATTTTAGAAACGAGTTGGCGACACTAAGACTGCGATATAATGTTTTTAGCAATAATACATGACATATATAAATGTACTGTATGCATTCAAAAGTGCTGAATAAATGTTTTATGGACCCATAATAGTGATTATTATTTAAGTTAAGTTTTGCCATAATCATGTCTATTTCCATAATCAGGTAGCTGAACAACATTGGTAAAAAATGTATACATTATATATATATATATTTCTATTAATCATTTTCGGCCTTTCGGCATTCGGTTTTCGGCCAACTGTTTCCTATTTTCGGTATCGGTTTCGGCCAAGAATTTCCCATTCGGTGCACCCCTACTACTAAACCACTGGCATCTTTCGCATTATCCTGTAATACTATTAGACAGGAAGCATCGTCCCTCAGACAAATGAGCCAAGTGTCTGTTAATAGCAATGGAAGTTTGTCTCAAGGGAATGTGGATGGTCCTGATTATAGTGGAGAGAGGCTAATACAAGATGGGGTGCTCTTTCTCTTTTTGTAATTGTAACCGGTCTGTGGAACAAGTACTTTTATATATAATAAATTCCAGCGTGTTTGTACTCTGTATTCTGTAGTTTTTTGCATTTGCACAACAAAGAAAAACAATGACATAATAAAATATTGACCCATTTTTCAGAATTTGCAGGAGAAAAATATTTGTGTATATTTGCAGTAACTGATTGGACTCTTGTTACAAAAAATAAAGCATGTATATACATCAAAATGTTATGAAATATCTAGAAAATGCCTGTAAAATGAAATACTTATCATAAATGAACACTCTTTGGCCAGCTTTTGTTTGCACTTTCTGACTAAAGTTCATACAGTAACATATTTTAAAGCACTAAAGCTGTCAAAAAACACAGAAACTGGATATAGTTTTTTTCCTTCACTAATTATTTTTGTAGATAACAAGGGGGTAATAGCTATATTAATCTGATGATTTTCACATCATCTCATTGAACATACATTTTATAAACTTCTCATAAATATGCAGAAATGGTCTTTCATATGGGAGAAGTCGGGAGCTAATACTTCACAGGGCTCTGCTTTTCTATATCAAATGCAACCAGTGCATGTGCTGGGTGTTTTGCCATGAGTGGAGGAACCTCTTCAGTTGAAAAAGGTGTGTAAATCTACATAAACATATGTTCGAGAGTAAACTGTAATCGTGGTCTGTTGCATTTAGTGAATAATCAATACAATATAAATGTGCTTCATAGCTCTCTGGTCTTCAGAGAACTGCTGCCCAGGACAGGAATCTCATTATTGGTTTTAGCCAAGCAAAGCCGGCAGGTCACGGCTTGAACGCAGGACAGGGTCATGCTTGATCCTCACACCTCTGGTCAAGAGAGTTTAGCTCTCCCTCCCTGTTGTGATCAAGCCAAATAATGACATGTTGAATGACTTTAATACAGTAATTGACAATGCCCATGTAACCTGTAGCCCAAAAAGTAGTTTTTCCTTCTTTATCAAATGTTACTTCCATCCTTCCTGAAAGCGGATCATAATCTGTCCAAACCTATACATGAATAGATATCTACATACACATGCAGAATCTGTTGGCAATAGGACAAGATTTTGGTATTGGAAGTTTTCTGGTTTCCACTTGCAGTCCAACTAGTATTGACCCAATAAGTGTTAGCTGGCTGCTTGAATGTTGGAAAATAGTCTGTTTAAAAAGCTCAAAAAGCAAAATGCATTGACTGAAATGCAATCTTGGAACCCATCAGATATCGTCTGATAAGATTTAGCTTTTTATTTATTTGCCCCATCTTAAAAGGTATGTAAGAATGGAGAAACCAGCTCGAGTGCGCTAGAATTTGAAACTACGCAGCCGAAAAAAATCTGCCACTTCCTTCAGACTTCCTTACAGAGCCCCTCCTCCAACACACACGAATGCGCACATGACCAATGAGGGCACAAGATAAGTTTGTGCACAAGATGGAAGGCTGACAGGCAGGTAGGCCATCCAGTTATTTTGGCCGGGCCGGCTAAAATAATTGGTCGTGCTTTTTACTGCGCCACGGCTTCCACAGATGAATTTGTTTTTTGTATGTATTTATTGTCAAAGCATTTAATGTATTCATTGCTCTCGGGATGTTAAGAGCATTCCATTGAATATAACAAACAGTGTTTCTGAAGTGAATTACATACCCCACCTTTAAGCCGGTTCTGAAATTGGTGCACACCTGATCCGATTATCTGTGCCATCAAAATAGTCACAGCACATGACTTCTGCCGTTGTCTGATCGGGCAGGAGGCCTAAGCGCAAATCCTGGTAATCCTTGACAAAATAAAAATTACACTACTGCACGTTTGTTCCTGTGATAGACCCTGGTTCACCTCTCCTCCCCTCACAACATCAAGAGCACGCTGACTAGACAGATAAATAAATGCTTTATTTGTCAATAATATCATGATGATGCATTCACAGAAATCTGTGAGGCTTTATTGCTTGTACATTTGTATTTTCTTAGACTAGAAAAGTAGAAGGCAATGACTACAATGCTAAAACTGACTGGTATTTAAATCAAGGCTATACTGCAGTTGTGTGGAAAATCAAGAATGTCAAGAGATTAGCTGTTTAAAATAGACTATGTATAGCACTTCCTGTTAAATTGATTAAAGTATGACATTGCTTCTTAATAATGTTATTCCTTGACCTCCTCCTTCAGTTAAGCTGGAATTAGTAGCAGTCGAGTACTATTCCTGGAAGCCGACAACAAGCTGTCCAGCAGGAGCATCTTGTCCATTTGACAGAGGAGTCATCGGCCATAGCGTGCAAACAGTACCTACTGCAAAGCTGAAGCTTAAAGCTTATCTCAACTTGCCACCGCCTCCATTGCCCCCTCCCCTGGATTGTCTTAAATCACGTAGGCTGTAAATTGGGAGGCAGACACTGTCTCACGATTTCCCCACCCATTGGTGATAAGGCCTTTCAGAATGTGCAAGGTTTAAACTATTGGGCAGCTAAGTCCTCGCTCTCGTGGACAGTTTGCCTTCCAATGGGCCGATAGTGAATCTCGTCGTCAGACTCCTCCAGCTGGGGTTCGAAGCAGTTGTCAAACTTGCGCCTCAGACGTTTCTTGAGCTGGAATGAGCGCACAGTGTTTGAATATGTGTATTCTTGTTCCTTCAGTTTAGCGTAATAGTCTGAGAACTTGTTGAACAGGATGGAGATGGGCATGCCGTTGAGGATGATGCCAAAAGAGATGCATCCAAACGCCACACAGCGGCCCATATAGGAGATAGGGACCACATCCCCATAGCCCACAGTAGAGATGCTCACCTGTAGGAAAAGAATCAAGTGAGTCAGCATACATGCAGCACTATTTGAAATAAGAAAATGCAAGAGCAAGGGGCAGGATCCCCATGCTCAATACTCCTGTGCCTCTGTTTTGATTATTTTTTTGAAAATTATAACTTAAGATGGTGGAAGAATGTAAAATTGGGATTTCCCTTTTTACCCCCAAAGAGCAAATGCTCATCCTCATCGTGCCTATCCTAAAATGCCCTTTGGCCTTGGAGAGTGCAATAATTAAAATGTTTCTTGTACTGATCAGTTGATGTGTCGCTAAGATGAGAGTTAAGAGGATCAAATTCTCTTCAACACTTTCCGTCTCTCGAATGCAATCACTCTGTCTAGCCACAAACAAGATGCATTACACCGTATTAGAGGGGATTAGACACATATCAGTAACAGCTGCCACCAGATGAATACAACCCAAATGACCCTAAATGACAGTTCATGAAATTGGAAAAATAGACTAGTAAATTAAAACAAAAAGCAACCAAAGTTTGGGGAAGTTATTATTTTTAAGCAGAACAACACAACATGGTTCATAAGAAATGATAAAGAAATACTATTTTTTAATTACCATAGTTTGCAACAAATGATTTAAAGGAAATCAAAAGTATTGGTGGATCCTTTGAATATGTATTCCTGAACATTAGCATATAGTTCAGATAGTTTATTAGCTAAATGTACTGCATCCTATACCCCATAGTCAATTGCCGGATGTATCTGACACAATTTCTATCGACTAGAATTGTAAAAGAAACCGGAATCTTTTGCAATTTCTTTGGTGGTCAGAATGTGTTTAGTCCAATATTCGGTTTACACCATTATCTCTCTTTCCAATAATTAAAAGAATAGTTTGACCTTTAGGGGGAAATGCCATGAGTTATAAGAAGATTAGAGTTACCATTAGAGTTGGTCCCATCTTCTAAATGCTTAGTACCTTTAGTTGTTCCATACAAATAATGTTGTTTCATGACGTGTCCGTCAAGGTCAAGGAAAATGGTAAGAAAGGGGAAAAATAACTGACTTTACACTATTTGGATGCAGCTAAGATCGTATGATACAAATGTTTTTCAGCAAAAATAGAGTTCTACCTCTCTAGTCAAGGTCAAGAAAATAAACCAAGAACCAGAGTTTAGGATGATTTGGACGTTGAAGTTTATTCCACTCACCGCTGCCCACCACCAGGCGTCTGGTATGCTGGTGAACGGTGTTCCAGGCTGATCGATCTCCACAGAGTGCATCAGAGCAGAGAAGGTGAAGATGCCCATGGCGATGAACAGAAACAGACAGCACACCTACATAGTGACAGAAAAGTACATGTAAACAGCTGTGCCCAATCATGTTTGGAGATCTATTCATACATTGAAGACAACCAGCAAGTCACATGACAATTTTAAGCTGTATTATGACTGAACTAAAATACCTAAATATTGTACATGAACTACTACAAAATGGTCACGCAGATCTTTTTTTAAATGAATAGCAACATTTTCAGTTTCAGTTTGCCAAGAACACCTTAAAGCGTAATTACTTTTTACCACCTCGACTTAAAAACAACAAAGCCTTTACTGTGCTTCTTCTCTTTTAAAAATGGCGAAGGTTTACATAACTCTTCGTGGGTCCTGAGTTATCAAGTTCCCAGGATAAACAGTACACATTCATCAATGGATTTTGGGGGGATTTAGGCGGCAGGGAACATAAGCTCAACATATTTTAATGTTATGATCATACAAAGCTGTATAAAGTTGATACAGTGACTTGTTAGCTTAATGATGAAGAAGCAACATTAGCATCTGCTGTTGGCTTTGTTATGGTCTCTGCGCACTCTTGAGGGAAATATCTGCTTTTTAGCTGCTTAATGCACCACTTTGTTTACGAGCTAGCAGTAAACTTTGTCTCTTGGCAGTTAAGAGCTTGGCAGGAAGTGGCAGGCGTGAAAACAAAAACCATGAGTTGAAAGACCCTAAAGTGTGTGTAATCGTTCTGTGTCAGGCTCATTAATATGAGTAGTTTTACTTTTATTGTAAATCAATTATTATAGCCTTAACTTCGTATGTGAGTTAGCTGGGATCCATTGTTTTATTTGTGCACGTCCCCTCAATAAAGTATTTTTGTGTTTCTCATATATTTGCCTCCATACCTGCTCAGAGCACTGTCGGATGGTAAAGCCAAAAGCCCTCATGCCTGTTGAGTGACGAGCAAGCTTCAAAATACGAAAGATGCGCATCAACTTGACCACCTTGAGCACCTTGCTGATTTTGCTGACCCTCGCCATGGCCTTCAAATCCTCTTTTGCACCAATGTCTTCTGAGTCCATTACAAATGTTTCAAACATGATCTGGAGGAAGTAGGGCATTACAGCGACCACGTCAACAAAGTTCAGGGCACTCTTCAGAAAATGCTTGATGTTGGATGTGGTGAGTAAACGCAAGAAGTACTCCAAGGTGAAGAAAAGGATGGAAGATATCTCTACCCACTCCATGTAGGTTTTGCCTCCAATTTTGTACTGCCTCAGTTCATTTACTGTGTTCATTGTCATGGCAACAATGGAGATGAGCACAAAGAGACTGGAAAACACGGCAAATGCTTTTGCTGATAGTGAGGAGTAAGGATCCTCCATCAAGTCCCAGAGGATCTTCCTTAAGCCTCCGAGAAACATCTTCTTGTATCCATCGTCATCTTGGTGAGGCTTAATCTCATCGATCAACTCCTGGTTCACCTTCAGTTGGTCTCTGATGTCGTCTACTTTCTCCTCAAACAGAATGCGGCAGCACCTGGGAAGAACAAAATGTATTGTCTATTCTGAAGAGAAACGTTCGCTTAAATTACACAAAAAGCAACAGACCAACCTCTACTTTACACAAAGTAAATATTCAGTATCTACAGCATACCTTGGAGTGTCCTTCAGTTTTAACCCCCAGAATAACATCTCTTGTTCAAAGTGGATAGGGCAGAGACTATCCATCACCCACAGGACATTACTGCAGTAGAAGTGGAAGATGTAGTGGAAAAACATGGGGTCCCTGTCGAAAAAGAACTCGTTGTTCTGAACGTTGTAATCGTCACAGAGCGTCAGACGTTTGGCCGGATCTTTACAGAGGACAAGGACTCCAATCCTGGTTTTTGGGTGTTTGAGGATCAAATGCGTCGGAATGTGAAATACCTTTCCGCCTACATTAAGGTTGACAATGTTTGATTTCCTAGGATTTTTCACAGGTTTTTCCTGATCTTTTCCCGTCTTTTTTTTCTCATCAGGTGCATCAAGGTTTTCCATAGATGTCCATGGTTTTATAGAGCTGTCCTGTGAAAAGGGGAACTCACAATCCTGGTCTTCAATGCTGTGTGAGAAACTCACTTCCCGTTTTATGGTTGCAAAAAGACTCGAGCGACGCTTTTTCAGTACTTTGATATTGGGCTTTAAAGCCTCCATTGTGACAGATCCTCAGAAAACAAAACAAACAAACAACGGTTTTGTGTCAATCAAGTCAGTGAAAAACAATAAGTATTCAAAGACATCTCCATTAAGGCTTAATATCGTCCTCTGAAAAAAATGCTTTCAGGTTGAAATAAATGTGAAGAAAGAGCGACCGTGCTTGTCTCTCAGTGTCCAAGAAGATCAACAGCATGAGTGAGGGATTCAGCCTCTTTACTGATTCTCTAATCCTATTGCTGTTCTTTCTGTCCAAACGCAAGTTAAAAATACTGTTCACGAGGATTAGTGTTGTGATTTAAGGCTTTGAGTTCTGAGAGAGGCGGAGAGAGTGCTGTGATCACAGTGTTGTAAAGCTAACAATGCTATGAAGAGGCTTTAGCACAGGGAATTCGTTTGAATGCTGCAGTTATATTACACTGGCTATAGTGTACAGCTAAAAATAACAGTCAAAAATAAGCCTGAGTTTGTATTTCAATTAAAGTCACAGAATAAATAAATGGTATAAATCATCATGTTAGAAAATATATTTTTGTTATAAATAATATAATTCCTGTTTGGCATTGGAGCATTCATTTTAAATGGATATTTACATTAGTTTCTCAGAACATAGCATAGTCAAAGTTAAATCACATTTTGATTAAACAAAACAAAATTACAGTGTATAGAATACAACTATGATTAAGTTTAACTATGCACTCTAATAATTAGAATATGCTTAAAAAATAAATAGGCCTATGTGTTTGATGCTGCAATAGAGAAATGGAAAATATGTGTCTCTGAACAAATACAATAAAAAAACAGGCAATAATTAACAACGGCATGAATATATGTTAAAAATACGGTTGACCTTATAGAGACATTCCATATTAAATTTCAATCAAATCAAAAGTTAAAATAAGTGCTATTGGAGAAAAGATTACAATACAAGGATGAATGGTATAGCCCTGGATTCCACCCATGAAAGTGTGTGAATGGTTTTGGCCATTCCCCGGAAAAGGAAGTGGGTATCTTAAATACTATTTCAATTATTTTAAATAATATTGCGTGTTATTTATACATTTATTTTTGATATATGATTGTTTTAATTTGATAACATTTTTAACAAAATTGGGACGTAAAAAAAACAAACAAGAATTACATTTACTATATATCACTGCCGCGCACCACGTGACTTCCTTTCCGGTCTAACCTGACAACATGGACGCCAGCCGCGTGCAGCCGATCAAGCTCGCCAGAGTAAGAAAATGCATAATAAGGCGAAAATAATCATATCCGAACGGATAGAGGGCTACAGTAACGAATAATGTAATATACGGTCCTAGAATATTGAAGCTAAAACTACTTTAGAACATAGTTTAGCGGAGGCACAGCGGCGCTCATGCCTCCAACATGGAGGCCTGTCCATGCTACAGCCTGCCCACTGTTAGCCTGTTGTAGACGGTTTGATACTGTTTCTAGTTCACACAAGAAAACAAGCTTAATTTAACATATCGTATCTACATTATAACTTGTGTTGTTTTTTTTAACAGGTCACCAAGGTGCTCGGAAGAACTGGTTCCCAGGGACAATGTACACAGGTATGCTAACAGCTAGCAGTTTACCCATTTAATACAGGGCTTGTCTCTCATCGCGTCTTTTGTTTAGCAAAAGCCTTCATAATTATATTTTAAAAAACACAGTACATCCCGAAATATCCCACGTTGTAGATTAATGCAATTGTTTATTCGTCTAATTGTTTTATTTTTTACCTGGAAAAAGACAACTCTTACATCCTACAAATCTACGTAAGGGCTTGCGTTTTAGTCTCAAGCAGAGGTGGAAAAAGTATTCGCATATTTTACTTGAGTAAGAGTGAAGGAATACTCTGTTACAAGCCCTGCTATCAAAAGGTACTCAAGGAAAAGTGGCATCAAAATATACGCAAAATACGTACTTATTATAAGTACTCATAATGCAGATTGGCCCATTTCAGAATAAGTTATAACATTTGTTTTTATTATAAATATTGATGTATTAAAGTGTTATCAAAGCTGGTAAAGGTGCAGCTAGTTTTAATGACTTTGTATAATGCAGGGTAGCTTGTGAATTTACTTCATTTTAAGGGTTGATTTTATATATCACACCATTAATCCAAATCTTCTTGGTAACTAAAGGTAATAAACACATGTAGGATGGTAAAAGTATGTTGCACAGTTCAATTTCCCCTGGGGATCATAAAGTATATTTTGTTATGATACACCATTACATTTGAACATTCAACAAGCTTCTGTGTATTTACGAAAATGGCGATATATAGATAATGGTAATACCTGTGTAGGACACTAACTTCTTAACTAGGATGTACCTGTAGATCTCTTTCTAATTGTGATCATGTCTCTTCATCTGAACACACAGGTCCGTGTTGAGTTCATGGACGACAGCAACCGCTCCATCATCAGGAACGTGAAGGGCCCCGTCAGAGAGGGAGATGTGCTGACACTTCTGGAGTCTGAAAGAGAAGCCAGGAGGCTGCGATAGGTGAGGGGAATAAACCCAGTCAGTCATGTCTGTTAGGAGTGTTCACTAGTAGGTGTTAGAGTACATCAAGCTAACTTTGTGCATTAGAGCAGGGGTTCCCAAACTTTGCCATGCCAAGGACCCCCATATAGCATTATCCTCCGTCGGGGACCCACCTGTTGCAATTTTTTTTTTAATGAGGAGTACAATATGATGGAAAATATGACAAATTAATCATACAGCTTAATACATTTTCTTAATATATATTTGTATTAATAATCAGTTATTCTTCAAAAAAAAAATTGTATTTATCTTTTGTTTGTCATTCATTACATTCATTGTGTCTTCTGTTATAAACATTCTTAACACAATATTAAACAGTAATATCAACAGTAAACATATTTTTAAAGTGATTTCTGTCTTTATAATATTATATAATTTTGAACAGTAATATGAACAATTAACATATATTTTTAGCATTTTTGAAAGCTACTTATGCCTTAATAATATTATATATAATATTCAACATTAATATTAACAATAAACATATTTATATTCATATATAAACAACAATATTTGCTACATCCATGCTCTCATCCAGCTGCAGAGCGAAATATTCACTAGCTCTCACTTGCTCCAAAAGCTGAGCAGATACTCAGTTTCACTCTCAGTAGCGGCAGCTCGATTCTGATTGGCTTGAAGGGCGGTCGTGTGATTTAAAAACAATAAAATAAAAAATATTAAAAGATTGGTATCAAAGGACACATAGATTGATAGATATGCAGTTATTAATTACATTAAAAAAAAAAAAAAATTCCCCTTTCCCTTAAACTTTGCGTGACCCCCCTGGCGGGGCCCCACTTTGAAAAACACTGCATTAGAGAACTATTTAAAAAAAAACATTGGCTTAGGCTGCTATTTTGAACTGGGCACGTGTATAATTTAATACAATAAAGTGAGTGTAAAAAATATTTAGATGCATCTTGTCTCGTTAAATAGCTTGTGCAACCAGAAATAATCTCTGCTCAAGCACAATGTTCAGCAAGTTAATATTTGAATCCTGCAACAAGTGTTGACCCACAAAAAAGGTTTTCCTATGTCATGTCCTCTGTATGTATGTATGTCAGACCACATGTTATTAAAACATATTTTAATAGTCAAATATAAAAACACTATAGTCTCTCTTTATGAAATGACCGTAGAATTTAAACTAGAGCTCTTTGACACTCGGTAACAGAAACGCTAAGCTTCTCAAATCAAGGATTATGCCTGTGTTATGTAACGGATTCATATTTATTTTTAGTAAACCTAGTGATGAATGGTTGTCTACCACTCATATTGTAAGCTTGTCATGACTGCACTTGGTTTACTCTTCGTGGACTTATTTCCTCCTGAATCACCAGACGAGTGAAGGCGACAGGTGGCTGAGTCGAATACGTAGCACTGTCTATTCACAAATTACAAATGAGATTTAGCAATCCGTTACCTGAACTAAAGACCCTGCTGTTTTATACTGGAAAATGTTGTTTTTATTATGCTGGTTGAGTTTGAGGTGGTGTGTTGACCTTTTTCAATTTGTTTCTCTTTGCAGTGCCCCTGAGCTGTGAGATGCGAGACCAATGCAGTGAGGAATCACTCGATATCACTTGTTCAGATGCTATGGAATAAATGTGGTCTTATTTGACACTTGTTCAGATGCTATGAAATAAATTTGGTTATTAAGATCAGTTGGTGTTCTGTTTTTACTTTGTTCATACTCATAGTAAAAAAAAAAAAAAAATTCATAAATATTATCATTACATTTAGCTTAAGGCATATTAGTGATTATTTCACACCAGTGTGTAAATCCACTGCAGAGTTATCATTCCTTTACATCAGTGACGATATCTTGTTTAAATAAATATGCTAACGTGTTACAAATGTAGTTTATAATGTGGACGTTGAGAGGATTTAGTTTCAATGTACATTTACTTCATGAAGTTATGAGATTTGTATCCTTTTTGAAATGATCAAAAATCTAGATACTCAAGGCTTTTATTGTCGTGTGTATAGCTACGGGGCAGTTATGACAATGAAAATCTTGGGTCACAGGCTCCTCGAACAGTGCAACACAAACAGATAAAATAGAGTCTATATACAGTAATTGGAATATTGATATATGTGAGTTGCAAACTGATGTATCTTCTTTCAAAAGTTCAGGTGTTTAACATTCTTATGGCCTGTGGGATGAAACTCCCATTTCAATTGAATGCAAAAGTATATTAATGCTTTACGTCAACTATATTTCGTTTTTAAGATAAAAGTCACTTTGCATAATTGGATAATATAAAACGACTAATATATAATTAGATAATTGGCTACTTTGCAATGTATAGAGTAATACACGATAGCCTCACCTTTACTTACTGCCACAAAAAAGGATATTGTTTTCTTACAAGCATGGGAAGCTTGCAATTTTTTTGTTGAGCAATTTTAATATCAGCCCATCCGTGCAGTGTAGTGAGTTTGTCTGATAACATTCTTGAAGACATTCACAGATGCAATGTCTTCATTTGGTTCACTAGGCCTAGATCATGGAAAAAAGGTTATGTGTATTACATTCTGTCCAACAGAGGGCAGCATCACTCCTAGTTGTTTGGGGAGTTTAAATTAATTTCACTGATCAGAAAACAAATACAGGCTTTCATCCCCGAGTCTTGTCTTGAAGGATGAGCTGTTTTAAAACAAGCCTCTTGGCAAACTACCTGCTCTAAGAACCTATTCCCAGCCCACCTCCCCTGACTTTAACTTGTTCTACACTTGTGGATAGTAACAAGTGCAATGACTGAACAGAACATCACGGCTGATGCCAGTGGAGATGCTTTCCACTCTTGTTCCTGGGTGTGACAACACTTATCTGTTGGCTGCAAGGATTCATGGCGTCGTCAAGGCATATTCACACGCGCCTGAATTGCTTTTTCAAGGTGTTGATTATAACCAAGCTGTATCAAAGCTTATTTCATGTGAATCAAGTGTTGTCAATGTGCAGAAATCCTTCCTGCATTGTAAGAACAAATCCTGATGATTGAATACAGATCAGTTTACTGGCAATCTTGGTAGGTTTTGAAATGTTAATGAGATGAGACATTTCAAATGAGTCCCACCCTATTTCATGCTGTTTTATTTGTCCTGTGTCTTCTGGATCAACTTTTGCTTCTTACAACAATCTATGAAGCCAGAGCTTTAATAATATTAGCAAATGCTCATGCTAGTGCTAATGGGGATGCTAATGCAAATGATGATCTGATGCTGAATAGCTTGATCTATAACTGCTCAGTTTTAAAATAACTTAAAGCCAATTACTTTTTACAATGCATGATCTTGGATAAATGTTTCTAACCTCACATTTTTATATATTAAAGATTTTGGTTGACAGGCTTGCTTTTCCAGCAAGAAGGTATTTGGGTGAACTCCAGTTTGAGGTTTATGAAGGAGTCAAGTGTTTGAACAGGAAAGCAGTTTGATTTGTGTGTTGGGCTTTGGCTGCAGAATGTATTCTGTATGTTAAATGTCCTTATACTTTCCGTCTCAGTTTGACCTACTTTGCACAGAGCTTTGAATGGTGGCAGTGGAGAAAAATGACTTTATTTGACTTAAAATCAACAGTGATGTGAAAGCAGTGTATTTACCAGGCACAGTGGTACTATACCATACTGCTTTGACAGGTATATAAACAGTGCATTGATTTAGCATTTCATATTTGTTAAATAAATAAAACACTCACCATATTAAAAACACTACAACTTTTTCCACTGTTTTGTTTACACCACACAGCTTTTTATGGTTGCTTGTTTTTCTTATGGCTTTGGCTTGCAAGCAGTGGGACCTTTCAACAAGTTAAAACACACAGTAAATCATAACCGACAAACATGTCAAAATGCATTGGACCCTATTTTAAGGTAGGCCCAAATCCCTTATATGTTCTACTGGAGTGGAAAGAGAATGCTGGAAAACGACTATAAAAGCATTGTGCTTTTGGTTGTCATAGTCATCGGCATATCCGTGCAGAATGAAAAAAGTGTATACATTTGTTTTCTCATTGTGCAGATTATTTACCATCATATGTACCAATGAAAAGAGTATTGCAGCTGCGTCTTGAGGCTTTGAAACTTCCAATAATTACTGTGGCTCTTGCCAAGAGAGCATCAACAATAATGTGAAACTAGAGACCGTCTGCGATAGGATCAGAGTGGCAGCGAGGCTAAATTGGGCCAGGAGTGCTAAGTGGGTGTGTGGGGGGGACATAGAACCTTTCCCTACCTCCTACCCCACAACTTCTGCCACCCTTCCTCAGACCAGAGACCACACCCATCTTCAAACTCAGCCTTCATTTGATCTCAATCTACCAAAGAATGTGGCCAGGGACCATCACCGTGATGAAATGAATAAACAGAAATAGAGAGACAGAAATATAAAACCTGGCACAGTACTCAAAACCTCGTCTGTGGTAGTTCCTGCTACAGTATGTTTCCCCAACTTTGCCATGAAGACATACACACAGACTCAAAAGGTAAAAACACAACCAGCATTGCGGCTAGTAACCAAAGTGTCAACTGACACCAACCAATTAATTCTTGGCAGCTATTCCTTAAGTTAAAGTTAGACATGCAAAACCAAGAAGATGGCTTGCACTTGAAGCAGAGACAGAGTTATATGTAAGAGTGAAACTGAAAAAGATTTTATAAACAGGTCCTACAGCTTCAGTCTGACTCATGTTCAAAAAGCTGCACCTGCTTTATCCTCTAAATGCACTTTGTCCTACAGATGAAAAGAAAAGAGAAGTGTTATTCTTGAAGGGAATTCCCAGTTTGTTATTCAGCAGGCTTCACAGTCAACAACAGCTCTGGGCTTGACAAACAACTCGGAATCACCTAACATCCCCTGTCAACAGAATTCCACACCTCTCCATCCCCCTGCCTCACCCATCCATATAGACTTACGGGTGGTATGTGTTTACCATCTCTCCTCTTCCGTTTCTATCCCTGAAGCACAGGCATACCAGGTTGGAAACATCTTCCCCAATGTCACTCACAGTTTATCTGCATGCCAATGTCAAACTCAGCTCTGAGAGATCAGCAGCAGTGGACATGTGTGTCTGCAGGCACTGTCTGGGATCTGCAACACCGAGGCACACGTGCACACATCAGTCAGAACAAGAGCGTGGCTGAGCCATATCTAAATCTCAAAATCTTTCTTCTATTATCTATAAAGAGATTGAGACATCAACACTTTTGTTTTTGTTTATAGTCACATCTTTGTTAATATGCCTTCCCTCAATGACCAGTAGTAGTGAAAGCTGGGATGTAATCCATTTTAAAGTGCTGAGAGTTTGACAGTTTTGCAGGTGTGAGTATAGTTACTTTTAGTTGATGATGCTTATAATTGCTTAATGGCAAGTATATTCCTTGCATTTAAACTTTCTTAAGTAAAAGAACAAAAGTTATATTGGCAAAATGTACTTAAGAGATTAAAATACAAATGTATGCTTGCAATTGGCAAATAAATGCAGTGGAGTAAAAATAAGTACAGTATTCACAGAGGATGAATAAAGATGGAGGCGGGGGGCTTTGTCTCTCCCATGCTGATTAACAGGATGTGAGCAGCAGGGAGGTCATGGAGCATCCGGGGGGGGGGAAGAGGCCTCTGATTTACACACTGAACCTGGCCATGGTCCGCACATTTACAAATGGGGCCCATAGGATGCAGGGAACATAATTACCCCAGAGGTAACTATAAGATATTCCCTGCCTCTCTCTTTCTCTCTTGCCTCTGCTAGTTTCTGTCCTTCTCTTTTTTTCAAGCATCTTCATACACTCTGAACTTTAGTAAACCCAGCATCTCTTCCCATAATCCTTTCCTGCCATTCATTGCATTGGGAGAGGCTGCTCTTGTTAGGCTCAAGGAGGGCAAGCCAAGGTTTTATCACCTGCAGAAATGAAGAGAGCTTTAGTAAGAATACTTGGGTATCTGGCTTGATGACTGTCTCACTTTTAAACTTCATGTCAATAACCTGCTTAAAAAGCTGAGGGTTAGGCTAGGTTTCTTTTACAGAAATAAGTCCTGTTTCTCGCTTGAGGCCAGGAAAAGGCTAGTCACTGTGACCTTTTTACCTGTGCTGGATTATGGTGATTTGTTATATATGAATGCACCTGCCAATTACCTGAGCAAGTTAGATGCTGCGTATCACAGTGCACTGAGATTTTTGACAAATTGTAAAGCACTTACGCATCACTGTACCCTGTATACCAAGGCGGTTATGCCATCACTTACTGTACGGAGGCTCAGTCACTGGTACTTTTTCATTTACAAAGCCATGTTGGATAAACTACCATCTTATATCTGCTCCCTGATCTCTCTGCGAATTGAAAGTACTTATTGCCTGAGATCGCATGCTGTGGTTTTATTAAATGTGCCAAGTGCTAGGACTGTTTTAGGGAAGAAAGCTTTTAGATGTGCAGCTCCACTAACATGGAACAGTCTGCAAAAAGAATGGAAAATTACCAAGCTAGTACCACTACATGTTTTTAAAGCTCGGTTGGATGCTACAAAATCAGATGCTGTTGGTACCTGTACTTGTGGTTAAATATGTAAATTGTAATCCCTGTACATTTTGCTGTATGATGTCCTTTTGTTGTTCTGTTGTTTATGTCTTCTTGTGGAACCTACTGCTGCAGGTCTCCCTTGAAAAAGAGATCATTGATCTCAATGGGATTTTACCTGGATAAATAAAGGTTTTGAATTGAATTGAATTGAAGAATACAAAATGAAAGATGGTTGTTAGCAAGAGCGATGTCCTACATAAACAATTAACCAGAACGAGTTAAATGACTTTGAGGTTGAAAAAACAAGCCAAACACAGCTTGGACTTTTTTGATTTACTTGTATGTAAGCAAAAGTGCAAAAGGGGGAGACTCCAGTGTGTGAAGGTCATAAAAACAAGCCATTCATTTATTTTGTTAAGGCTTCGTCCCCTGCAATGCATGTGACTTGACCAAATATATTTCTTCAATTTGCTGCATAACAATGTCCCAGCACAAACAGCAGGTGCAAAGACAGACAGAAACTAAACCAGGCTGAAACGTAGGGTCTGATGCTGATGATGGGCCTGTAGCCACACGTCCTCGAGTAAACACTTTAAAAACAAATCTCTGTGGACTGGACTCACATGAATGCTGGCACAGGTTACTGCCTGCAGTAACAGTCGGGTATTGTTCCACAGGTTCCATTAGTGCTTCTATAGCACTGAGTGAAAATATGTTATGTGATCAGACTTGTTTTATGTGCATTATACATGAGAGCTGTGATCTTAATGTTGATTTAGGTTCAACTTTACCTGAGAAGAGGAACTACTTGCTTGCAGTTTTCAGTTAAGAGAGGAATGGTCCTTAAGCAGTAGTTAAACATTTTGGAAAAGTGTATTATTTGTTCAAGAGGGCTGCAGGAATGAGTCCTAAAACACAAAAATGTTTGCACTTCTGGTACCCTCTCTTCAAAGTCAACTGGTATTTTAAATAGCTTTTTTTTTAAAATAAAGTCTGTTTTAACAACAACCTTTAAAGATGTTCACACTTTGTATAATCACAAGACAACAGTTGTACGTTTTAATGCTTTGCACTGAGACTACTGAGGTTGTTAGGGATTTTAAACGTTATCATGCTGCATGGGGAAACTCATCTACTCAGTAGAAGGCAAGTTGAAGTCATTTGACCGAGGTGTAGTTTGTTTATAACCCTTTGTTAGCCATTTACTTCTGGCAATTTCATTCAGGCTTCAAAATCATAAGTGTTCATTTGTTGAAATCATCTGACTGATCAAAATGTGTGAGTATCATACACGTTTGTTTGCAACTGAGCTTAATTAGTTCAACAATCCAATTTGTTGAAGGTACCAGGGCAGTGGTAACTACCTAATGGGACTTTGTGTTTTGAAAAGACTTAACAAATGTGTTAATTAGTAGGATTTAGATGCAGCGTTATATTTACAAAACAAACTAAATACTAATAATTAAATTAAGGCAAGGAAAACATTTCTCATATGTTGAAGTTTTTCCTTCTACAGCATTTGTGATATCTGTTGTCACAGTTTGTTTTGCAGACAGTGAGTCAGTAGTTAACTGTCAAACGTTAAGAAACATTAGTTATATAAATCAGCAAGTCTTCCACTCTGTCAACAGTCATCTTATGTACAGAACACATTAGTCAACTTGCTTGAACAACTCAAATAAGGTTATCTGGGTTAAAGGTTGTGTTATGTTCCTTCAGTTTTGTTTCCCTAGTGTTCAGGCTTGTTCTCACAGCTAAAGAAAGGGACAGATTGTGTCGATTGGAATACAAGCAGTATATGAGATACACCAAGGCAAGGCAAGGCAAGTTTATTTATATAGCACTTTTCAACACAAGGCAATTCAAAGTGCTTTACAAAAAATGAAAGACATTAAGAAAAGGGCATTTAAAATCAGTCATTAAAAAGAAAAGCTAATAAAATAAACATTAAAAGAAAAAGTACATGGATAAAAGTTACAGTGCAGTTTAAGATATGAATAGTTCAATTAAAAGCAGCGACAAAAAGAAAAGTCCAGCCTGGATTTAAAAGTAGTAAGAGTTGCAGCGGACCTGCAGGTTTCTGGGAGTTTGTTCCAGATATTTGGAGCATAATAACTGAACGCTGCTTTATCGTGTTTAGTTCTGACTCTGGGGACAGAAAGCTGACCAGTCCCTGAAGACCTGAGAGATCTGGATGGTTCATAATTTAGCAGGAGGTCGGTAATGTATTTTGGGCCTAAACCATTCAGTGCTTTATAAACCAGTAGCAATATTTTTTAAATCTATTCTTTGACACACAGGAAGCCAGTGTAAAGACTTCAGAACAGGAGTGATGTGATCCACTTTCTTAGTGTTAGTGAGGACTCGAGCAGCGGCGTTCTGAATCAGCTGCAGCTTTCTAATAGATGTTTTAGTGAGACCTGTGAAGACACCATTGCAGTAGTCCAGTCTACTGAAGATAAAGGCATGGACAAGTTTTTCCAAATCCTGCTGTGACATTAGTCTTTAAATCCTAGATATATTCTTTAGGTGATAGTAGGCTGATTTAGTAACTGTTTTAATGTGACTGTTGAAACTCAGCGCTAACTTTTATACGTTCTAACTTGGCTCCAAAAACCATTACCTCAGTTTTATCTTTGTTTAATTGGAGAAAGTTCTGACACATCCAGTCATTGATTTGTTCAATGCACTTACTCAGTGTTTGAATTGGAGCATAGTCTCCTGGTGAAATTGTTACGTAAATGTGTGTGTCATCCGCATAGCTATGGTAACTTATTTTGTTGTTTTTCATTATCTGAGCCAGTGGTAGCATGTAGATGTTAAAGAGAAGAGGCCCCAAGATGGAGCCTTGAGGAACCCCACATGTCATATTTGTCAACTCAGATGTGTATTTACCTATAGAAACAAAGTTGTTTCTGTCCTTTAAGTAGGATTCAAACCCATTTAGAACTGTTTCCGAAAGTCCCACCCAGTTTTCCAGTCGGTCTAGTAATATGCTGTGGTCAACAGTGTCAAACGCAGCACTGAGATCTAATAATACTAACACTGAAGTTCTGCCACTGTCTGTGTTTAAGTGGATGTCATTAAAGACCTTTACAAGAGCAGTCTCAGTGCTGTGGTTTGGACGAAAGCCTGACTGGAACACATCGAAACAGTTATTTAAATGCAAGAAATTACTCAACTGTTGAAAAACAACTTTTTCAATGATTTTACCTAGAAATGGGAGGTTTGATATGGGCCTGTAATTGTTCATTACTGAAGCATCTAGATTATTCTTTTTTAAGAGCGGTTTAATGACTGCAGTTTTCAGGGCCTGTGGAAAAATACCTGAGTGAAGAGATTTGTTTACTATATGAAGTAGATCTGAGGCCATGCAAGGCAAAACATCTTTGAAAAATCCTGTTGGAATAATATCAAGGCAGCAGGAGGAGGATTTCAGAAGTTGAATAATGTCCTCTAGGTTTATATCATTAATCTGATGGAATTGTGTCATGATGTCTGAATTGATGTTAGGTGGACATAGGGACAACACATTTGCTGTTCCTGATGCAGAGGCACTGACTGCTTGTCTTATTTTCTGAATTTTGTCAGTGAAGAAGGAGGCAAAATCATTGCACGCCCTGGTGGATAGAAATTCAGAGGCTACTGACACTGGGGGGTTAGTTAGTCTGTTGACGGTAGCAAACAAGGCACGTGCGTTGTTTTTGTTTTTGGTAATGATGTCAGAGAAGAACGATTGTCGTGCGTTTTTCAATTCCAAATTATAAAGGCCAAGTCTCTCTTTATAGATTTCAAAGTGAACCTAGAGATTTGTTTTTCGCCACCTGCGTTCAGCTTTTCGACATTCGCTTTTTTCTGTTTTCACGGTCATGGCCTTTCTCCATGGAGATATTTTCTTGCCAGACACTTCCTTTACCTTAGTTGGAGCAATGGCATCTATAACATTTTTAATTTTTGAATTAAAATGATCTACTAGCTCATTTACTGAGATGTTAGCAGGGGCAAGTGTGGTAGAAAAATTCTGAGTAAACATTTCCCTAGTATTTTCAGTTAAATATCGCTTTGTGGTTATCTCTTTTTGAACATTTTTGTGAACAGAAATAGAGCTCTCAAAGAAAACACAGGAATGGTCAGAGAGTGCAACATCAGTCACCACAACCTTAGAGATATTCAGACCCTTTGAGATAATTAAGTCCAGAGTGTGCCCCTTATTGTGCGTGGGCTCCGTCACATGCTGAGTCAGTCCATAGCTATCAAGAACACAAAACAGTTCTTTAGCCCCTCTGTCCTGGGGGTTGTCAACATGGATGTTAAAATCACCAACAATGACTAGACGGTCAAAGTCAATACACACTATAGACAGCAGTTCAGTAAAGTCATCAAAAAAGCTTGCACAGTATTTGGGTGGTCTATAGATATTTAGGAACAGAGCTCGAGAGGAGCATTTCAGCCGAAGGGCCACATATTCAAAAGAATCAAAGTTTCCATACGATGTCTTCCTGCATTGAAGGGAATCATTGAACAGAATAGCAACTCCACCTCCTTTCTTATGCATTCTTTCCTGACTCATAAAACTAAAGTTGGGAGGGGTTGATTCGATAAGAACAGCTGCACTGTTATTTTGTTCAATCCAAGTTTCTGTTAAAAACATAAAATCGAGATTGTGCTCAGTGATAAAATCATTGATTAAAAAGGTTTTTCCACCAGTCAATAACATTTTATCAAATCTCAAATATCTCACAGCAGAGTTGAGTTTCAGATGTGTTTCAATCTGCTTTTATAACATGATCCAGGAATAATTTTACTCTTTAATTGAAATGATACATCTGAAGAAAATGTAGCTGTTGACACACCTGATGAGAGTTTATGCAGGAAGCCAAGCTGGGTCAATATTTAACAGGAAACGACTTGGAAATTTTGATTAGTTTTTAGCCAAAATATTTTCATGCAAGGTTACTTTCACTTGCTATAAAAGATTGCATTGATCTGCTAATCATGCCAGTGTTTAGATATCTACTCAGGGAGTCAGTGGGACAAATATTGGACATGATTTTTGTTTTGACTGCTTGGAAATAAGTGTGCCGCCAACATACCTCTAGTTGGCAACCAAACATTTTTACTGCAGGCAAAGACTGTTTCATCTTAAAAGTAGGCAACACAAACAACAAAAACTAAATAACACAAAATACAACAACTGTTTTTCATAGCCAGACTAAAACTGCTACACATGCTAAATAATTAACTAGAACTAACGCTATCACACGTCTCCTGAGAAGACTCACTAAATATGTTTGTCTGGCCTGCTGAACCTTGAAAACAACCTGCGGCCAGCATTGTGAAAACACAAAAAAACACAAATCTGAAAGGACTTTGAGGCCATTCAATTTCAATTAGGTTTCAGGATTTAAGATTAAACATGGATCAGGTCAGTCATTAGAGACTCAGCAGAGAACAGATGGTCAGAGGTCCTTAACTTAATGTGACATCTGATCATTCTTGAAGTGCAAATGTGGCTTTGCCATAAAATGTCTCGCTAAAGAAATCTCCCCGTCATTAAATATTTACTAATTCATCTCACAAGTGCCTTCAAAATGTAACGGACACCTCTTTTACACAAAAATAATATGCCTATTTGATAATAATGAATTGTGTGCAAGGAGTTTTAGTAAAAATAAACCACTAGAGAAAATAACGCCTGCAGGTGTTGTTATGAGGCAATGCCTCATACAGGTAACCTAGTGGAAATGTGTTTTTTTAATATTCACTTGCATAAAAACTGTCTAGCCTTGCTCTCTCTATATGTAACAATAAATCTAATAGCAGCTTTAGTCTAACTATGATTAAATACTAAATATGATTGAATAGGCAGTTTCGGATTTGTGGTCACACTCACTCTTCTCTGCTCTACTGCTGGACACCGGAGCCCCCCAGGGCTGTGTGCTCAGCCCCCTCATATTCACGCTGTACACCCACGACTGTAGCCCTCGAAGAGAACTCTGTTAGTAAATCTGCGGATGACACTACCAGCAATCATCAGCTGGATTTCAAACAACGATTAGACTTTATATATAGCGAGATCATCAACAATCTTGCAATTAGTGCTCATAAAATACCTTACTTCACATCGTCAGTAAACCAAGGATTGGATCGTTGATTTAATACAAGTTTAAAACATCAATAGAGTAGAGCAAGTGGATTTTTTAAATGTTCTGGCACTCAGGATCACCAACAACCTAACATGGTGATTTCATGTCACGATCTTGATGAATAAAGCTAAATAAAAAAATGTACATTTTTAAGAAATCTTAATAAGGCTAAATAACACAGCCAAGTTATTTTTGACTTTAACGAGGGGTAACAGAAAGCATCCTGACTGGAAGCGTTACAATCTGGCATGTGCACGGTCAATGACACAATGGCTTTTCATCAGAGCTGCCAGTGAAAAGCCAAAAGGATAATAAAGGACAATACATTGTTTAGTCTTATAGCAAAATGGGACTATAACTGCATTTCATCAGCACTGTGTTGCACAAGCACAAAAAGCTTTTCCTCATATTTTGCCCAATTCTAGAGGATCCAGCCCAATTTGGCAACACTGACTGTATGTTTCACTAAAGCACTTTCAGAGGGTGGTTGGTTTACTCTTCCTTTTAAAACAGAAACTAAAGAAACAAGTGCATGGTTTCTGCAGAAATGTTCCTGCTAAAGAGTGCACAGCTGCAGTGGCGCAATTATAGTTCAGAACCCCTACTGTTCTGGAAGAACACTTTGTAACTCAAGCCCTCTTTTTCCCTTTTCTTCTCCAAATCACCAGCTGCTTAGCACTTGACACTGAGAGGCTGACTGCCAGTTACAAGCATTTTTTCCAGAATAGGCCACATTCACAGTCAGATCCCTCTTCAGTTCAAGGAGCCCCTCAATCCAACTCCTGTTGATTACAATTAATTGGGCAATGAATAAGTATCATTGTGATCAGAAATCTACACCCATTGCCCTTCAGTGCTTCCTACTCCATGGTAAACACAGTAGGAGTATTTGAATGTTCCATGAGGCCAATTAGTTCATGGGATTCAGACTTGATAACAGGGGCTCACACCACCAAGGGGCTAATCTTTGGGAAAAAAATATTTCTCAGAAACTCTGGGGAGACTTAAGAGCTACTGTTTATTATATCTGGGGCTCTGGGTCCATGAAATGTAAAAGATGGGTTCTTGAGAGCTTGTTTAGCACCCACAGCTGCCTCATTTGAGCAGAATCCCCAGACAATGCAAATATGTGTTTCAGCTATTTACAGCTCCTGCATTTAGCATGGAATTCATCCTTGACCGGTCACCTTGGCAACTTGTTTTGGTCTCTCAATGGATTTCTTACTGAGCAAACAGTAGCATATACTGCTGCAGGGTTCCTCTTTATCTCCATTAATACAACATTTGATGTTGTTATGCCAAACATAATTCAGTATTTAATATTGTATGTACATTATTTAAGGAGAATTTGTTTACAGAAATACGCATATTCATTTTCTAGAGTTAGATAAGACAATCGATAGCACTGTTACGACTACATGATATCTAGGCATAATTCCTGGATATGTGAAACAGCTAGCCAGTCAGCTAAACATCAGTTTGTTATTAAGTAAACAAATAGAACTTTCTAAACAGTGGTGCAGGAATCAGTCCAAAAACCTATTTTGTATTTTACCACGTCTGGTTCCCTTGTCTCAAAGTCAACAGTTTTTTTAATGTGTTTGTGGTTAGAAACCTGAAATAAGGTCTGTGGTTTATACAAGATTAAGAGATTTTGATGTTTTTTTCCACAAAATAAAATGTATCAGTAAATATGTAAATACCTTACTCCTGAATGTCCTAAGCCTCTATGTTGGCGATTGCTAACAAGTGACTAAATAAGACTAGCAAATGTCATCAAGAAGAAAAACAGTCTATATTTAGCTTGACGGTATTGACATGCAGCAGCCGTGCAGCAGCCATGCAACTATGATGTAGTTTGTTTATAGCCTAAGCTAATCATCACCTGGCCCTAACTGCTCAAGTATATTTTCAAAACATGGAAATACTTCTTTAAACACCAGTTCTAGTTCATCTAGTCTATTATATCTCCTTCATTTGTGTCTTGCATGACTGACACACTCAGCAAGTCCTGTTGTTTTACAGCATATGTGTAAGTCTGAATTTCCTGTCTGGAAATATTGACAAATCAAGGTTAAGCAGAAATGACTCAATTTTCCTTGCAATCTGTCTCCCAACTGCCCTGATTTGAAAAGTCAGATACATTTTTTGGAAATGTATTCGCCACAGTTTGCCTGGGCATCAAGTCAAGTAGTGTTGCATTAGTATATAGGCATCATTTCCTTGCTCAGATTTTTTTTTTAACCAGTATAGATTTCAAGCACCATAACAAAAACTGACAGCAAACACAGCTGCTGAGGTCAATCACAGTCTATACGTATTTACATTATCCAAATTGGGATATGTGGACATTCTGTACTTTTTTGCTTCCTGCCAGCTGGGATACTCATTTAGTCCATGAACAGTGAAAGTACAGAGGGAGCAGCATGAGCAGTATTTGGGTCGTCCATCAGCAAGAGTAAACGTATCTCATGGCAAACAAATACTGAACCAGTCAAGCACAAGCAATAACGAAAACACATTCATCTGTATCGCGTAACACGTCTGTGCATGCGTAAGCTAAGCATGAGATGTAAGGAATGTAAGAGGAGACGACTGTGTGCACTGTATAAATGGGTGTATCTAAGCATGCAAGAAAGTTACGGTGGCCCTGAAGTGCAAGACACTACAGCATTTCAGAAAACACCACAGCATTTCACAAAACACTACAGCATTTCAGAAAACACCACAGCATTTCACAAAACACTACAGCATTTCACAAAACACCACAGCATTTCACAAAACACTACAGCATTTCACAAAACACTACAGCATTTCACAAAACGCCACAGCATTTCACAAAACGCCACAGCATTTCACAAAACGCCACAGCATTTCACAAAACGCCACAGCATTTCAGAAAACACAACAGCATTTCAGAAAACACCACAGCATTTCACATTGGACGGAAAGGGTATTCCTTTAGGGAGAACACTTCTTGTTTGTGATTGGACAGAGCCAGCCAGAGAAGCACTGCTGTGATTGGTTGTTTTTGCTGCCAGTCAAGAAATGACGCTTCGTGATTGGTCAACACCCGACAGCGAAATATGTCCCAACACATCAGCCGTTAGCACACACTCAGAGCTCACAGCTCCTCATATCTGTTCAGAAACTAGACAAAAGTTACACATGTACAAACCACAGACTGTCTGTGTCATGGCGAATACAGTCGCTGCTTTATTTATGTCTGTATGACGTTGTTGTGAGTGTGGACGGAGCAGCTACAGGTTAGTTTAGCCTGATGGATCCGATTCCATTCAGAAAACACGCATTTTAAAAGCTTTTCGCCTGCCGTCTTATCTGCAGACTTGTCAAAGCGTTAATTTATGGTTTTTACTAACCGTTATCAGTATGTAGTTACTTCGGCATCACTTTGAAACGTGTATTACAATTAAATCACGGTCAAATATGTTCATTTTGTTGTAGTTGGTATCTCCCATAGAATTTACTTGGAGATACGCCCCGCCCCCTCTCAGCGCCTCTTGTTTGAATGACAGGAGCAAACACAGCTGACAGCCGCGGTGAAATTCGAGCGATTAGAACGATGCGAATATTGGGTGGTCTACCATAGTATTTACATGGAGATAAGCCCCTTAAAAACCATGAATTAATAAAGCATTAATTCTGTGTTTACTCCTGTCATTCAAACAAGACGCTGGAGAGGGGGCGGGCTGTATCTCCATGTAAATCCTATCGGAATCGGATCGATCAGGCTAAACTAACCTGTAGCTGCTCCGTCCACACTCACAACAACGTCATACAGACATAAATAAAGCAGCGACTGTATTCACCATGACATAGACAGTCTGTGTTTTTTATATATTGAACTTTTGTCCAGTTTCTGAACAGATATGAGGAGCTGTGAGCTCTTAGTGTGTGCTAACAGTTAACGGCTGATGCGTTGGGCCAATCACGAAGCGTCATTTCTTGACTGGCAGCAAAAACAACCAATCACAGCAGTGCTTCTATGGCTGGCTCTGTCCAATCACAAACAAGAAGTGTTCTCCCTAAGGAATACCCTTTCCGTCCAATGTGAAATGCTGTGGTGTTTTCTGAAATGCTGTTGTGTTTTGTGAAATGCTGCGGCGTTTTGTGAAATGCTGTAGTGTTTTGTGAAATGCTGTTGTGTTTTGTGAAATGCTGTTGTGTTTTGTGAAATGCTGTTGTGTTTTGTGAAATGCTGTTGTGTTTTGTGAAATGCTGTGGCGTTTTGTGAAATGCTGTGGTGTCTTGCACTTCAGGGCCACCGTAAAAGATACATGCATGAACTTATTTGGTCAGCTGCACGAACAGGGCACTGGAGCCTTATATAACTTATCACTATGGTTTTGACCTCAAAACTGCTTTTTGGAAACTTTACAGAAGGTTACAAAAGCTAAGCACATATTTTAAGTATTTGCGTCATAAAAAGGCACAAGTCAAACATTTGCGTGGGAACTGAGGAAGTCTCCTGACACTGGTGCAAAATGTCTGAGGACCACATGTTGGATTCCTCTCAGGAAATCTCTCATATCCTCTCCCTGCCTGTGCCTGTTTGCTATGAACTAAACCAGAGGTTAATAAATCGCACCTTATCTCTCGGGACCGCTGCAGACTCAAATGCAGCTCCTGGGGCAAGAATAGCAGAGCAATCTCCAAAGGGGCCCCAATGATGAAATGGTCAGGGGTCAAGACTGAACAAAAAGACATGATATGCTCTCACTTCACACCACTAGGAGGCAGTAGTGTGTTTTACCTGACTGGCTGGTGTATGAATCAGGAAAACTATATCCATGTTATCTGCCCAAACTGATTTATTCCCTTTTTTTGGCAGAATGTGCAGTCTCTCGGTTATGTCTCTCAAAAACGTAAAATGGTGTGGTTCAAAACTGGGGTTGGTTGTTTGTTTCCTTGGGGTTGGTTGTTTGTTTCCATATACAACGTTTTTTCATTTAAAAGGAAATACAAAAAAGACCTATAAATCCCTAAAGTCATCACTTTCTCTGTGAAATGTATGAAACAGTGACACTGTTACGCTAGCAGGAAATGGGCACAGGTGTAACTTATAACCAATTATGGCTGCATTCATTTTAGGCTTACCAGATTCAGGGTCTGACACACTGACATATCCTACTGTACGTGGACACTAAGATAAGAGAGAATTCCAATATGTTATCTACTTGTCGTAGGAAAGTTCAACAAAATCTGGGAACATGAGCTACTCTATAGTCAAGCTATAAAACCAGAGAAGTAAGTCTTAACTTGTTATAACATCAATTATACAGTCAACAGCTTCTCTATTGACTATGAACAGAGGGGTTATCTCGTTTAGTTTTTTAACGAATGAGCTTTAAAGTGTCCTCAGAAAATGTCCATATATACTCAAAACATCCCCATGCATGCTTTCAGTGTCAACTATAGCATATTTTCTCATTCATTTTCTATGGAATCAGAAATTATACAAATACATATTTTAGTTTTGAGTCTCTAGTTTTGAGATTTGGGAGAGAATTACTCATGTTTACTTAGATTTTTGGACTGTATTAGATCATGGGAATAATAAGAATGGATTTTAAAAAATGGGTGTAGTTCCCTTTTATTGAACCGAGGCCTTTACACCTGTGCTTTACATGCTATGAAATTCAAAAGGCATGCGTATAAATCAAAGAAAAGTTCTGACTTAAAATACTGTAAATTCCTGACCACACCCCAACCAAAAATATAAATCTTACAACTTCTATAATCCTTTTCTAACTTATTTCCATCCATTATTTATGATACCCCTTAAAAGCAGCGTCCACTGTGTCCTGCCCTGAAGCCCCTATAGATTGACCTATCCAATCCATCCTCACTAATTGTTCTACTCAATCACAAGGCAGTCATGAGATCCAACCACTAACCCTGAACCTTGGTCATTGTGCAGTCGGCTAAAAAGGTCACTGCTTCCCTGACACTCATGAATATCTCATGATATCAGAAATGAGGAACATACATGTAGGGCAGGTGACATTTGTCTGACTCCTAATCTGACGATGTAACAACATTAAGCCTTGTTTCGATATTCATATGTTCATATCTGATAGGTCAGATAGAAATAAAATATCAGTGATTTTTTTAACGTTTTTTTCTTTAGTTTTTCTCTTCAACTTTGGTAAAAATATTGATTGAAGGCTGATCAAATCAGATATGTATTTCTGGCATACATAGACGGGGGAAAAAATCTGTGACAATAAAACCACAAAATCACATAAAACAGTCCCAAATGGAAAAGATTCCATATCCCAATTGATCCATGGGAACCAGAATTTTACGGCTGTTTTTTGTTCTTGTTCTCTTTTTTATTTTCTTCCTGCCTCCATCCCCTTGTACTACGTGGGGGCTGCACTGGGATTTACAGATGTTCTGTGTTTGGAATCTGGGTAAAAGGTCAGCAAGCCGGCAAGAGATGAGAGTGTCCATTTTGGGAAATTAAATAACCAGCTGTTGGGAAGTGTGGTTGATCCGGTGATGATCAGTAACATACGACTCTGACAACGTGGTTTAAGACAGGGTTGTCAACTCTCACGCATCTGGCGTGTGACACACGCTTTCACTCTCAATCTCACGCTCTCACGCTGCCCAAACTATTCTCACGCCAAAACAAGAATACCGAAGACTAGAAAGGGTTTTGAAAACTTTTGTCACGTAGTGATCGTCTTCTCAATAGAACATCTTTGATAATGTCTTCTGACCAATCAGAATCAAGATAACGGCGTTGTGTTGTTGCAGGAAGTCCCGACGGAGAATACTTTTGCTGAAGTAGGCCTACATCTCTATACATCGATGCAACATTACGCGTTGATAGAAATCAACACGTAATGAAATAAGACCCCACGGTTTGGTCAGGTTTGGTTTGGTTTGGTCAGGTGTGTGGGCTGTCTTTCATGTTGACACACAGAACAATGGGGGCTATCCACCCTTATCCACAATGTAAAGTAATTCACACAGCCTCAGCAGGTTCAGCTTTCAGAACAAAGTAACAAAAAACTAAAATGGCATTCAATTTTTTAAATATGTCGTGGAGTAATAGATGTATTTATTTTTCTTCTCAAGAGAGTACCAGAATGTGTATTTTATGTTAGTATTTAAAAAAATCTCCTGGGGGAGAATCCCCCCAGACCCCCTTGCAGGGGTAGGGTTTTCAGCATGTCAACTCTTTCACTTGTGGGGAAATTGCAGGATTGGCTCCAGGTCGCCCTTTTTATTTACTACAAGACAAATGTGCCTTTTTATTTCATACAGTTCAATTTGGATTGAGACAGGGAAATCATCTAAACCTCACGCGTGGCGTTTCACTGTCAAGGGGAGCGTGTATGTAATTACATTGCAAATACTGATTTGAGCCCCACCACTGTATGGGTTAGCCGGCCCTACCCATAGACTGTATATATAAAGGCCCTACCATAGATTATCCAACAAAAATACTCCGTGGCCGCCACTGCCGACCCGTATTGCGCATGCGCAGATCTAAGATCCAGTAGAAATGATAAAAAGTAAAAGTTTGCTGCTTATTGTTCTACTAGGCCAAAATAGAGTCAAAGAGTATGAGAGTGTGTTAGAGTGTGTTAATTAATATATTTGGCAGTTTGGAGTAAGTCTGTACATTTGTTTGTGTGTGTGTGTTTCATGTATAGGCATCTCACGATAATTAATTTTGTTGGATACATTTTCCCGGAAATTATTGTGATAAACGATAATATTGTCGGCACCGTTGTATGACCATTTTAGACCACTGACATAATGATAATAATAATTCAAGTACATCCTTTCAAACTGCTAGTCACATCCTCATGTAAATGGCAATTTATCGAGTTCATTTTTATTTATCGTACGATACGTCAACTAATTGCTTATCGCGACAGGCACACAATAAAACAGTGGAAACAAACATGTGTTTGACTTTCATTAGTGAATGAAACTGTGTGCCCTTTATAGTCTGTGTCCAATATTGTGTATTTGTATATTGTATATATATCCTATAGCCAGGGGCGGATCTAGACAAATATTCATGGGGTGGCAAGAGGGTGGCAGGAGATGTTGAGGGGTGGCATCCCCTGACAGAAGTATATGCTGATTTAAATCGCAATCATATCAATCAATTAGGGGTGTAACGGTACACGTACCCGTACTGAAATTATTCGGTACGGGCCCTTCGGTTCGGTACACGTGTGTACCGAACGAATATAGCGTTAAAAGTAAAAAATTGAGAACATGAACAACTTTCTGGAAGTAATCTCAGGTATATATCATAGAGCGACCAAGTCATTTCATTGGACGAGAGGCTTACTATGAGAGCTGGTCAGAGGGATGCGTTCAAATCTAGTCAGTAATTTGAGGAACTGTCGAAATGGCGAACGCAGATAAAGTTGAGCTGAAAATCCTCCAGCATCATTGAAGTCTCCGGTTTAGGAACATTTTGTTTTTGTTACATACAAGGATGACGGATAAAGACAGGTGGACCGAACCAAAGCTGTTTGTCGGCATTGTTCAACTAACATTGGTTACGCGGCTGGCAATACATCACACTCATTTGAAAAGGCATCACCCGAATGTGAATATCACCGGTACCAAAAGAAAAAAGACTGAAGTGCAAACCCAACTCCCACTAGCATGTACCACCACTCGCAAAAAGTTCAGACCGAGCCAAAGCTATTACAAACGCCAAATATCCTTATGTTGCCATGTTAGCAAAGCGCTACCTGGCTGAATCTGCTACCTCTGTCCCTAGCGAGAGGGTGTTCTCCACAGCAGGAGACATTATTAGTGCCAGCAGATCTGCCCTTTCAGCAAGCAATGTGGACAAGTTCATCTTTCTTTAAACAACATGAAAATACAATGACAAGCAAGTCCTAATGTCAAGCTGGCTGCTTAGGTACAGTACAGTTCAAATACAGATTATTTATTTATAATTTTTTCTGCTGTACCGAAAACGTACCGAACCGAACCGTGACCTAAAAACCGAGGTACGTACCGAACCGAAATGTTTGTGAACCGTTACACCCCTACAATCAATGTTAACTTGGAAAGCCACAATATGAATATTTTAACTCAATCACATAGGTGATATTATTGTGGCACATCAGTAAAGCCTTACAAGGTGGCAGACGTAATTTAATGAATTTTAACTGAACAATAACCGAATGAGTTTGTTTCACTCTTAGACCAGCAGGGGTACCAAATCTATGCAGACTGCTGCAATAAGTACATTAATTAACTGTCTCATCGATGTTTGTCTGAATAAATATGATACTATTAACAATCATATTATTCCTATCAGCTGTCAATCACTGTTAATAAATAATAATAATAATAGATTGAATTTGTTAGCGTTTTTACAGGTGCTCAAAGACGCTTTACAGATATAGTGAAGAACTGTTATGATTCACATATTCATTTATTATTGAATAAACTATATTCTTTGGAGGAGTTAATGATGAATGTTCATCAAGATGCTTGCTCACCCTCCTTCAAATTTGAAAAACAAGTAATTATATCATTATTGATATACAGTTACAACCTTGACTTTACATCAGAAAGAACAAACATTAAAGAAGTGACTAACTGCATCAGTTAGGGTTAAAAAACGTGTATTCAGCTAAAACATCGCTGCAGTTATTATCCAGTGGAAGGTCCTTACCTACTGGCCTAGTTAAATCAAAGTGGTTACTTTCTGTTGGCTGGGCAGTGTAGTTTTACACACCGTCTTATTTTACTTTCTCAGGACTTAAAACTGTTTTTTGGGGGCAGACCCCCTCAAAGAAAAAAATATATACACGTCATCATCTTAACAGTTTGTTATTCTCATCGAGTCATCCGTGAGCAGAGCATCAAGTTGGCATGCCTATTACAGCTGAATGCGGCGATTACTATTTTGTTCAGCAAAACGCCTCACAAACTTATTAAGATCAACAGCTGTAGTGCGTTTTGATTCAATGCTGAGTACAGCCAAACTGACAGTCTCTTCTCTGTCATTGTAGACCGCAACTACCTCATTCCTTCAGTGCTTGGGTCCGAAAGGCTTCTCGTTTTGCGCCGTCCCCCCGTTCAAGTGAATTCGCCACCAATCATATTTCCACTCTCGCGCCAGGACCGGGGGAGGGGTTACATGACGTGCATCTTGTGCTGCATTCACTTGCACTCGGACATTAGAGACTTTCTCTCATAAATGTCCGATGAGCCACAACTTTTCTTTCAAAACAAAGATGCCAACTGGGGTGGCAGCTGGGGTGGCAAGGCTATTGTTTAGGGTGGCAGTTGCCACCCCATGCCACCCCGGTAGATCCGCCCCTGCCTATAGCCTATATGCTAAGGTCCCGCTACTGACACGATAGCAGTCATTTCGTGCGCATATGTGTAATCAAACCCATGATACCAAAATCTCACTCCAGCCAGGGACCCAAAGTTGGCAACCCTGGTTTAAGAGTGTGAATTAGAGGATATCGAGAACATTGATCACTGTGAGAAAGGCCCATTATACTAGAAATTATTCCAAAAAAGTAATGTTTATCGAATCTTTTTGCTAGTCTGTCCTCAAGTGAATATTGTCTACTTGTATGTGACCTATAGTCTGTTGGTTCTGCTTGTTCTTATTCATCTGTACTGACACAATCCGACTTACTTGCCTTGTAGTCTACTTTTGACACTTCTTCTTCCACAACTGAGTCACAAGGGTTTAAATGCTGACTGACAATTTGCTATTTAATTACGACGAAATTCTGTCTTTACGGTCATGATGGAAACAAGAATGAGTCATCCCACATTTACAGTATCTTCACAAAATCAAACAACACTCATACCTCCCAGAAATGTGCCATACAAATGTCCTGCTTGAGTATTGTATAACGTTACATGTAACGCCACAACCAGCGCCTTGGATGACAAATAGCTGTAATTGATCAGCATCGATCAGCGCAGAAAACGCCTGCTGCTCTTCTTTAACACACCTACTGTTTTAAAAGAATGCAAGAATGCATATGTGCGTTCTTTACATGTAAAATCATGTCAATCGTCTACTAGACAGTCACCAAAATGAAATACTGAGATGTTGCGACTCTGTTGCAAACAGATATGTTCAACCACTTAGCCTTTCTTTACCTAATACTTTAGCAAATTAAGAGATGTGTTCCCATGTGATAATCCTGCTGTATTGGATCGTACCGTTTGAACAAACAAAAGCTAATCTGTTTGTATATAAAATAGGTTCAATTAGAAACACCTATTTTTAACTGAATCACAGCAGGACTAGTTTATCCTATTTGAAGGCCCTCTCTGCCAAGGCTTTAAGTTTGTTACATTCCATGGGCATAAGAAAGGAGCCCTTTAATTCCTCTGCTCTGAGTTTCCCCTCTCAGCATTGTCAGCAGTCTCCCAGTTACCTTTCACCTACTTAGTCTGTGCTTCAGACAGGAGAGGGTTAAAGCAGCTCCTTATTTGTGGTCTGGCCCTTAATCACGTACTCCCTGACGGGGTTGTAAAAAAACGACTGCCCCGTAATCTGGGCATTCTGTCTGCTGTGAACTTTCCCCTAATTCTCACAGTCCTCACTGCTTTCCAGAAGCTGATATTTGCTGAAGAGCAACCAAGGCCAAATTGCATTTAATTCCTGACGTGCGCCACAGTGTCTCTGACCTCATCCATTAGTCACATTATCACAAAACGCTAGAGGATTAAGAAATAGGGATATTGAAACACTGAAATGTGTTTATTAAAGGATGATCTCAGCTATCAGTAAAATAACATATGGACATAAGCTTTTTTAAAGGTTATCGGTATTTTCGTGAAGGTTTATGATTATCATCAGGATAATAGAGTTTAAGAACATTTAATAATTTAGAAAATGCTTCTCTCCCATGACATGCAGTCAGAGAGCAATATCTGTTTGTCTTGGCATTTTATACTGTCTACAAACTGACTAGTATCTCTTTTTCGTCATGCAGAGCAATTCAGTTTCCCTTAATTCGCCATGATTTTTTCTCAGTCTTGTGAGGATGACATGCACAGTCTGTAATGGCATTTCCCCATTTCACTTTCATAATTAGTCCATTTATTTTTAACATTTGATTTCAAATCAGGCTTAAATGAATGGTGCTGCCCTACATTCGCAAATGTACAGTTAAAAGGTTGCAGTGTTTCTGCAGATGCATCAGAGATGTTTTTGACTGATAATCTGTTGAGTTATCACCAACAGGCACACCCTCTATTCTATGAGCCTAATGGGGATTCTGGTATCACTGTTGACCAATTTCAGGGTGTTGCTGTGTCCCGATAAACCAGATTAGCTCATGTTCTCAGAAAAAACACACATATTACCACTAGTGTTAATTCAGAAGTAAAATAATGCATTTGTTTCACTGCTGGCGATTAGTTTCCTCCAGTAAGTCATGAAGTCCCTGTCTCCAACAGTGCAGAAATGAAAGGAAAGATTTATTATGTCCCTCCTCCGCCTCTGACATGAATAGTTAACAGAGAGGTGGAGGAGGGACAAAAACCTGAGAGTAACTGCACCCCCCCTCTCCTCGGCTGGCCAATGGCAGGCAGTTTACAGCTTAGAGTTGAGGGCTGTGAAACTATATAAACTGTTCACGCTCTGATCGCTCTGCCAGCCGACTGAGCTCTCAAATCCAACTCAAAAACACAGGGCAGAACACTACATACTTCTGAAACAGGACACAAGATTTAATGCAATATTACAACAATTTGAAAACAGCAACAATGAAGACAACACTGGCAACTCTGACTCTCTGCCTGGTGGTGCTCATGGCCACAGGTTTCCCCTTGGAGAAGAAAGGGGGCTCATCCTCCGGCAGTGCTGCCAAGGAGAAGCGTGTACAGTACGCAGCTTGGGATGATGTGAATGTCATCGCTCATGGCCTGCTGCAGCTGGGCCAGGGGCTGAAGGAGCACGTGGACAAAACTAAAGTCCAGATGAGGGACATTTCCACCAAGCTGAAGGTGTTCAATCGCACAGTGACCGAGCTGGGGAAGGAAAGCCAGAAGCTGCGAATGGAGGGTGAGGCCCTGAAGGCTCGAGCCCATGGACTGGAGGACAGAGAGGGGCAGCTGCTCAATGTCACGGCCGAGCTGAGGGAGAAGGCGGAGGAGATGCATCAGGAGAGGAAGACGATGAGCGAGAGGATGAACCGGCTGGAGGAGAGGGTGGACAGCATGCTGCAGAGGGGTGCTGGGCTGCCTGACTCCAACGCTGGGGCCAAGAACAGCAGTGATGCTCTCAACATCCAGGTGAGAATGCAATACTTGTTCTCCTTTTTCAGTGAAGCATTGGAGTTATAGTTAGTTTGGGAGGAAAATAAGGTTTCTTCTGTTTTCAAAACATGTTTCATATTCTTATCACTTCAAACTAAAGTCCCATTCAGAGTATGACATGTTGCTTTACTGCAGAAAGAGACTCAAGTTAGTGGATGTACAGTATGCATGGGCCATTGGCTTTTATGGGGGGGCTTTTTCCCCTCAGCTCAAAGGCACTAAATTAAAAAGCACAAAGGGCAAGCAGTGGGTGGTGGGTGTAGTGGAGTGGAGGGGGTTGCTTAACAAGCCTGCATGGCATTGAGCTAGACCGTGCAGTAGTGCAGGGAAACACTACAGCCTGACAGACAAAGGGATCTGCACGCATCAGCTGCAAGAATGTGTGAATAATTATCCACAGCTGGGTGATTTTACAACCTGTAGAGTATTCGGCCATATGATACAGTAGAAGGGGGCTTATGCGAGTTGCGCTTTCTCTGCAAGTCTCAGTTTACAATGAAGTATGTGAGCCTGAAAGGCTTCATAGTGGGATGGAAAACCCGCGCTGTGAGTGAGTTACATAACCACACCACAGCCGGTGAGAAAGGAAAAGGGCTTTTCATTGAGGAGTGGAAATGTGTCTATGTTTAGGGCTTCTCAATGAAACCCTGCAAACTGTTTGTTGTGTTCATCTGGTTACTTCTGTGGCTGTGAAGCTCAATGCCACATTGTATGCACAAGCACTGTGTAATAAAGATGACCAAAAGCTGAACATTTGGTTCTTTTGTGTCGGTTTTTCTCTCAGCTGATGCTGGAGGGTCAAAACAAACGCATTGACGATCTGATGGAGCGGATCAGACTCCAGCAGGAGAAGCTTGACAAGCAGAATGTGCGCATCAGGACACTGCAGAGCCAGGTGAGGAAAAATTACCATTACAACTTGCATCAGAATAATCTTTGAGAATTATCTTTCTTATTTTTATTTATTTTTCTGCAATTACATCATTGGTTTGTCACTTCTTCAGGTTCAACAGGCCCGTCAGAGAACTTCCCTGCAGAGCAGCCAGAATGACATGCAGAGCAGCGTCGCCGAGCAAAGCGACTCACCAGTCGGTAAGTAAAGCCAGAAAGCGCCCAAAATCCTCTCCTTACACCTTCTTAAGCCGACTGGACAAGTTCTGACGCCAAATGTGGCACACCATCTGTTTAGTAAGGTCAGAAACAAGCTTAAAATCACTAGCAATTAAAATCAAGGAATCTAATCAATTGAGGACACGCTTCTCTACCCAGCGTGACGCCAGAAATATAAACTGTTAGGCTTCTTGCAGCAGCTGTGCTTTTTAGCTACTGTACTTTAAATGTATTTAAATATATAATTTAGGCATCCAACTTTTCCGTATTCTGAACTAAAGTATATCTAATTTGCATTTGGTTTAATAGCATTATTTGAAACGTATTTAAATCATCAGCGTTTCAAGTGCTTACAGAATGAAATGGGCAAATTAAAGTTGTCAGCATGAGGTTCAGTTAAGTCCCCTCATACTGTGGCTTACAGTAATTGTAAAAGGAAGTAAATGATGCCCTCAGTGTGAAGCCACGCCAAGCAGCTGCTGCTCCCAGACCAGCAGTCATAATGAATGCTTTTATCCAGACTGTACCTGGCTGAATACTCTCAAACTGGGACACACGCTCAGGTTTCTTACCCAACACACACTGGTCAAACTTAAGGTCTGTTTGGCCTTTAAAGAGGAAAAAAGGAATGAAGAGAGGAAATGCTGAAAAAAGTGAATTGCTGCATAGATGGTAGATTTTAATTCATAAAGATGAATACAATTGAGTCAATTGGAAATACATTGAACCTCTGTTTCTGATGGCCGTGGATGAGAAGTAGGGGACAGATCAACACTGCTGAGGCAACAATTGAGACTAGTCAGCCAGTCACAATACACCTCAGAGCTCTGACATCAGCAGGATTTGAGGAATGAGGAAAGAAGGAACAAGTTTATTTGGCAAGGTTTCAACTGGGGGAAAGTTTGCTGGTCTCTCGGAGTGTTCACTCAGGGTCACACAGTTTAACGGGATTACTCATACTGTTCGTTTCTGTGGTGTGGGGGTGGGAGGTGGATGAGGGGAACCTAGAAGGCTTTGTACAAATCTAGCATGCAATATTGCTCGGATTACAGCCCTTGAGCCTGAGCCAAGAAAAAAAGGAGGAGAAAATGGGAAAAGGTGGTCTATATTTATCTGTGAACTTTGTACAGATATCCCGCAGTTTTTAAAGACCCTCGCCTCCTCCTCCTTTTTTAGGACGTCCCACCTTTTTGTGTAAAACAAACATTTGTACATCCCTCAAGAATGAGCAACCTTTCCCCTAGATCTGTCAGGGAGTCAGACATCCCTCCTCCTCCTCTTCCACTTCATTCATCTTCTCTCCTCCCCCATCCCCAAACACAAACCACCCACCTCCATCTCTCTCCCATTGTAATGAGGAAGAAGTGTGCCAAAGTTCAGGACAACCCCTGACCCTGAGGCACATTACAGCCACAACCAGCCACCAAGGGTTCATGCCTCTAGAGGAAAGGTCATTACACACTAATGAGGTTCTGTGGTCAGCTGGTGTCCTCACATTGACACAATATGCAGGCCAATACCAAACAATAATAAATACATTTGTAATTATTACAGCTATTCAACAAATAGCATCACATGATGATGTCATGAATGATGAGAAAAGGAATGCAAGAGATGCGATATTTTACCCCTTCCTCATTTGGCAGATTACAGCTCCAAGTGGCTCTGGAGTCCCCTGCCTTCCCCCCCCCTTCACTATCCTCTGATCACTCTCTGTGCATGCACTAGCCATGCACCAGCCATGCACCGCTACGTCACCGCCGGGCTGTTGTGCACGTGAGGGGGATGTGACGATCCAAAGAGAAGGGGGGGTTGAGGAATGTAATAGGTAGTAGTGAGTGAAACTCAATAGCCTGGTAGGCCAAGCAGCTGTAAAGAGGGAGGTCTTCTTGGGAACTGGGAGAAAGGTCATATTCAAAACCGAGACATTTTCTCACTTGAAGCTAGGTCAAATGCTCTATCAGGTAAACATTTATAACTCAAGATAAGCCCACTCGTAACGATAATCGTATTTGCAGACTCCCGGCTCATGCTGTGCAGAGAAACACGTCGCTGAGAGGTTTCCAAGCTCAGATTTCAGCTAAAGTTTGGCAGCAGCCCAGAGAACCTCCATTACATCAACAGAGTTCAAGGCAGTCGATTGAGCAACACATGTGTCATATATTCAGGTTGCCAAGCCCTGAGATGATGATAATGATGAGCTGATTGTCTTAACCTTTGTATGTTCACTCTTCTTCTAGAGATGGCATCCGACTGTCATGAGCTGTTCATGAGAGGAGAGACCACCAGTGGGATCTATACCATCCAGCCAATCAATGCAGAGCCCTTTAAAGTCTTCTGTGAGATGAAAACCGGTAAGCCCATTTTGTCCCTTTGAGTCCTCATCAGTTCAATTGTCTTACTACTTAGACAATCAGTCAACGACTTGGCAGTTTTCCCTGATGTTTTGGTTGAACCAACATTTTCTGATCAATCCGTTTCTGTCTTTCTGTTTAGATGGCGGATGGACAGTGATCCAAAGGCGCCAAGATGGCTCAGTTGACTTTGACCAGCAGTGGCAGGACTACGAGAAGGGCTTTGGCAGCCTGAATGGTAAATGCTCTTTTGACTTTGATCTCACTCTCACTAACTTAACATGTGCTAGCCAGCCTGGCCATGGTCAGATTAGTTCAAACAGAATTACTGTCATTTACAACCACTGCATTAGAGGGCAGGATCTGTCCCCAAAGCACCTTATTGCTGATAAGCTTAAATGGATCAAAGTCAAAAGGAAGTCAACAAAGTAGCAGGAGTCAATGGCCCCACTCAGGGTAGTTTTCTCACCATGTATATTTGTTCTTTTCTAGGAGAGTTCTGGTTGGGGCTAGAAAAGATCCACTCCATTTCTAAAGATGGCAACTACATTCTCAACATCAAGCTCTCTGACTGGAGTGGAGATTCAGAAGATGTGCGCCTCCCCTTTCATCTGGGCGGAGAGGAAACCAAGTACTCGCTCAAGATTGAGAAGGCCGAAGCTTTCAGCCCCTTGGAGACTTCCCTGGGGACTGACGCCACCTCCGGCCTGCCTTTTTCCACCAGCGACCAAGACAACGACCTGAAAAACGACATCAACTGCGCCAAGCACCTTTCTGGTAAGACAATCACAATGATAAATGATTATGTGATTTTATTCCCAGTTTTAAAAATCAGGATATCTCTTAGAAAGCAGCACCTAACATCATATTGTCCTTTGTCATGCTAGGTGGCTGGTGGTTCAGTAACTGCGGTCGCTCCAACCTGAACGGCAGATACTTCCAGAGTCCCCCTCCCAAGCAGCGACACCAGAGGAAGCAGAGCATCTTCTGGAAGACCTGGAGGGGCCGCTACTACCCTCTGAAGTCCAGCAGTATGATGATCGCCCCCGCTGTGATCACCAATAAGTCATAAAAATATAAAGAGGCAGATTAAAGTTGCGTTAAAAAGAAGGGGGCAGAAAGAAGTAGATGTTGTACTATTCTTTCTTTTCTTGATGCTTGGTTGATGAGGTAGACACATCATTTCCCCTGGTTGTCTCCCTGCAAGGGAGACCTTACAACAAAGTCAAGGCCCTCAAAAAAAGAAGCAAAAATAACTCACATTACATGAGTTCCAGGTTTCCCCTGCTCTGTTCTCTGAGAGAAGAAAAGATTCCTCCTCTGCACCCAGAGCCACAGATGGAAAGTTTTTCATATGTTGAACCATTGCAAAGGATTCCTTCTATTTGGCACAAAGCAGGGGCCCCTAGACAAGAGAACATTGCAGGGCGAGTCCCGGCACGTCCACTGTGCTGTGAGCCACTGATGATTTGCAACAGGTAGAGGCGCATCGCCAGACATGTGGTGTTAACTATATATGTGGGCTGTTGTTGAGATTGAATGTGGTTTTGTAGCAGGTAAACAGCACTGCCAGCTCAAAAACAGATTTGTAAAGAATGCATGTAGGGGTGAAATGGAGGCCGATTAAGTAGGAGTTTTAAGCCCAATGGTGCGGACCAAATAATGACCTAATTTAAACAAAGACTTGTTTTTTGCATGAGCATGATGACATTTGTTTTCAAAAGCATTATGTAAAGTTATAAATCACTGTAAACTAGTATAATGAGCAGAAACTGTGTTAAGACTGATGTTCATGGCGCACTCAAAACCATTCCAGCCTTTTGAACAACATGTTTTCCATTTGCAATTGTGGAAAAAATCAAGCATATTCTTTACTGACATTTTTCCTTGGTGATTTTGACGATGTTAGGTCATATTGACCTATTTAAAAAAGAGAGGCATGGTTTTGTACATAGTGTACGAAGGAATGTCTTCTGTCTTTCAGAATATAACTGTTACTGATTTGTTGTGACATTATCTGTTGTTCTCATGACTTCAGTGTTTGTTCTTTTAGATGTTCCCTTTCCTTATTTAAATGCAAAAGAATCCATATATATATAAATATATATTTCTGGTGCTGTCTGTAATTTATATTGTCCTTGTCGTGTTTACCAGATGTACAGTTGTTTTTTAAGAGGCCTAACCATTTTGGGGCCATTATGAGCTAATAAAATGTCTCTAAACTATCATTGCTTTGTCTGTGTGTTATGTGCCCCTTATCTACAAGTATCCACAAGTTTGCAACACAATTTAGGGTAGTATACGAGCATGAAAGTAAACTGACCACAGAACTAATACAAAAGTTCACAAATATCAGAAAAACAAATATGGATACAACATTGCGAATTGTTCATAGATTGTTATTTTCGAAGGATCAAGATTTGCCTTTTGATTTACCCACTATGTATTTACATTTTAGACTTGAAAAATAACCCTCTCAGTTAAACAGAACATGATCTTTTTTAGTAACCAAACCTGGGTGGAAAAATAGACTTTCTTTGGAATCCTCTGCAGGTCTAAACCCATACAGTATTACTAAACCATTGCATTAAGCCACACATGGTTAGTCTCTGTCTTATTTTTATATAAGCTTAGTTACATTACGTGGAAGGCAACTTGAGAAGCTTTAGTGTGTCAGCTTTAATTTTTCACTGTAAAACTTCCTGCTTACTGTCAAGGTGCTTCATCCCTACTGATCTTGAGCACTGACAGTGGCTCAAGATCGTCCTCAGAAACAGCTGATCTGATGCAGTGTGCTCTGAACTGACCTCTGCCTGCAGCTGATCGGTGTAGAAGCAGGTCAAAGTCAATGCTGGCCGCCACGCAATACGTTATGTAAAGACATGGGGACAGCCTTGTTACCTGCAGAGAAACATAAAGAGCAGCTTACTTACTCTACAAACCTCTTGTCAAAAATAGTGTTGTCTTACTCATGGTAACTCTAGAGCTTATTTTCTTATCATGTCAACTTATTTTAATCAACTGATATTTTAATTCAACTAATATGTGTTAATGGAACCAAGCCAGTGGATGAACAAACCATTCTGCACTTGTATTGAGACTGCCATTTAGATGCAATTCCCCTCTTTTGGTGTTTATGAATTGTCATGGTGGTGTATGTTATTTTATCTTATTTGACAGTGCCAAAGACACATTTCCATTGTGTTTTACACATGTTGCAAAGTTGTATTCAATAGTTTCCGTTCACTTTTTTGCTGATGGTAAAGGATGATATTATTGATAATTAAATATGATGCTACAATCTGTTAGCTTGTCTTAGCATAAAGTGGAACTGGGGAACAGCTATCAGCGGAAGTTAGCCTGGCTCTGTCTGAAAGCAGGGTTGCCAACTTTGGGTACCTGGCTGGAGTGACATTTTGATATCATGGGTTTGATTACACATATGCGCACAAAATGACTGCTATCGTGTCAGTAGCGGGACCTTAGCATATATATAGGATATATATATACAATATATACAAATACACAATATTGGACACAGACTATAAAGGGCACACAGTTTCATTCACTAATGAAAGTCAAACACATGTTTGTTTCCACTGTTTTATGTGTGCATAGGCCTGTCGCGATAAGCAATTAATTGATTTATCGTACGATAAATAAAAATGAACTCGATAAATTTCCATTTACATGAGGATGTGACTAGCAGTTTGAAAGGATGTACTTTAATTATTATTATATATTATCATTATGTCAGTGGTCTAAAATGGTCATACAACGGTGCCGACAATATTATCGTTTATCACAATAATTTCCGGGAAAATGTATCCAACAAAATTAATTATCGTGAGATGCACATGAAACACACACACACAAACACATTTACAGACGTACTCCAAACTGCCAAATATATTAATTAACACACTCTCACTCTCACTCTCTTACTCTTTGACTCTATTTTGGCCTATTCATTTCTACTGGATCTTAGATCTGCGCATGCGCAATACGGGGCGGCAGTGGCGGCCACGGAGTATTTTTGTTGGGTAATCTGATAGGGCCGGCTAACCCATACAGTGGTGGTGGGGCTCAAATCAGCATTTGCAATGTAATTACATACACGCTCCCCTTGACAGTGAAACGCCACCCGTGAGGTTTAGATTATTTCCCTGTCTCAATCCAAATTGAACTGTATGAAATAAAAAGGCACATTTGTCTTGTAGTAAATAAAAAGGGCGACCTGGAGCCAATCCTGCAATTTCCCCACAAGTGAAAGAGTTGACATGCTGAAAACCCAACTCCTGCAGGGGGGTCTGTGGGATTCTCCCCCAGGAGATTTTTTGAAATACTAACATAAAATACACATTCTGGTACTCTCTTGAGAATACAAATAAATACATCTATTACTACACGACATATTTAAAAAAAAAAATGAATGCCATTTTAGTTTTGTCTTATTTTGTTCTGAAAGCTGAGCCTGCTGCTCCACACAGAGAGAAGAGGGAAGAGGCTGTGAATTACTTTACATTGTGGATAAGGGTGGATAGCCCCCATTGTTCTGTGTGTCAAAATGAAAGACAGCCCACACACCTATCAATCATCAAACCGTGGGGTCTTATTTCATTACGTGTTGATTTCTATCAACACGTAATGTTGTATCGATGTATCGAGATGTATTACAGCAAAAGTATTCTCCGTTGGGACTTCCTGCAAGTACACCACGCCGTTATCGTGATTCTGATTGGCCAGAAGACATTATCAAAGATGTTCTATTGAGAAGACGATCACTACGTGACAAAAGTTTTCAAAACCCTTTCTAGTCTTCGGTATTCTTGTTTTGGCGTGAGAATAGTTTGGGCAGCGTGAGAGCGTGAGATTGAGAGTGAAAGCGTGTGTCACACGCCAGATGCGTGAGAGTTGGCAACCCTGAAAGTTAAAAAAAGAATGCTAACCAGAAACCTTTAAAGCTAAATATTGGTAATGGGAAGGTTATTTCTGTACTATTCTGAGGCTGGAAGTAACCAGTCGAGCTTTTCTCAACGTTAGTTACATAACACAGTAACCCACATAAACAGCCGTTTTACACTTGTGTTTGTGTAAAAGCAAACAAAAAATGTTGCGAGCTTTAAAATTGCTTGCAGATTTTGTAACTTTTGATAAGAGTTAGCTTCATACTAAACTAAGCTAACTTGCTTTTTTGCTGTTGCTTCATATTTAACCACACTGAAATGAGCGTCAATCATTTTAGCTAACGCTTCATGGAGCACATTTGTCGAACTATTCCTGATAGTTTCAAGATGTCCTCATCATACCTTATCACCTGCTTGAAGATGTTTCACACCGAGGCTGAGCAGCAGGCCTTTGTGCTGAGGTGATTTAAATAAGGCCATCTGCCTCCCATGTGATCTGTGTGTGGTTATAAGATCAAGGTTGGGCATCACTCACTTGTGAGAGGAGTACCCTATTATTGAAAGGTTTCCATAGCAACTGTGCTATCTGCAAATTGAAGGAGGCAAGAGGGCCATCAAGCAGCTGCTACTATACTAGAGCAAGGTGCTTGAAAGCCGTGATGTTGCAGCAGTGGTGGAGCTTCAGGAAAGAGAGGAGGCCTATAATTGTGTCTAATTATGGGTTATAGGGGAATAGCAACATAAGAAAACAGTTTATACGATGCATTTCCTAAAAACATTGCCTGGTTGCATCCTGCAAACCATGAAACAGAACAACACAGGAGCCACAGAGCATGTGATTGATTCATACATTTATTCATTATCATGTACAAATTGTATTCCGGTGGTACAAAGCTGTTGTAAGACTCCAGTGCTCACCCTCCTGTTGTCTTTATTGCAGTAAAAAAAGTAAATACCAGCATGATCAAGAGTCATGAGGTACTTTGGCAAATATAAATTATGTGTTAAGAAGGCAAGCAGACATCTCGAGCAATGTAATGTGAGGGGAGAGAGAGACGCACAAATATCATTGTGCGGCCAGCTCATGTCAGCACTTATTTAAAAAAAAGAATAAAAATTCATAAAATATTTTTATTTTAAACTACACACACACTTAAAACAAGTGGATAGAGGAAGAGTCTCACTTTTACTTCATGGTTACACAAATTGCAAGGTTCGGACTCACAGTATGTATGGATATTGCAATTCTACGTGTGTGTTTGTACTGTATTTCACATTACGTTTAGTGTGTGAGCTCATGTCTGCGTGTATAGATTTCCTTTTTTATCTGTGAACTGTAACCCCGTTCCTACCACTGACTCAACTGAATAAAACAAGTGGAGCGGGAAGGGGGGGCAACACTTTAACATTTGGCAAAAACCCTTAATGGTTGCAGAGATGAGGACGTGGGTGAGCGATGAGTCAATGTGACACAGCCTGAAAACATTTCTCCATGTGTCCTTGTCTTTGTTCAGCTTTCAGGGTGAGACACCACTTCTCTGTGCTCGTAAACCATACCCCAGACTGTACACAGAGCAGAAGGGGGGGGGGGGCATTGATGAGACAGAGAGAGCAAAAGAGGGAAGTATAGTGAGGGGACAAGTTCACCGGAGAGAGTGTTTGGCTGCAGAGTGTCCGATAGTCTCTTCATGACATGGTGTACAGGTGGAGACTAGGGTTGGGGTGCAGAAGTCAGAGAGAGAAAAGATGGGGGGTGAGCGGAAGGGGTAAAGGAGGACAGAGGGGACTTCACTTCTCCCTTGTTGTCTCATTTCAGAGGTATTGTTGTAGAAAGTGCAGCAGCATTATCTCGTAGTGCTCTCCAGACTCAGGGCAGCGAATACTGTGTCGCTCGTTGGGGTAAACCTGGAGAAATTAAACAGGTCGACAAAATTAGAGCTGCTACTAAGGATCCTTTTCATTTTCTTTTTCTAGATTATTTGATTGGTCTACAAAATGTCAAAAAATACTGAATGTCAATCGTAGTTTCTAAGGTGGTGTCTTTAAATGTTTGTTTAGTTAATCAAAAACCCAAAAGGTATTCAGTTTAGTATGATACAAAAGGTTCAGTTTGAAACACCTTTTCTGTGACTATTATGTAAAAACTGCTTCGAAAGATATCTTCTCACCCTTCACATATATTCCTGACAGTAATTCATCCGTTGTTTTTTACTACCGTTAAACATTTTAGTATTCTAAGCCAAAATACAAAAAAATGTTCAGATGGTTTTCTAGATTTTTTTAAGGGAAACTCAAATATTTATGATGACGGTATAAGTCCGGAGATATTTCATGGTAACTTTGTGAGTGGGTGAAATATTGCTTGTAATGCTAACCTGAAGCTGATAGGGCTTCCCAGCACGGATTATCTGTGACACTAGGAAATTGGTGTGGAAGAAGTGCACATTCTCATCTAGAAATCCATGGAGAATCAGCAAACGGTTGGGCCTGTAATGACAAGGATTACATGGTTACAATATGATACGCTTCCATACAACGGTAAGGCATACAAAACACATGTTGCACCCCCCTTCCTTTTTTATTTAAAACAGGAAAAGCCTTCATGGGTTCAAATACATTTATAGAAAGTTTAAATGCTGCAGCTGCACACAAGTTCAGTATCCAGGGTCCTTCAGTTCCTAAAAACAGAGCCTACAGGCACTAAAAATCCTAATATTGCCTCTCCAGATTTTAATAACAGCTGCTATAAAAGGATGGGGGAGAACAGTTTGTTTTTCATTTCCAAGTAATGGAAGGAACATTTCACCAACGTGTACATGCCTGTGACAACGTGACACATTTTCTTTAAGCATTGCTTTGAGCTCAAATGGTTCACAATTCTGAATCATTAGATCAAAGAATAGAATGAGCCCAAAGACACATTTCTGTTGAATGAAGGGCGTCCCAACGTGTGTTAAAAACAAAACTGTCAATGATAGGACTTCGATGGGATTATTAACAAATATGACGCCAGAGTTAACGGTAATTAGGAAGTACCCCTGCAGTCATGATGGAACCAGTACAATATCTATTGCAATTACTCAGAACATGCAGTATGGTTACATTGGTTTCAATAATATCTGAACTATTGAGAATTGTGTCTGTATGAGTGTGTATACTGACTCGCTGGGCAGCTTGTCCACGTGCAGGGCCACAGAGCCTTCCTCGTAGCCCTGCTGGTTGTTCTCAGGCACATCCATGTAGCGCTCTGTGTAGCCTGTGTCGTACGCCATCCATACAGTCACTGGGGCACCTGCAATAGCCAACTGGCAGGGAAACACAATGTAGTCAGTTAGTCAATGTAATAATGTTAAATAAAGGTAACAAATATATAGTATCGGTTTTTTATTTATTTTTTATTTAACCTTTATTTAACCAGATAAAAGCATTGAGATAGAATCTCATTTGCAATGCTGACCTGGCCAAGAAGGCAGCAACGTTACACATAACACAAACATATAAAATACAGAGAACATAACTAAGAAAACAAAAGACAAAAAAGCAGTCACTACATTGTGCACATTAGGACATTTTGACAGGATAAGCAAAAAGAAAACGTGGTAGAGGAGAAACTTAGTGGCTAAGATTTCCTGTATAAGCCATATGCTCTGTTCTCTGATGGATATACATTTTTTTAAATAAAGTTTTCACTTTCAATCCCCCTAGCACAAGGATAGATGTGCAGATGACTGAATGAGGGCCATAAACCAACACATTGTACAACACAGACACCATGTGGATGGAAGCTGCAACTACATCACAGGTTCAGTTTAGAGAGATCAAACTTCATTTTGTTTCAAGTGCATTACATGGTGATTCAAAATATCCCTATTTAATGCTTTATTTCTCCCTTCTCTACAGCAGAGAATGATCGATGACAGAAAGAGTGTGTATGGTTAAAGGGTTAAAGACGGGCTGAAGGACTAACCTTGAAGACATTGGGTCGCTGGATGAGCCCCATGAGAGAGAGGAAACCGCCATAGGACCAGCCGTGAATGGCTACACGGCTCAGATCCACAAAGTTAAACTTCTCTGCCACGTACTGCAGCCCCTCCACCTGGTCCTCAATCTCCACCTGACCCTGAAAACACAATAGAACAATTGTAGTATTAATTAAACTGGAAATCATGCTTATGCTCTTGGTATTATTGTTGTTGGTTCAAATAAAATTCCCTTCTGAAGTTATTTATGCATCTTATATTAGTTTACCATTTTGTTTTTCAGTGCTCCTTCAAATTCAAGCCCCCTCTGACAGGAACCCCTCCCATCAATGACGACCACAGCATAGCCCAGAGAGGCCAGTGTGTTCAGACGGAGGTACTTCATCCCCTTGAAGGAGTTGTTCACCAGCTGAACCTGAACACACACACACAAAACATTGTAACAGATTTGTAATATATTGTGAACCCATCATAGATCCAGATTAAACTGAATGTATCCACGAACCTGTGGGCCTCCATACACGAACAGAACAGTCGGGTGCTTCCTGCCTGGCTGCATGTTGTGAGGCTTGTATACCATCCCATAAAGCTGGAAGCCTGACTTTCCTGCAAAGTCAAAAATCTCAGGTGGATTGTAATCTCCTGGGCAACCTAGAAGACATAAATGTGATCATTAGGTTAGCATTATCTCATACTATCAGGGATTGTGGGGCAACTACTAGAAGAGGTAATTGGCCTGCAAAACGATATGATGGATTTAGTGTATTAAAAAAAGCTAAAATACAAGGGAGCAATTTGTACTGCAAAAATAGGCCACGGAGGACAGAAGGACATTTACTGTGTTGTTAAAATAATGTAACTTGTGATTTACTGTAATTAATTTACAGTTGGATTTTTATTTGCCTGGTGACTGGGAGGACTTTATTTTGCATGTGTTTAAAGGGATAGTGGAAATCTGCGAATTTTGGGTTTAACTTATGTATTTTTATTAAAAAGAAGCATAATAAACAATTGTTTTTAATTTCATGCGCCTAGTTTCATTTTATTTTCAATTTTACTGCGCCCTCTCAATGAAACGAAATACTTCGGGAATCGTCGGGAATCTTCGGGTGATGACGAGAGCAAAGGAAGACGGGCACAAACAATGGCGGACATTCAATAGCATTTGCATGTGAATAGCCGACCTTTATTATGGTGAATAGATGTGTCAATACTTTATACCGAGTATATTGCCATAAATATGATGATTGATTATCAGTAAAAAATTCTACGTGACACAACGACATTGGATTAACCTTGAGATGCGTTTTTATTCCGTTGAACACAACTTTTGATCACAAATCAAAAAAGGTAAGACGTAATTATTGTAATATTTTTGGAACCGGATGTTGTTTACTTTCTCTTTTCTGGCTGATAGCTCCAGGAATTCGAGGTCTTACAGTGATGACATTACACCTGTGGAGTCTCAGCTTTAAATCGTATATCTTGTTTGTGCAGTTAAGATAGTAATAAGGGCATTTCTACCGTGTGTTGTGTGTAAAAAAGCGTTAGCATTAGTTAGCATTGTTTCGCTCAATGCTAATTCAAAGGCTTGGTATTACTCTTGTGTTTTTTCTAGCTAACAATTGTTCTTATTGTCAGTTAGCGGAGTTTCTTACCTTTAAAAGGGTATGAAACATTAAGTTTCATAAATGTTAAGAAGCCCTGAGACATGTGAGAGAAAAAAAACTGTGGGAGGGGTCCACTGGGGGGACCTTCGGGCTTAACTGATTAACAATGATTAATATTTGTAAAGGCTACAGGTGATCTTAAGATGCGTGAGCTATGCTTAGGGACCTACCAGTCAAGATTATTTGTGCGTAGGGGTGCATCATCTGGCGCCTGGTCCTGGTCATCCTCGCCATTGCCCATGCCGTGAACCATCACCTCGGGCTCGGGCTCGAACAAATAAGGACGTAATGGTCCATCGTCTGGCTCAATATTGTCACCATCGTCGCTTACTGAACCGGATTCAGATTCAGTTCCTAAAACGACATTTTCGTAGGAAAGCCGAGAGGATGTTTCTGACTCGCTATCATCACTGGATACCTCGTACAATCCTTCTTCTTTGTCTGGTATATTTGCCCTTCCACGTTCATTCTGCATAGACGCCATGGTTTGTTATCGTATCGTCTTCCTGAGTTTTCGTCACTTCCGGTTTGGCTGAGTCGAACATTTCGTTTCTAAAAAACTTCGGGGAAGCTGCAATAAAGTGCTTCTAACATGCGTAAGGCAATTATTATATTTTTTTAATCAGGTGTGATTGTTTTGGTACGTAATTATGCTTGTATATAAGTTAAAACGAAACTATTTGAGGTTCCATTTCCACTATCCCTTTAAGTGAGAGAAGTTCTTCTAACTTGGTGCAGTTTTTCAGAAAATGTAAGTTAGGTAAGAGTGAAAGTTTTTTTGTGAACCGAACTTTTATTTTCGGGAAAAGGAAATTACAATCTGCGCATCTCTTCTTCTGATACATTTTCTTGTGGAAAGTAAAATTATACTCTGGAACCAACAAGGAATTAAGACCCCATTTACACGCAAACGCAAACACACATGAAACGCAAACGAACCAAATACGATATCAAAAAAGTCTTCCGTTCACACGAGACCGCTCAAAAGCGCTGGAGACGCTGTAGTACATATGACGGGCCTGTAAGTGGCGCTGTACGTCCGCCACAAAATACACCAAAAGCAGCGAAGAAGACCCCCGAGCATGGTTGCTATGGTTGCCCTTCTGTTTATGCCCCGCGGTGGATTTAGCAACCTGTAGTTCATGTAATTCTCCATGTCCACTTGTTCCTGATGGTTGTGGAAGAGGAGCTCTAGATTTTGCACTAACATCTGTAGCATGGTCAGTAGCTACTGACAGTAGCTACTGACCATGCTACAGCAGAGGTGGGGAGAGGGAGGCTAGGCTATGGCTTCATCGTTATCAGGAAATGATCGTATAGGGCGTACACACTGAGCCGTTTGGCCCCCCAGAGCGTTCCGTTTGCAGATCTTGGGACCCGTTATCGTTTGCGGGGTCCATTTCCGCGTTTCCGTTACGGCCTCGTGTGAACGAACGGGCTATACGAAATAAAAAATGTGCGGATACAACCGTTTGCGTTCTCGTGTAAACAGCACCTAAGTCATCACACCGTTGGCAGTTACTCTGTGAACCCTAGACTTTTTTTAAACTAGAGGTTTTATTTAAAAGTTTTGCCTCCTCACTCTTTTTTAGAATCATACCCGACAATGAACCCTGACATAAATCTCTCATGATGACGAAAGTGTTTGTGCAACACATTATCGGATGCCCTCAGGATTGTCTGGAGGACGCCGCGGTGGATCGAAAGGACTGTCCTTGATCTAATTAAACAAACCTCAACTTTCCCCTACAGTCTGAGCTTTATTGATTATTCCAAACATAAAATCCACAGACAGTCAAGCAACCTTCAAAGTCAGCCAAACTGCTCACTAGGAGAAACCGGCCCAATGATGTTAAAACTCTACATATCGAGTTCATCAGAAAACAACCGTGTGGCTCTTGGTTGCATCACATCCTGTTTACCTGGTGACTCCATCATGCTGGCCCAGAACTCAGGTACCATGTGTAGTGGGTCGCCTTCTGAGCAGCTCAGTTTGTAGACGTGAACACACGGAGGCGTGCTCACGTTACTGTAGTGGCTGACAAAATAGTCAAAGTTCTGCAGGGTGAAAGAAGCAAGAGAGAAAATAATAAATATACAAAACTATGTAAAATATATAACTGACAAGGAACAGAAGGGCTGAGGGAGGAGAGGATGACATTGCAATGCTACACCACACTCTACAAGGATCAGGGTTTAAAAGCCCAACATGAGCTGCTGTTGTAAAGCACAGCTGACAGCCAGAGAACCTTTATCCCATATAATACTGCAGACTATTCAAACAATCCCTGGCTTTGACAGCTTTCCTCCGGTTTAAAGGTGATTTAACTTGCATCGTTCTTACGCAGGTAAAGTGCAGTGTTTCCCCTACCATTGTCTTGGCGGGGCGCTGCGCCCTGCCAACCGAGCCCCGCCTGAAATTCAAGGTGTATTTGTATTTATTTAAAATATATATATAGCACCAAATTGCAACTGAAGTAATCTATCTACGGTCACTTTTCACATTGAACATGTGCTCTTTTATTAAATAAACTAAACGCCTATGTTATTTATCCAATGTATGTGCATGTTTCAGTGTCCACTGCTTTGCGTATTCACATTCTCCCTCCGCTCTGTTTCTGAAGGCCGCTCTCCCCCCCCCCACACACACACACACACGAATGTACACACTCACAATCAGAGACAACAGCGGATGAAAGGAGGAGAACAACAAAGTGTAAAAAAGTCAAACAAATCTGCATTATTGCCCCGAGCTCTGCTGTCTGCCCGTTTGTGTGTGTGTGTGTGTGTCCCCAGTTTCGAAATTCGATTATTATTATTTTTTAACCTTAAGCCGTTATCGTCACGGGAGAAGGACACACACAGCCTGCCCAGGTGGACGCGCGCGAACGCGACAACGACCGTAGCGTGCGCATTCTAAAAATAGCTCGATGGTGAGCAGGTACCGCGGTTTTGAACTACAGTATTGAATTTGACAGAAAAGAACACTGAAACGCCAGCAGAAGAATAGTCTAATGAGTTGGGTGAAAAAAAAGACAGGAGATGTGAGTTGGTTTATTCAGTAAATTATCTCAGGATAATTGGATGTTCTGTCTACACCTGTTGATGTGAGGCTATTGCAGGATTTGCTAGCTTAATGTTACCGGCATTTAGCGGCAGTGTCTCAACAAATTGCCACTTAAAATGTATCGTCAGCAATGTATGACTTGTTTAATGTTAGACTCACACCAATAGCTCAATGATCATAACACGATTGCTTTCATATCAGAGATCAGATGAGGTGAAGCTGCCTCCAGCAATAGAGGATGAGGCAGAGAGCAGCAGCAGCACAGGGTTGCAGCAGGTATGTTATATGCTGTAGTCAGGTGATTTAAATGTATCAATGAAAGGAAGAAGTGTAGGCTACATGATAAGAAGGCAATACAGTTTGAATAAAAGTAATACAGTACAGTGTAACAATGTAGCCTACTTTATTACTTTTTAATGTACAAATACTTTGTTTCTGTACGATATCAATAACAATAATCCACTGCTCCTCTCTCTGCTCCAGAGGATAAAAAAAATTCAACATTTAAAAAAAAATGTCAGGTACCCGAGCAGCACCCTGCCAAGGCAGTAAACCTAGGGGAAACACTGAAGTGGTCTCTTTGATCTGCCTTAAACCATTCCATATCTTTCCTTTGATTTGTGTTATCCAAGTCTGTCAGCTATAACTCACTTGTTGGGATTTAGTTCTATAAGACTTTGCACATACCTCTAAAAATTCATTGACATAAAGAACACACAACTGACCGAGGAAAATATACAATCTTTTTTTAACCATGCCAATATATACCTTTACTAAAACATTTACTTATGGATATATTAACAGCTGGATAGGAAGAACCGTCAACGTATTTGGACATGTGAAAATAAATGAATGGTTTACCTGGCTAACAGAGCAGCTATGAGAGAAGCCGGGCTTGGTTAGTCGGACCACGTCTCCCGGTGAGTCGTAGCTGACCACGTACAGGTGGTGCTCCAGTGGAGTGTCTCTGGTGCCCTGGAAGTACACCAACTTCGATCCCTCGTTCACCCAGATCTACAAGATCAGAAACATTAAGGTGAATTAGAACCATGATACTGTGAAGTGAAGAGCTGATGGAGACACTGAAATATCTTTGAAATAAACTCTGTATCACCTATATGTTAATGTGACTTATGTTTAGCGCACTGGATTTAAATACAATTTGTAAAAGGTTACACGAGGTAAATGTGTTTTTCAGTCACAATAACAGTTTGGTTTAGATCAGGGGTCTCCAACCTTTCTTCATCTGAGAGCTACTTTGAAAAAATGAAAGTGGCCAAGAGCTACTTGCATCACATCGCTTACATTTATTCACATAGCACTCATCAGTTGAATTAAGCTATACTTTTGTACACGTGTGAAATTGCAATACCTAAAGCTTATCACAAATCTTAACTTCACATCAAGGTCCAAGAAAACGAAAATGTCTCACATATTATTATGGCCCACATAGCAAGTAAGTCACTGAAAATTCACATAAATGTCCTTAATCACCACCTTACAAGCTTCGTGCACTTATGGTCAAATAAGTGCATTCACTCTTTTTTACAGTCAGTGAGATGAATGGCGCTGCATGGAGTCCACCATAGAGGTGTATGCTGGAGTGTACCCACTTAGGTTCACTCTAATAGTCATTTAAATGTTCATCAGTCAGTCTTGTTCTGTATTTAGATTTCATTCATGTCAGAAAAAGCTGCTTCACAAAGGTCTGTAGAACAGAACCAAATAAAGCAGACGTGTTCAGTGCTGCTTGGTGAATGTTCTTATCGTTTTCTGGGTCTACAAGGCTCCAGAAATGTTGTGAGTTTTGCTGAGACTTTATAACCTCCATCTCCATCTCCACAGGATTGACACTGAACAGTTCAGCCATCTTTTTCATCTTCTTCTTCGTCTTGACATGAAATTATAAATCAATTGTATAGGTCTAGCCTCCGTGTGTGAAATTGTTCCATCCTCAAAAACAAAAAACTGATGCTTCTGCAGTCTAGCTGCAGCTTCAAGCAACGGTCTTCTGTTAAAGAAAAGGATACTGAATGTCCTGAATGTGGCATCACACACAGGACTTGAGTCTGAACACAGCAGACAACAGGAGTAATTACAACAGCATTATAAAAACAAAAATAGTGCATGTGGGTGCACACTTACATTCTCTGTCTTACTGTTACATTAATCCCATGAATGTATGAGATTAAGTTAGCTTCATCATATCTCAATCAGTGATTAAGTGATTAATAAAGTTTTTATCAGGTCACTATCAGCCTGTCACTCATTATTTTCAGGAGGGGGCGGGGTTTGGAGGAACGGAGAGGAGACGGAAGCTTTCCTCCTGCCTTCACAAACTTCACACAAGTATTTATCAACTGTAAATAGCAAGAGGACATTCATACTCTGCAATCCAAGACTTGATTAAATCCACCAAAAACCTGACATTACGATAACGAGTGTTTAAAAAAAAAAAAACACAAATCCCTCCCTGTGTGTCTGAGCCGCAGCGACGCGGACTGATTCAGAGCGGGTCATTCTGCTGTTGGTTCTGGACTGGTGTTGCTGGAGAAAGCAGACTGCTCCGTGTGTGGTGTCGCTGTGCCGCTGTCACGTCTGTTCCTTGATCTCTGCGTCACGGACCGATTTGATATCCGTGTGACAGAAAAAATTAAAAAACGTTATTGTCCAGCCGCGGCCGAAAAATCAAGAAGCAACCTTACTGCGCTATAATCGATAATCGAGCCGCGAGCTACTGAAAAGCTGCCCGATCGACGTGTTGGAGAGCCCTGGTTTAGATCCTCATTGGATGAACAATGTAGCCTTTTCTGGAATTGTTTGAGTATTAGTCCTCCAATTTTAGACAGCAGCACAGCGACCCTGAGCAGAGATTTATATATATTTTTAATTCTCGTAAAAGAATGCAAATAAGACTGCATTACAGTCAATACATATGTAAAAACAGAAGGCAAAAAGCAAGAAAGGCCTCTGATGCAGATATAACACCCTTATATTACGCTTGAGATCATCATAATGACTATTATTATTATTATTAGAATGATAATGCACTTTAAATACCTGTAAATCCATATATTGAACACTGATGGACTCTAACCTTGGAACCATGTCTTGCCAGCACTTCCCATTCTCCACTGGTCAATGTAACTTCCTCCTTGATTGCACATTTGAAGTCTCCTGCAGAAAACAGATAACAGAAACAACATGCTCTTGACATACCGAACACTTGATATAATCATTTCAAATAAATGCAGAAACATCGCTGATAACTTACCCTCTACCTGTTGGTATTCCTCCGTCCAATGGTAGCAGCCCGGTTGTAACATGGACGTGATATTATACAGGTGGCTGAAACCCGTCTTAGACTCGTTTACCCAAATGAAACTAAACTCATCTTCTGTCGTTTGAATAAAGGGATAGAATATATCATGAACCTGCGAGAAAAAGGATAATCAGTTCTCGAACAAAATGTTCAGGCAATCACAACAATAACATATTTTTCATTAGAAACAGGACATTGGTTTTAAAGGTCTCCTATCATACTATTTTTAGGCATATATTATAGGTCTCAGATATATAAAAAACATATCTATGAAGTGTTTTGCTCAAAATACCAAACAGATCACCCATTCTAGCCATGCCTCACATATCCCTCTATTTCAGCCCTGTTAGAGAAGCGCTGATTCCGGGTCCGTATCTGAAACAGTATGGAGCTCAAATGCTTTCTCTCTCACGGGTTTACCACAAGGCAGTGGCGAGCCGTGACTTTTATACCTAGGCCCTCTGACCCCCCTTCCCTCGAAAAAAAAGAAGAGATATTACGTCTCAACGTAGACTTCAGCGGAATATCAAAACAGTGGTCCGGGGTGCAAAACGCATCAATGACAGCGACCCTCTACCACACAGAACAACACCATTTATATCAACACCTATCATGACAGGGCACCCACAGCCAAGTAACAATTACAAATGAATTAAGTCGGCACGGCGGCCCGCATTGAAAATGACTTGGGCCTACCTTTGATGATCAAATCACTGAAACACAAAGTCCATCCTCCTGTCCTTTTGGATGAAGCACTTGGTGGCGGGGTCATTCAGCTGATCCTTTGCCACTCCAGTTTATCATTGTAACTCAATCTTGAAAATGACTCGGTTAATAATTTCGCAACGATGTCATCACTATCACTGAAGTGAGCCATCATGAACGAACTTATGCTAATCATAAATCTATCGATCATAAATCTATCGTTTAGATTTATGATTCAAAAATAGTAAAAGTAGGATAGACATGTGGATATTATCCGGCTGAACACAACGTGCATTTATCTAACAGGTTCGTTTTCCACAGACCTTATTTCGAGCTATTTTCCAAAATCCTATGGAGAAATCCCGTTGCTTTCTGTCGAGGGAATCCGAGCGAAGCTTACTTCCGGGTTTTAGGATGCGTCACTGCACCACTTGCATAGACCATTATACATCCTACATACTTATTATACATCCATGCATAGACCTCACAGCGGGCGGAACCTGTCATAAAGTCCGCGAAAATAAAGCCCGCCCATTTAGAGGGAAGATATGATTGGTCAATTGTACTGTCATTTGACATTACTCTCTCATTGAGTTACTAAAGCTGGCCCTCTGTGAATGTAGAGAGGGACCAACAAGCTCTCCCGTCTTCACATAACTCGCAGAGACGGCATTTAACCCTTCACATTCCAACAGAAACTGAACAGGCAGATTCGAAGGATTTATTTCTTTGGAAATATTATTTTAAATACAATTAAATCAAGTTATTTTTGATAACATTTATGAAAAATGTAACAACAAAAAAATATAAAAAACAATATTTTTAAAAAAAATGTTTTTTTTTTTAATGTTTTCAAATATTATTTTTTAGAATATCTTAGGCCCTCACAGAGGGCCTAGAGGGCCCTGACGGCTCGCCACTGCCACAAGGTGAGTTCCTTTCTTTATTTCCTGCTTCTTTACACATACTCTCTCCAGTACAGGTTAGCTCTGAGTGTTAGCAATGCTTGCTAATGTAAACAAAGACTATATTACGTCCAAAAAAACGGTGTGTATTGTTTCTGATAGCAACGTTTCTGATAGGGCCGTGGGCGTAAAGCCAGCCCACATTTCCGATATTACGTCATATCGGCAGCAAAAGCTGGATCAGCTCCGTTGTACACCCATTTTTAGAGATTTGGGTCTGGAGGGTTTTGTTTTCTGACACTTTCTGAGTTCCCTGACACACCGGTAGGGATGGGTATCGTTTGAAATTTATCGATTCCGATTTCGATTCCGGTTCTGCTTATCGATTCCGGTTCTTATCGATTCCCCGTTTCGATTCCAAAATTGTAAAATAAAGAGGTCAAACGTTTAGATAACACAAATATATGTATTCTTAAAAGCTTTAACTGAAATTGTTACTAAAAAATATACATGCAATACAAATGTATTGCACAATAGTTGTGCTTTATTTTAACGGAGCTATGCCTGTGGCAAGCTATTAACAGGCATTACACTTTGCCTTTTCTTTTTCTTTTTTAGTGTAGTGGAGCCTCACTTCAGAGTGTTTACCGCGACCTATCTTTGGTGTTATGAAGTGACTGAGCTCGTGAAATGTCTACGGGAGGGCGGGGGAGCATCGCTGCGGGGCAACTGTGGACCTCTGTCGCCTGTCAGCGAAATTTATATGATGCCGTTTAAAAAAATGAAGGGCAGTGCCGGCCGTCAGCGTACCGAGCCGGCCGTCAACGGCCCGCTGACGACCGGCTGTTCTGTGATTCTCCAGGTCCGCCCTGTATTCCACCGGGTCACCGCAGCACCGCGGTGCAGACGGACCCGCTGGAATACAGGGTCTACCGCGTTTAGGAACCGTTAAGCAGAACCGAAATTGTGTATTTTGTATGGGTACCCGGTACCCGGCATTTTCTTATCGGTTCTCATCTGGAACCGAGTTTCGGTTCCCAACCCTACACACCGGGGACACATATTTATGTATAGAGGACATACAAAAAGTGCATTTTGCATGATAGGAGACCTTTAAGGGAATCAAAGAGTGTGCCATGTGGAAAGACTTACATTAATCCAGACGTCTGTGGTCTCCTCGTAGATTATGTATGGCTGTGTGTTAGTGGGCACGGTCTCCAGACTCTCCTGCCTCTGAGCCGGGTCGTCTGTGACCGGGATGAAGAGCGCTGGAGGCAGAAGGACCAGCTGTAGCCTCCTCTGACTGCGGTCCAGAAGCACTGCCCAGCCACTTGAGGGACACAGAGAGGAGAGAACTCAGAAGGTTGCATTATACAGAAAACTGCTTTATTAGAAACAAGAGGATCCATCTTGTCCATTCACATAACAATTTGAAATCCTGAAAAACAATATCATCTGACAGTCACACTCACTATTTGCCGTCACTCGTCCATCCTACTCTGGCGATGTATTCTGTCCCAGGAAACAAGGAGTTGAAGGGGGCGACCAATTCTTTATCTTGCGTGCTCAAGATCTGCAAAGCACAACGGTAAAAACACATAAGGATTACTTATTGTCCTTTTGGAGAAGAGAAAACTAAATAAGAAAAGTAGTGAAAGACTCACTCTTCCTTGCTGGTCTGTCTTGATCTCTGTCAGTTTAAGGGTAGCCTTGGGATTTTTGCTACCTGCAAATAAAGAAATAGGGAAAATGTCAAATGATAGAAATAGACTGAGCCAAGCTTGTGTGTGTGTGTGTGTGTGTGTGTGTGTGTGTGTGTGTGTGTGTGTGTGTGTGTGTGTGTGTGTGTGTGTGTGTGTGTGTGTGTGTGTGTGTGTGTGTGTGTGTGTAATGTAAGGCCGGCACTGAGTTACACTGACCTGTACGAGGATATCTGTATGCGTCTGCTTTCCGCTCTTCCAGTGCTGGAGATGGAACATGAATAATCTCTACTTCTGTCTCATCCACCTCTTCATACAGCAGGTACACTGTTTTACCTCCACTAGGGTCTGGTGGGGAAAGAAATGTAAGGCAAATGCATACAGTAATTATTGTACGTATGCAAATGAAAAACTAATTTATCTAAACGATAAAGGTCAAACTATATAGTTAAAAACAAATCTTTATGTTTAAAAAAATTGGCTTAAAGGCATAAGAATTACCTTCCACTGCTGAAGGACTCCACCAGTAGCCGGTGAAACGGTCAAACTCTTCCTGGATGACAAACGTTGCTACACCTGCAGACTTCGGGTCCTCCTTAACATTATCCAAACCTGGAAACAAAAATTAAGAAATAAGGCTTTCATTAATGTAGTGTTATTGGACATTAGCAATTATTGAATGCTGTGCACTTTTAAGGCATCTTAATGGTGTTTTCTTCTCATGTTGCATAAGATGAGTAGGAATAAATAGGGAAAACTGAAATCATCTTATATCAAAATCAAAACAATCTTTTTAAATGCACAGCCCTATGTTCAGTGCAAGAGCTTGTTCCTGCATACAGTATGAAGCTATATATTGCATTCTGACCTTTGTGGCAGAAAGTGAGTCTCCTTTCCTCTCCAGTCTTAATGTGGGCAATCCACAGGTCGTTGTTGTTGATGAAGGCTATGAAGTCGGGGTCTCCAGGGCAGATCTTGGGGTCCATGCGTGTCCCTGAGCACTGGGTCTTGATCTCCACAGGCTTTACAGGAGCAGACTGCTAAAACCAACACACAGTCTTAGTCCGAGGCAAAAACACAAGAGTAAGCATCGTCTGTAATGTGGACAGTTTTACAGCCAATAAAATGGTACGGTGAGAAAATTGAGGTTCCATCAGAAAGCATTCTCAAAGCTCAGCTGTCTCTTGTTTTTTGGTAGAATGTACAACCATGGAAATGACTGTACATATGGGAAGACTCAAATCATATCTTAGTCAACCCACAAAGAAAATGAGGAATCATCTAGGTCATAAATATAGTCCAATATTTGAAGGTAGTTAAAAATCTGAGAAACACCACAAGAAAGGTTGATAGCCCATTTAAGTAGCTTATTAGAGTTGCTTAGGGCACTACGGGAGAAACAAACACAATGCAAAGAAGCTCATATGCACTCAAGATGCACTCAAAACAATATTGATTCAAACCAAACGATAACAGTGATTATGTTATTATGTCATGAACGTATCGTATTGAACCAAAAGAGGGTGTATTATTTATTCATGGTTACATCGTATTCCATATTGATTGTTACTGTCTACTCAAAAACTGCAGTGTACTCACGAGGAAGCAGTTGCTGCCTCCATCCTGACAGTAGAAGAGGCTGTTGCTGGCCTGAAAGAGGAACAGGCCCGTCTGGGCGTGGTAGTCATAGGAGGTGATCCCAAAGGCTCCGAGACGCTTTCGCTCTCTCAGCAGCTCCTCCTCTCGGGAGTAGGCCCCCTGGTGCGGTGTAGCCTTAGAGAAGCAAAAACAATCAGATGCACAGTATTAGACTAGATTAAAGAATTGTGTTTTATAGAAGTTTGCAAGATTTATATGGTACATTTTAGTGTGCTCACATAGACAGTTTCATTACTGTGATATATACGTGGCAGATCCACATTCAGCTGACCCCACTGATCAAATAACCATACAATGGTTGTACAGTGCAAACATTCCTCTCATAGTTTCTACTACTAGAGCAGCGCCTGTTCAAAACCTGGCTGTTCCGAGCGGGACGATAGCTTGGCCTGCTGTATAACAGCTCTTTCCTTTTCTAGAAAAGCGATAACAGGGTATATGCAGGAATCCTGAAGTCAAATGTAATACCTTTTAAGACCTTTTTTAAGACCCTTTCCATACATTTTAAGACCTCATCGCCACTTTGAGTTCTAACCGGTTACCTTGGCGACACACTTTACCTCACATTTACTATACAGTATGGATTGTAAGATAGCACAACTAAACAGCTTGTGATAACTCCTTATCATAATTCAGATAGAACAAAGCACAAGAGAATGAATTGTGTGACTAACCCAATGCAAGGTTTATTAGAAAAAGAAACCATTAGAAAGTAAGCCTAGTATTTGATTTAGGCATTGTTCCCAAGAGATAAAACAAAAAACGATATATATGTTAACACTTTTCTCGTTCTTAATATAGACTATATTTAGGGTCGATATGTGTTGACTTTACTTTAAAATAGCAGATCACTGTGACCGGATATAGTTCGACTTAGTGAACGTGTGTCTCTTCCTTGGAGGAGCAGCATCGGCCGGACTCCGCTGCTCCTCCGTGCAGAGAGTCTGCAACGACTTGCAGTCAGGGGAGGCACGGATTGACTATCGGGAGAGTCGGAACTTAAACGCCGCGGCTTTCTGGCTATTACTTAGCATGTGGGACCGGACAGCTTTGATCCCCATCGACAGTGGCAATTCTAGAGTCTGTGGGCCCCTCGAACCAGCTTTCATCACCATCAGTGGCGCCCCAAAACACTCTCCCCCCCAGGCGGAGCAAGGCAACGAAACTTAAAATAAGAATCAGAAATTTACTGCACGCTATGCTTGAGGGGGTTTCCCGACATGTCGTTGCAGTAAATTAAAGGGTGTTTCATGTTGTCGTTGCTGTGGACCTTCTTAATACCTTGGAACATTTTCGCTAAATTGATTTATCAACTTTTAATACTTTTTAAGACCCCCTGTCACATCATCGGAGAGCGAACTGTACCCGGAATGCCGCTCGGCAGAGTAACAGTTAAAAGGAAACCCTCTCAACAAAAATGTGTACATAACACACTTCTAATAAATATGTCCCTTCTAGAGTTGCACTCGACACTGCGCTACCTTAGCTACTCAGTAATACACCCGCCAAGTATGAAGTCAATCAGATGAAGGGGTTTGGAGAAAATTGAAGGACAGACAGAGACGTATTTAATTCATGTTAGATGAGATTGTTGCTTAATCTTTCTGAATTGTTTCTGATCATATCCCATGTTTTAAAAAAACAGTGATTCTTTTAGGGACTGCTTTAAAGTAAAAAAAGGTTACAGTCAAAGTACTAAACGCGGCTAATAAGAACTAACTGTGAGCTATATCCCGCAGTGCTGTTTGGTACTGGCACTGCACGAACAGGAAGAGAAAGGGAAATCACCTGAAAGTGATCCAGCATCTGTTTCCATGACAACACTAAGAGGGCCTCTTTCCGGATCTTCTTGGGGATTTCTGAGTAGAGTAATGAATTCTCTCTGCTTCCATAAGGCATTCCTGGTAAGCACATAGAAAAGACACAAAAGGAAATGTCAACAACAACAACAACAACAACAAACAAAGAGGCTTTTGCTCAGTGGAAAAACTGAAATCTGACACAGTAATTGTTTAATATGTCCGTGAGGCAATCATATCCTGCTGACTAAAGCAGGAAGACATGACTAAGGACTATTGTAAAGAGTACAGGGAAATAGTTTAAAGAAAATACATATTATTTAGTGGTTACACGTCAATCGACTTACCGAGGTAGTACAACCGGTGGGAGTGGGGCCCATTCTCATCCTTCTTCTGCACAAACTGGAAGTCATGAGGAGCCTTGTTGGCGATCATTCCAGAGTATTTTCTGCTACAGTGGATAATGTCACGGAGGCCCTCCCAAGAGTGTTTCTCCACATAAAACTGAGATGGGCCGTCCTCCATCTCCACTACCTCGGTGCTGTCCGAAAGGCCATCCACAGCCGTCATGCTCACGGTCACACAGCTGGATGTTGACATTAGAAATACATAGTAAGAGATACACAGGCTTAAATATGCATTCCTTGAATGCCATAGGTGAAAATGTGTATTCCTCCACCCTCCTAAGCATAAACGCAATTAAAGGAGCTATAGCATGAACCTACCTTTTCCAGGTACCCCCTTTATTGTCACAAAGTTGAACCTTCTTGACTCTATGCATTCACCGGTCAACACACCTCACTCTTATTCTGTGAACCTGTGAACAAAGTACAGCATAAAGATTATTGAAAATGAGAAAATTAACAAAAAGGGTAAACAGGGGTACAGCCTCATATGGGGGTGTAATGACATGTATCATGCTACACTCTTTTTGGAATCTTTGCACCACAATAAAACATTTTCTTATACCACAAAGTCTGGTAGGCTGGTCGATAAAGTTTAATTTAGAGAGATTCACTGGTCTGTGATCAATATGAGATGATAACATATATCCGTTTAAAAAGGAACTAGTATTATTTGACAATTGTATTACTAATGTGCCATGGGATTTTCTAAATGAAGGTTTATCTGAAATATGATGATTTTTAGTGATGTTTTGCTTCTGCATCAATGTTGGTCACTGATAGTGATAATTATATCATCTTTGAGATCGTTGATAATACAATCTAATTACATCCAGGTTGATGCATCATTACACCCCTACTCATTATGAAAGCTTGTTTTGACCATATACTATTGTATGTGTCAGTCCCCTTTCTTGAAACATTATACAATCATGGTTAGGGGAAAGTTTTAGTGATTTATCTGTTACATCAGTTTTCTATGGAAGCCTGTTTGGCGCAAACAGGCTTCCATAGTTTTCAGACTACAACACGATGTGGAGAAAAAACATAAATCATACACAAGACTTTCAAGTGTATTAAGGTTAAGAAACATGGAGCCATATGGCCAGTGCTACACACAAGAGGGACAATTAAGGATCATACTTCCTGTCAGATTTCTCATGTGTTGGATGTATGTCTCCAACCCTGCCTGAGGCAACGGACAGACAAGCTACACAGAATATCCCACATTCCTTCTTTATCCCTCAGTGTTGTAGGGGATTGGTATAACACAAACAGCAATGGGTCAAATCACGCAACCTAAATAACTGAAGTGCCATTCTCAGTAATGTAATGTATTGAAGTACATTTCCTCAAGTATTGTACTTAAGTATAATTTTGGGGTAACTTGAGTATTTAATTGTATGCTACTTTATACTTCTACTCCATTTTACAAGACAATATTTTACTCTTTACTCCACTACATTTATCTGACTAAATTATTTACCAGTTACTTTATTATTTTAACACTCTCGTGGTTCTGATTTTGCTTCAGTACAATATTTTAGCAATTCTTCCACCACAGGACTTTCTTATGTTAGTGTGAGGAAGTTATGGCAGGCTAGTATGAAGCTGTGGTGGAGCACTTTACATCTGCGCTTAAGAGTACCAGTATCAAAGGTTAAAGTGTCACCTGGCCCCTACAGCATAATGCATCAGACTGATGAGGTACTATTTATAAATGAGATTAACCAACATGTAGATCTGTTAAAGTGAATGTAATCAGAACCTTATGCCAACCTACTGTTTGTATTCTTCTTAATTCCTCCCCTGAAAACATTAAACTTTAACCTAACATGGCCTCAGTATTATTAGGTAAAATATGTTAAAATTGAATGAATTACACTGCAGTATGTAACGTTATATGGAAAGGCCCTACGCGGCTCATCGGATTACTTTATAGTCTAGTCATTTTAATTCTAGGAGTAGGAGAAATACGTTGGGTTAATCAGTTAAACACCAGTAACGTTACCGTTAATGTGAACAGTTAGCTAGCCTACAACAGAGCTTTGTTCTCGGATTTCAACTCACTCACACTCGGAATAACACCGGCATATTCATGCGTTAACATTTTAAACGGTGCTGACGTAAGTCACTGTTGGCGGTGAATTATGAGACCCTACGTTGTAAGAAGTATTAGCTAACAAACCGTGTCAATGTTTTTAAAAATCTCACTTAGCTTCATTTTGACATGACAGATCTCTTCTGTCATTTCGCTCTGAAGCTATCTACCGTTAGCTAGCTATCTACCGTTAGCTAGCTATCAAGCTAGCGAGTCGCTACCTAGCGGTTTGCTGGTTTTCTGTAAAAACATACGTTAAGTCCACCGTCCCTACAAAACAAGCGGACATAAAGTAGAATACTTACCAAACTGGTCACTGTTTCTTTAACCAAATTATTGATGTTATTAGCTTGGTGACAATAAACAGATTGTGGAACTGCTAAAGGTTGTATCCATGGCCCAGAGCGGCCAGACAAAATGTAGCTGGCTCTCGGATCGTAAGCAATAGGAACCTTCGCCTGCTGTAGTACAGCCCGGAACTCTTTCAGGGGCGCACCGCCGCTCTGCCGACGCCAGCTGGTGGAGACAACACGATATCCAGATATATTTATTTACACCACATATTAACTCTAATTTCTGGCAAATATTTGTGACATTTATAACTCTTTACCAGATTTCACGTCAAGATAAAGACTCAAAATGTCATGATGGTAGAGTAATAATCAATGAACCAGTTAAGAGTACAATGTACACTGTGGTTTTTCTGTTACATGCATGAGATTTTCATGTTCTTTACAACAAATTATTTTCCTAATGGCTCTTGCCGTCTCATGGTGAGCTAAATGTTTTGTCTTTCAGGTTCGCCCTACTCATCACAACAGAGCAAAACCCATTCTATTATTTCAGATACCTGGAAGCAATCCATAGTTTATCAAGGCAACCAACGGTTATTTTTAAAAATGTGCTTTAAAAAAGAAAATCAGAAACGTTTTGTGGAACAACCAGTTTTTGTTTTATTTGTACAAAGAATACAGCATTTCTACTTCAGAGGGATGAACCGAGAAGAGTGTGTAGCTCCAATACCGGGGCGACCGTGCTTGACTGGCTTGTAGGTGATGGAGAACTCGCCCAGGTAGTGTCCGCACATCTCAGGCTGTGGAGAGGAGAAACACGTTAGCAACAAGATACATGCTGTGCACTAACAGCTGCAAGAACAGTGATGTTGTAGTTGCTAATCATAATCTGATGTATGACAAAATGTGTGATTTTAGGCAGCTCTTAAAAATAAAGAAAATAAAAGATGAAAAAGCTAGATATAACTTTATAATTAAAGTCAGTTGCAAACACTACCATGTTATTAAATGATCTTCCTGTAGGAAAGGTTTTTATCTGCTGTCTTTTTCCTGTAATATCCTTTTCTTTTCATAACTTTGATGTTGACTCAATTTTAAACATTGCCATTCTTTGGTCAAGTGATTAGCGGTCATGTATTCCGCAGGGTGGCACGCCCATTTCCAGAAATCAGTTTTGAAAACCATTTCAACTTGACGATTATGTATGTGATGCATTGATTTCCAACACGTCGGTGTGTTTTGGACAAAAAACCAAACAGATCACCCATTCTAGCCATTCCTCATATCCCTCTATTTCACTTCCTGTTACAAAAGTACTGATTCTGGGTATAAAGCTTATTTTTATTACTGAAAAATAAATAAGGAGGGGCGGAGCTTATGCCGGCTCATGAGGGACCTGGCAGATACTGTCTAAAATGCTGCGGTGATGAAATGCAAGGATTATTTCTGAAACAGTATGGAGCTCAAAGGCTTTCTCTCTTGCTGGTTTACCACAAGGTGAGTTCCTTTTTATATCCTGCTTCTTTCACATGCTCTCTCCAGTACAGCTTAGCTCTGAGTGTTAGCGATGCTTGCTAATGTAAACAAAGACTATTACATCCAAAACACATCGGGAATTGTTTCTGATACAGCGACGTTTCCGATAGTGCCGTGGGTCGGCAAATCTGGATCAGCTCCGTTGTCCCCCCGTTTTTAGAGATTTGCGCACGGAGGAAAAGAGAAAGGGTTTTATGTTCTGACACTTTGGGAGTTCCCTGACACACATTTATGTATAAAAGACATCAAAAAGTGCATTTTGCATGATAGGTCCCCTTTAAAGAAACGTGTCAACCACCTTTTACATAATGATTTAATGGAATCATTGTGAAATGTAGCCTGTTCCCAATCTTCATCATACTGTTCAGCAAAGTATTATTTACAACCAAGATAAAAAAAAAACAGTCCACAACTTCAATTATATGCCGACTGTCCTGACATTACTTAATGGGTGATAACGGCTTTATAGACAAGGCGCAGACCCACGCTTAGATGGAACTAGGACAAGTCAATGTCAAAAAGCACTAGTTTTGGTGCTTTGACATCTGACAGCCTACTCTACATAAACAATATACTCCTACCTAATATTATGCATTTTAAATTGTATAATTTCCACCAGAAGTCAAACTTTGTTGGAACCTCAAATTGCATTCGTTTGCAGGAGTCTGGCCAAGGCGATGAACAGGAAGTCCATGTAAGGTCTCAAAATATACACATTCTCTCCATCCCACCAGACCCCTCACCTTGATTTCAACCTGGTTGAAAGTCTTGCCGTTGTACACTCCAACCATGGACCCGACCATCTCAGGCAGGATGACCATGTCTCGCAGATGAGTCTTCACCACCTCTGGTTTCTCCATGGGGGGAGCATCCTTCTTGGCCTTGCGCAGGCGCTTCAGGAGGGACTGCTGCTTGCGGCGCAGGCCACGGTTCATCCTTCTCCTGGGGCGGGCACAGTACAGCTGCATCAGCTGCTCACTTTGGACAGAAAGTGGACAATGTGATCAATGAGAAGCTCTGCCATATTTAAAATAATAGGTGTTCTATGACATGCAGATTGACAATGTGGTAGCAATTGTATAATGATATTGGATCTAATATATAATATTCCAATCACTTGTATATAGACTCTTATTGCACCATTTCTCTTTTTGTATTTACTTGCACATTTTTTTCTGTTTTATTGTGTTGCATTGTTGGAGGAGCCTGTGACCTAAGATTTCCATTGTCTTAACTACACTGTAGCTATGTACGTATGACCAATAAAAGCCTTAAACCTTGATAACATTCACTTTGGATGGAACATCTGGAACTGATAACATTTATTTTCTGTTTCAGTGTAATGATTGTGGATCTCTAGGTTAGCACATCACCACAACAGTTTGCAAATCTGAGAAATGTCTCATACGAGACAACAAATCACCCGTTTAGTGGCTAAGTGAGAGACTTAATCATTGACTAAGCGATGGTTTAACACTGTTTTGGAAAGCAGGATGCAAGTTTACAAGCTAATGTAACTAAGAACAGGTAATGCAATGTCTCCAGCTGAACAACATCTGCATAAGCTGTTTTAACATCACTTACTAGGACATGTCCAGGAGCTGGTCCAGGTCCACACCTCTGTAGGTGAACTTCCTGAAGGTACGCTTCTTCTTGATCTCGGTTTCCGCCTGAAAAAGAGATACAGCATCCAAGCTAAGTATGTGTTTTGTACACTCAAACTAATGCACACATGCCTTTAACAAAAATGAATTTAATAAAACTGTTGAGCATTTTCTGAACATTCGCTCGGACCAACAATGACACTAAAAATAATATCATATTTAGCTATGGGTACAGACTACGTTGAAATACCGGGTTAGCTTAGCCGAGCAGCCATAGCCCAGGCTAATACGTTGCATTTAAAAACACATTGATCTGACACTGGCAGTATAGATATCGTTCGGAAAGGTGAGTGAACAGTTATAATTGTCGGGTGCCATGGTCAACTATCATAAATAGTGACTTTAGAGCTCGGATGCTTATAGATTGTAGTTTTACAGGATTCACAATCGGTTGAACACCTACCATCTTGCCTGAAGTTCAGTAAGGAAAGATCGAGCAGAAGTCTCGTTAAGCCTGATATCGCGCGATTTAAGGCAAACATCCGGTGGTATCTTCCGGCAGTAGTCCCCCATGTGAACAACAGGTGGTGCTGCTGTACAATAACTCTGCATAGGGTCCACTTTTTCAACGATGTCTCTTTTTTACGAGTGTTAAATTATTACAAGGAGATAATAAAGGGAGAAAAACTTACCAGAAAAAACATTTTATAAGCATTTTATTAATCTAATCGTTACTTCAGTATTTTTATTTCATGCGACTACGTTACTACATTAAAGACAGAACTATTTTAAGTTATAAACTACATGTATTTAATATTACTTTAAAAAATAGATATTTACAAAAAATACTATTTTTTAAATATATTGTTATAAACGTTTATAATATGAAACACATTGTTAAAGATTAAAATGGTGGGTAATAAATATCATAGACCTACATGTTCAATGTTCTTTATTCTTATTTGTATTTATCATTTTTCTATCATTTCTACTCTATTAAGCATCTCACAAAGCGTCAGAATCTATTTCTTAGAAATTTGAATTCTTGGTTGGCAACCAACAGACTAAACCATTTTACTATAATTCAAGTTTTTTGTTTTTTCAACATCTCTTTATTAGTTTTTATGCGTAGAAATAATACTTAATAAACAAGACAGACTTTACGTACTATCAGCAAAACAAACAAAACAGAAAAAGAAAGAAAGAAGAAAAGAAAATAGAAACACAGCCGAAATAATATTCAAGTGTCTTCATTCTCCCAATCATGTTGTAGACCATTATGCTCCAGGAAGTCGGAAAAGGTTTTCCAGATTTCCCAAAACGTATCCAGTTTGTTTTTAAGGAAAATATGTATCTTTTCAAGAGCAAGGTAGAAAGTAATCCCTTTCAGCCATTAAGAAAGTCCACAGGTTGATGGTTCCTTCCATGTGCGAGCTATGCACCGTTTAGCCTCCAAAAAGCAAGCATTGAGCAGAAACCTTACATTCTTGGAAGTTACAAAGTCATGAGGGTATATATTCAGGATACACAATTTAGGATCAAGAGGTACTTCTTTACCAATAACCACCCTGATCAGCTCTAACACCCTTTCCCAAAAGGAGATTATTTGTGGGCACTCCCACATACAATGAAAGAGCGACCCCTTCACGTTGTTACATGTAATGCATATATCAGGAATATTAGGATTAAAGTGGTGCAACCTAGCCGGAGTAATGTGCTGTCTGGTTAGCCATTTATACTTCCACTGTACATATGTGCCAGATTTGCTCCAGTTTGTGACTCTTACAACCTCAGAACCAGTGCCTGGATACGGTTCCAGGTACCTGCTGTGCGGACTGAGGCTGGAAAAAGGAATCTTTTTCATTCTGGAATGACCTTCAATCACGCCTTAAATTGACAGCACTTGTATCTATAGCCTGTTTTAAATTGAAGTTGTCTGAGGTCCTTACCAGCAGATGCTCTTGCAGTAATAAGTATACCTTTCTTACTGTCCCAAATATGCACAATAGTGACTGCTTTTCGTTTTTTTGTTGTTTACTTAGTTGTGTTCTCTGTATTTTATGTGTCTGTGTTATGTGTAACGTTGCTGCCTTCTTGGCCAGGTCAGCATTGTAAATGAGATTTTATCTCAATGCTTTTTATCTGGTTGAATAAAGGTTAAATAAAAATACTGTAGTGTGTGTTCGTTGTTTGAGTTTGAGCCACGGAGCAAGCCTTTGACCATTCCTCCTGTGTTATAATTTGTTTTAAAGTTCCCATGTCATGGCCATTTCTACTGATCATAATTCCATTGTTGAGGTCTACTAAAATAGATTCATATTGTGCAATTTTCCAAACTCACATTGGTTTCTCATACAGCATCTCTGTATAGTATGTGTATTCACTAAACGGCTTGTTGGAGCTCCTCCCCCCCCCCCCTCCCTGTGAGCCCAGTGGCCGTCTGCGAGACAGCGAAACCCAGCCTGAAACCAGCCCGAGCACACACACACACACACACACACACACACACACACACACACACACACCCGCAGCCTGGCTGGGAGTTTGTGACACTGACTCACAGCCTCGCCACGTCCTGCCGTCTCGGGCGGATAAATCGGCGGAGCTGCAGCTGAGAAAAGATTGAGTGTGTGTGTGTGTGTGAGGAAGTCAGCAGATTTAAGATAACGGCTCCGCGGACGTAACGTAACGGACCAATCCGCGGAGCCGTTACGTTACGTCACTATACCCAAATACGTCACTGTACCCAGGAAGAAAAAGAGAAATTTCCAACGAGGCGTTCTGGGCAGCATAGACAGGTTTTCATAATAATAATAATAATAATAATAATAATAATAGATTTAATTTAATTAGCGCTTTTACAGGTGCTCAAAGACGCTTTACATATATAGTGAAGATAAAATAAAATAAAGGAACAACAAATAAATATATAGTTAAAGTCAAATAATACAAAAACAATCACACATTAAAAGCCAGATTGAAGAGGTGAGTTTTTGTGAGTTTTTTTAAGGTGGTGAGGTCAGTGCAGTCTCTGATGGGTTGTGGGAGTGAGTTCCAGAGGGAGGGAGCAGCGACGGAGAAGGCTCTGTCCTCCCAGGTCCGGTGATTGGTGCGGGTGGGGATGGATAGGAAGTTGGCTTCTGATGAGCGGAGGCAGCGGGAAGGGGTGTGGTGGTGCAGCAGGTCTGTGAGGAGGGGGGGGGGGGGGGGGGGCCTGATTGTACTACTTTTACTCGCTACAGGTGTACTTTGAGGGTTTGTGACTCTGCAGACCGTTTACATGCATAAAAAGCTACATAACACACGAGGGGACGGGTAATAACCAGAAAAGCATGACATGGGACCTCTAAGTCCAATTTCCAGGCCTGCAAGATATTGTTTGAGGATTCTTTACATTAACAGATTGTATAATAAGGATACTTGACCCCTGGCTTCTTGATGTTTCAAAATTATGTTTTCTAGAGTGGACAGAGGGGGAAGTTGTAAACTGCCCATGGCAGGATTATTTTGTACTTTTACTCCTGTACTTTTACTTGCAATAGAGTATTTTAACCATTGTATTGGTATTGGTTTTTCAATTCTGAGAAAAAAACCCACATCTGATATAAAGATTGTACTTTTATCACATTTGTCTAAAACCTGTAATCGAATTTATAGTGTGGATTATATGTTGGCTTTTTAGAAAATGAAAAACTCCTTAAACACTGTAGCAATCATGTAAACATTTACTTTTACCTGATTGCTACATTAACCTTATTAAATGTGTTTTGCCTTGCAATATTAAAGGATTGATACCTGCATCTTCACATTTAACTCGGTAAATCACACAGAACTAGGCTTTTTAAATGTTAGGTTTTATGGGAACTTAAAGAGTGAGTTCACTATGGCTGCTTCTCAGGTCGATTAAATGAAATCCTTGCTTCCCTCACTTGCATCGTTTCCCTGCGTTTAGTCCCTCCCACCAGGGAAGCATGGAGAGACGCAAGGAAACCACGAGAAGCAGGGAAATGAGTTTTAAGAGCAATGGGACGTCCTTTCCTCCGGAGCGTCACGTGAAGCGACGTCCGTTTGTGATGACGCTGCACAGCTGATCGTCTGACAGCAGCCAGCTCTGTCCCCGTTATTTCCACACACACCCCCGCCTCTGTTAGTACACATTTACTGACACAAACATTTGTATCATCTGTTGTAGATCCCAATAAATAAAATAAAATAAGAACTCATTCTCCAAAAAGATAAACGCCATTCTTAAAATGTATAAACGAACAATAGTTGGATTAATATTGATTAGAGTGCACAATAGAAATAAAATAATTGAGAGAAGAAAAATAGATATGTTATCTATCAAAACCCAGTTAGATTAACATTCATTGGATTGCACACTTTGTTTGTTTGTTTGTTTGTTTGTTTGGATATGTAGCACATTAACATTTTAATAGCACTTAATGACTGACTGAATGGAAATGACAATAAATGAAAATGTAAAACGAAAAAAGCGATCATGAAAATGTTTCCAACAAATGAATAAAATGATTTTTGACCACTTTGTTGTTCAGATATATCACATATGTGTAACTAAATGAAACAGGAATTGAAACAAAACACGGTATAAACTGAAGAGTGACTCCCGTGAGGTTCATGTATTTTCTTCACTCCGCTGGGAAACGGCTCTCATGTCAAGAAGCATGAGATCAGTGCATGCACTGCATCGTCCAATCAGTGAGCGATAAGGGGGGGTAAGGGGGCGGGGCGAGTATCTGAGGATTTCATCGGAGGATGGTCTGGTGGTTCCTCGATTATCGCTCCTCCATGAACGCTCCTCGCTCCTCGATCCTCCGGCAGAAATAAGAGCCATGGGACGGTACTCAAGATGGCGCAGGCAAATCAACTTCCGGTGAGACCGAGGACCGAGGAGCGAGGAAATGAAAATAGTCGACCTGAGAAGCAGCCAATATCCCAAAAATACATACAGGATTTTCTCACTTCCTCTATTGGTATGTACTGTAGCTCTGGTTTTACTTTTGCCAAGGTATTCAGATATCCTGACTAGTTCTACCTCAATACAAATGATACAAGATGGATCTTTCAAGTGTTCTTTCTAATCTAACCAAACCAATGAAAACCAAAACCATATATGCCTGGATACCACGAGACACTTCTTTCTTTTTAATCAATCCTTTAAAATCTTTTTTAAGTCCCTTTCATTAGGAAGTTTTATACAGTAGTGTGCAGTAGTAATAGTGCAACTTGTGGACTGCACTAAGAGCTTGTGTTTAATTTTTTTTTGGGTGCATTCATCATCTCTGGTCAACTGTATTGTCACTTCATCATTTTTCAAAATGAGAAATGTTTCCATGCAGCAACGGACCGTTTGCGTGTGATCTTATATAGCAAAGACCAAAACAATGCAAAACTACTGCAAAGTGTACGAATCTCATCCTATGCGCCAGACAATGCAACACATGGAAATGAATACACATCTTTATTACATTCTTCACAAAAACATACTTCTCAATACAAAAGGAAATAAATGCGGCACATACCAAATGATACTCAAGAGTCAAGGCAAAACAACCCCCATTCAAATATGCATAAATAATAATCTTAAATGACCAAATATAGTCATATTTGCTTTGCACTTCAACCCTTTAACTTTACTGACACAAAATAATCCAGTATTTTTGCTCGGAATGTTAAAAACGTCACTTGTGTTATTGTGTCCACTTCCCCCCCCCCATGTTTTATCCAAAGAAAACAAGCTTTACTCTAGTTGGACTGGTTATGCAAACAAAGGAAATATGTCCTTCACTTATGAGAAAAAAGGGAAATGAATGAGAGAAATGACACTTTATAAAAAGCTAAGACTATTGTTCCCTCATTGGTCTCGGTAACCGAACATTTTCACTTCTGTTTGTCAAATAACAATACTGAGGGGGAAAAGACGATACTGAAGTACAAATACATTAACATTCACAGGAATCATGGTTCTTTGTATAGAAGATGGTGTAAGATTAACACAGACATGGGTGTTTGATCAAAAACATGTTTTACATACTAAAAAAAAAAAAAAGTTTAAAAAACAAACTCTAACGTTTCACTTTTAGTTTCCCTTACTAAAGCCTTGGCATCTCCTTAATGTAATCAATAGCTCAGCAAAGAACACTGACAAAAAGAAGGGCTTTGGCACATACAAAAATCCCTGGGATAGAAAACTAGCCAAGCCAAAGAGATTGACTTTTGTGGTCACTTTAAATACAAAAATCACAGAAATACAGTTCATCATGAGATGTGTAACATTGGTTCTCGCACAAATAGCGGTAAGAAAACAATTCCATACAATACTAAAAAGGATCTGACCAAAGAAAAAGGTTCAACATCCTGTGAGACTTGAGGGTTTATGCCTCCTTTGGACAATCTCTTTCCCTTCCTTCCTAGTAATCTGTCCCATCTTCTTGGCACACCGGCTCTTCTTCCTGGTAACCTTGGTAACCCTCATCTTGTAATTCTGGGATGTATTCGCGGGCGCCGACCGCTCCGTTTTGCTCGTCTGGGACCACTACGGCTTTAGGACAGTACTTGGCGTCATAGATCTGTCGGCCCAGGCCAAAGTTCTGGCCGCTCTGGTTGGCTCCCTGGCTGTAGCCCATCTGCAGGGACATGGTGCTGTTGTCACACTTGTCCGTGCCCATCTTCTGATCGTAGATGGCTCGCCGTGTCCCCGGAGCCGTCATCCCAGCCTGCAGTAGAGACGGGGGACAGAGAAAACAAGTATCACATGTAAAAAAACTTTTTTCAATGACAGTTTTCTTTCAGCAGATTCCAAATGTACCTACTTCTCATGTCCAATGGTCCTAATTATACGTTTATGTTATTCAAAAGAAGTTCATTTCCTGTATGATTTAATATGGCATAGTTCACTATTGTTAACATCTCTTATGTTATTTTTATTTTTAGTGAAGTACACCACAAATAACCTTAAAACATTCATTGGTTTTCATAAAGCATTTCGACATAACCCGTCAAATCAAAGGATTCAATATATTCATTACAAAGATAGTGCTTTTTTTTTTTTAAACAAGGGCTTAGGGATGCTTATGCTCCAAATAAAACACAAGGAGAAAAATGCGTTGTCCACTATTTTTCTAACATTAACATTTTCACTAAAATGTCTATGAAAGCTATTTAGTTTTGTATTATCGGCTCTAATACGCAATATTAGGCCCGATATATCCTACTTGTTGTGAGATTTGTATTTATTTAATGATTTGGCGAACAGATCCAGTCTTCAAACCAGAAGTTTCTACAAGAATAAACATGACACTAGTTCACAGCAGTGGGAGAACATGTGATGCCCTGAGGCTCATTTTCACTGGCGTCCTATAATCAAGACTTCATGAGAGGTTGGAACGTGTTGCAGTACCTGGCTGGCGCCCTTGTTGGTTCCCATCTGCAGGCTGATGGTTGTGTTGTCCATGGGGGGCTGGATCTGAACTTTGGGGTCATAGAGGTGCCTCCGGGTGCCATATGCGTTCATACCTGCTTGACTGGCACATTTGTTGGTCCCCATCTAAAAGACAGAAGCCACAGTAAATATTTAGACTTTCTGCAATGGTGCAAGAACACAGTAGAGATGGGCGACTCCTGATTCATCCGGATCATTAACCCGGATCCTAGAAATGAGCTGGTCGTGACGAGTCTCCCCTCTCCATTAACCCGAGTCCTTTGAGTGTGACGTACAAATTAAAACTATAAATTGCGTCACTTGCTACTCTCCTTATAACATGTAAAATAACATTACAACGTACCCCAGTCCATCTGCCTAGCCTTTAGCAAGTAGGATAGCTTCCAGAAGTTATCGTTTGGCTCAGGGGAAGCGGATCAGTGAAACTTCCTGCAGACTCAGAGGAGCCGTAAGTTACGGCTCTTAACCGTAATAGCATAGCAGATCCAGAGATCCATACTCGTCATGTGCACGAGCATAGCTGCGGCCGGGAAGACATTTTACTTAGGTGTGCAAAACATAGCAGACTCGTGCGGACTCAGAGCCGTAACCGTATAGCAGCAGATCCAGAGATCCAGCTGACTCGTCGTCATGCAGGAGTCAACAGCAGACTCAGATTCGCAAAATGACCCTTTTTTTTGTGATCAACACGTTTTATTAAAGAAAAAGGCACTGTGTAGCGGAGGTTAATATAACGTCAGTTTAATATGCTCGTGAAATGCAACAAGTTTACGGTTTCACCGGTAGGATTTCTACGCTCTTGGTGATGCTGACTCATATGAGTCAAATGACTCGTATGATCCGGATCTCTTCAATGACTGACTCAGAAGACCCCGAGTCCGTAAAAGGATCCGGATTTGCCATCTCTAGAACACAGTGGCTCAATGTTGCATAATATCAACAAGGATGTGAGTGATGTTTATCTTGTCATGACACTAGGCAAAGATTTCAAGTTTCAGTCAGCTGTCAGAAATGATACTCAGAACTCAGCTTGTTGTAAACAGCAAGTCATACTGCAGGTTCCCTCACTGTGTACAATGGGTAGCTCTCATCTCTACCTGACATATATCTTGTCAACTGTGACAAGGACAAAACAGAGGCATAGGAAGCACTGAGAAAAATTAAGGATTTATACTAGGGATGCACGATAATTATCGGTCCGATATTAGGAATTATGACGTCATCCCGATAAACCCGATACCAGTATTAATAGCCCCGATAATATACAATATATTTTTTGGGTAAAAAAAAAGAAAAAAATACTGCGGTGTGGGTGGATTGGGATGAGGGGCGCTTGTTTTTCACTCGGCTCCTCCCGTTTTGCCAGTACTGTGGTATTAGTGGTTTAGGAAGAGGGGAGTTCTTCACAAATCCAGCGCTCCCTAACTCGTGAAGCTAGGACAGTAAACAAACATGTCGTTGGTGGTATGGGCGTTGGAGCTTTGTGCAACTCAAGGCATATGCTCGAACCGGAGCTGCAATCATGTTGCGCACTATCCGTGCTGAGTGTGCTGACTTTTCCTACAATGTCCCACTGTCTGGCTTCCTGCATAAAGTCAAGTGCTCGGCGCAGTTGTGGCGAAATGTCGCTCCTCTGTTTTCATTTAAACAGCTCCTTATATCCGTTAGCGCAGCTAGCTAGCACCAGATGCTAACAACAACAACAACAATACACGTAAGGTCTCTCTCGCTCGCTCGGGCCACACATACACACACCCTCCCGGTCCTCCAGATGGCCAGTCGGTGCCTGCCGGTGAGCGTGGAAGTGTGGTCGGCCACAAGCGGGCGGCAGGAGCGGGGCTGTCAGCATCAGCTTGTAGATGGTATTTTAAACTCGATGCGCTCTGAAACTACGGGGCGGCCGAGGAAAACAATACACATGCGTTAATCGCGTTAAAATAATTAGTGGCGTAATTTTTTTTTTGTTATCGGTATCGGTCTTGAGAAGCAGGAAGTTATCGGTATCGGTTTCAAAAAAACCATATCGTGCATCTCGAATTTATACTGAAGTATGCCAAGCTTGACATGAGATGATGCAATAGTTTCGATTGATGAAATAGTGAGCTCGGCTGTCAGGGCACTCACCTCTGGCGATACAGCCAAAGATATCAAACAATGGAGTAATATTTCATCAAGTTCAATTTTATACTTTTATTGGCAATGTTTTATCTCGTCACATTTGATTATTTAGTTTGCCACAGCCTTGACTTTGACTGTCAAAACTGGACCAACAAAAACATAAAAAGGGGGGATTGATTTATATGAAAGAAGAAATAATTGAGAAGTCTAAATACAAGGGATGAGATACGTTTGGAGATTTTAGGATTTGTTTACACGTATCTTCTTGTTTGCTCAGTAAAAGATAGGTTCAGATCTAATTCTTAACTGAAAAAAAGACATGTACCTGTAGTCCAATGACACACTGTCCTGCCTTCATCTTCTCATCATCAAACTTCCTCTCCTGCTTGTCAGAGTACTTCACCCCAATGTCCGTGTTCGAATGGCAGCCCTTGGTCTTGGCCTGTGAAAAAAAAGAAGCAGTAATTAGCTGTGATGGTAAATAAACTAAATCCGATCTTTCACCATGATAGTATAAAACTATTCTAAGAAAACTTTACTCCCACCACAGATTCTGGTCACTCACCATGCTAGCGAGTGCGAGCAGCGTCGACTGGACCTGCGTCATGTTGCCGTTTTCAAACAGGTCGTTGGCTTCGAAGAGATCATGAGGCTTCAGGCCGAACGCTGTGGTGGCTCTGCAGAAGTTCGTCAGGTTCTCCAGCTAAAATCACAACAAACAAATATAAAGTCTGTTGTCATTTATATTTCTTATTTATATGAACAAGTCCTGAAGTTGGGAAAAACTGTTTTGCTATTCAGCCGTACTTGAATAAGGGAGTGCTTTAACTGTGACTGTCTGCACGTCAGTATTAGAAACCAGTTTCAGAAACAGCTCTAAGCAGCAAAAGAAACTGCCTCTTCCCTCGTACAGAAAAACAAAACAGCCTCAAAGAAGAGCTACCAAAAGCCATTCATTCTGCCGCACATTTAATTGGTTAAAAAGCGTGTGTCATCCTCCAACTCACCTGATGCCAGTTCAGCGCTGACTGGTTGACCTTTTTCACAGAGCCTGGGCTCAGTTTGTTCATAAGGCTGGAAGGGGGGAAAAAGGGAGTTATTAAAGTGTTTCAAAGCACTGTATAAGATAAAAACAGAACATCTGGAATGTTCTCTTACGTGCACAGAATGACTCCATTCTTCAGGCCTTTCTGGAAGTCGGGCCCGATGGTACAGCCGGTTTGGTCTTCGATCCAGACCCTCAGCTCCTCCTCTTTCTGAGCGTCATACTTCTGTGCGATCTGGTTGGGCAGAAAGGTCAAAGGTCACGTGTGCCAGACTAATTGCAGTAATAGCAGCTAGGTGATTTGTTAAACAGTCAATGCATTCATAGAGTTTGACTCCTTCTTTGTTACCAGATGAAAAATATATCTTCCTGTCCCCAGTGACCTCCCACACACCACTTACTTTAAAAAAAAAACGTAAATACACAGATTGTTGTTGTTCTCAAAATGTGATCATGACTGCATTGATAAAGTTTCACGGTCAGCTCTTATTTTCTCTTTGCCTCACTGTGGTATGCTACTCCACAGAGGGTTTTTTGTCTTTGTTTAAGACACCACACACACAGTTTGGTAAACTGCTAAAAACTCCCCTGAAACACAGGAAGGCAGTGGCTGAGAGTGGGAGGGGGTTGAGAATTTTAGGGGCTTTTTTAGGGCACAAAGATTGACTTTCTTGTGAGGGCGTCACACTGAGGTGCTACTTTGATTTACAGGCTTCATTTTATTGGATGACATAAGTGCAGGAAAGCTGGCTCCGGAAGAGGCCACAAGAAGAGCATTATGATCACGTTATCAAGACTGAAGTCTGTTGTGTGAAAAACTAGTGAAAAGAAAGAAACTAAAAGTTATAGACTTCTTCTCCCCAGTAAAGGATAAGGTGTTGACTTTGTGCGTGCACACCAAAACAACCAGCTAACAATCTTGCTCTGACCCAAGGGCAAAGAGAAGCTGAACCGCAGAGTTAAAGCTACCATATACAAAGACCGCGGCCACACTCGGCTCACAGCTGGTTGTACTCTTAAGGAATGTCTGTCTTCTAATTACATTTCCTTCATTCAGTTAACCCCATATTTATAAAAAAAAAAAAAAAACTCTAGCTGTTTTAATTGACCACAAAAAGTCCTAGAGGTAATTTAAAAAGACAAGCTGAACACAAGGAATTTACCCCATAGTGGTTGGATAAAAAAAGAGCTGAATGAAGCAGAACTGAGTGTGGATCCAGTGAATTAATGAATTCAGACTGTTGCAGCCGATGATGATTTTATACATCTATAAAGTTAAACAAGGGGGCTAAGAAGAGTGTTAATCTTCAAATGCCTCAGATTTCACGGAGGAGGATACGTCACTGATGGCAGGAAATACCACTCATATCAGCATCTCTTCCCCCCCCCCCAAAACGCACCCTCCCCTTCAAGGACATCACTGTAGTAGACAGAGGAAATGTGTTTACTTTACGTCCGGCAAATATTGTTCTGTAGGACTTGGAGGAGGGGACATGACCATACAAGTCTACCATACAAGGGCACAGCCAAGGAATGCAGAATAATAGGGGGAAAAAGCTGAAGGTGAGTTACTGGTTGGCATGCGAGCAAAAACATTCATCTCCATCTCTCAGGAGAATAAGCCGGCAAGGAAATGATTGCAAAGATAAAAGTCAGTGCTGCTATTAAAAGAGGAATAAACAGAGTTACACAACTTTAAAAAAAAAAAAAAGGCTTGTATACTGCTCAGTGTGATACACAACACTGTAATCTCCAGCATCAGCCATGGTATTTTAAGTGGATCCGGGTGTGCATGCTGGTCTAAATAAACAAGGTGCTTTTCCCCCATTAAGGACACACTCAAAAAGTTCAAAATGACCAGAGAGAGGTCACTTTGGAGACGGTTTCCTTTGCGTCATGTTAGCATACACAAGGACTCATTTTACAGGCTAAAAAAACCATCTTCCTACACTGACATCGTTTCAAAGTGTTATCAAGAAACCAGCACGACATTTTACCACAGGGGGGGAGAGTAGGAAACTAGTCTTGCAGTTTAAAAGAAGCAATACAAAAAGATGCAGCAGGGACAGGCAACAAAAAGGATGAATGACATTCAAGCTGGGACTAGCAGATACATTACATTATCTGATAATGCGGGTCACAACGCCGGGCAACACGGGGTATAGAACATGCTGGAAACAGGGTCAACTATTTTGCCACTACGACACACATCTTTGCCAAAGAGGGCAACGCCCATAATCTGTGTTTTGCATGGAGGGAAAAGTTATCTATATTTTGCTATTCTAGACAGAAAATTCAAAAATGGAATTACAATTGGGAAAGTGTACTTATTAAGTTTTAAGGACATGATAAAGTAAGCGTATCCTGTAAAACACTTTAAAGTCTATTTTGAAATCGTTTTAACATACACCTCAAAATACCTGACCTGAGCACGCATATCAAAATGGAGGACAGGTGATACTCGCGAGAATCACAAAGAAGAAAAGTTCAATACAACTTTCTTTATATAATATATATATAAAACATTTGACCACCTACCTTGTTTTTGATTTCCGCTGATAATCCGAAGGCTGGACCCTTGTTAAAAGACATTGTCAAAGAGTTGTATTTTTTCTTTTGGGATAAAGCAAATAGACAACTACTTGAGGATAAACACTGCTCTGAATAATCTTCGACTTTCTCTTCCAATGAGACCTCGCAGTGAACTAAATACTTCCTTTATCTTCTGCAGCCGCCAATTACAGCGCTCCCACGGTCACTGCCAAAGAGCGTCGATCCGAGAGTCAAGATAGTTCCCTGCCAGCTGTTCAGCGAGAAAAAACAGGCGCGCGAAAATGTATTTTAGGTTTGTGTAGGATTCAGCATTTTAGCTTTTGCTAGCAGTATGAGGCTTTTTATCCATCGGAATAAAAAAAAAAAATTAAAATCACTCAACAAGGCTGTTGAGTGATAAGTGCCCTTATGTGCACCTCTGTGTTTTGATGTTTTCAGTCGCTTGATTTGTATCAATTAGTTTTGTTTGCCACCTGGGTTGGTGACTTTATACATTCCAAACATATGCATGAAAGGTACTTTCAGCGGTGTATTTCAGAAATAATATGTTTATATTGGAAAAAAACGTGTCCAGGAAACATATAAATAGGAAAAAAGCTTCAGCGTATCTGCACCTCATTTGTATAATTTGTACGACCCAACCAGTGTTACCAGATAATGCTTTGAAACAGAAGTAAGACTTTGTGTTAGGAAATAGAATGAAGAAGCTCAAATGTATGTGCCGATTCACAAATGTGTACAAAATGCAGTTGTCTTTCTTGTGGCAACATTAACAGATGTAGTTTTTTTAAATACATATAGGCCTAATGTCTGTAGCAAAACGGCCTGTACAAACTCGAGGGATGTCATTTTACAGAAATACCATAATACAAACTGTATACGCCTATCCTTAAAACAACGTTTTTCTTTTTAAATTGATCTACTCATCCCTTGTTTTTGTATATGTACATTTCAGCAATAACGGAAGTACACATGACTTCTCTTGTTCTTCCTGTATACTCTTTGGTTATATGCTTCGTTAATCGATCCTTGACTCCACCTTTCCTCTTCTTTTCCTTAGATCGCGATTGACATCAAAAACTCCTTATATGGAAGGAAACTTCCCAAATTCCTGAATAGAGGGAGTGATCCCGCGGTCCCACCCTGCATACCAGACGTGCAGCGGCCTAGAGTCCTAGACCCACTGTCGCACTTTTTTGACTCACGGTCGAAAAGAAAAAAAAGAACTTTTGAGGAACTTCAAATGTAGCACAATGAGCTACTGCAGTGACGTAATGTCGGGGCAGTGGGGTTGGAGATAAGAGATGCAGCTACCATTCACACAGGGCCGGTTCTAGCCAATTTGATGCCCTAGGCGAGATTTTAGCTCCCTCCCTATAGAATGTATAAAGAATAAATGAAAAATCTCTACAAAAGACAAACACACTACAAAAACAGAAACTTATTGACATAGGTAAAATACATCAAAAAGGCTTGAAATGTATTCAGTATTATATGAACATGTTTGAATTGGGGGGTGGACATCACCTCCTCTAGGGGGGTCCGGGGGTATGAAATGTTTGAACATTTTAAAGTAAATGCTTCAATCTGGTGCACTTTGAGCACACAATTACTGGAGACTAGATCTGGGGGTACAACTCTAAACACCCATATGAAAAAAATCAGTTTACATTTTAATAATCAAATAATGTGAACATAACCAATAACCCACCATAGCCCATAACAAACAAATGTAACTTATTTTATTTTTGTTGTTCATTCATATCTTATTTTACCTAGTTGACATTTATTTAGTAATGCATTTTTTGTATCTCTCCAGTTTTAAACGATAGTTTTGGTTTACTGTCCTATAGTATACATTGAAATTATTTCAAACCTGTTTATCCCAATAATTATAAAAGAGTGCCTTGGAAATATGTGTTTACATAAATTGTGATCAAAACTTTTGAGACCCACTTAGACTAAAGTTAACTATCTAAACACTGAGAGTCCTTTACCTCACTGAGCTGTAGTTATCAGCCTCTCAGTCTGACAGGAGAGCTCCCCTTCAAAAGTTGAGCAATGTTCAACTTTAGAAGCTTCGACGGAAGCGTCAGCCAATCAAATCATATGCCAGTACAAGCTCTAGCCAATCAAACCGCGGGCTTGTGTGTCCGGGGCGGGAGATTCATGCGATTGATTGGCTGACGCTTCCGTCGAAGCTTCAAAAGTTGAACATTGCTCAACTTTTGAAGCAAGCAACGCGAGCAAAGCAAGCAACGCGAGCAAAGCAAGCAACGGAACCACAATGCAGTTCGGCAAAGCGTGACGTCACCCCATTCAAAGTGAATGGGCAGAAGCGTTGAAGCTTCAACGCACGCCACCGCGTGGACAGGCCGTTACAGCGCCCATCGTACAGGGCAAATGAAAAGTGTAACCGGGGAAAAAAGGGTGTTACCTTTACTTAATTATGAATCTTGTGGCCGAAAATTAGGATGAGCACCAACGGTCAAAAATGTTTTTTGATCTGGCGCCCTAGGCGATCGCCTATGCCAAAAAACGGCCCTGCATTCACACGCCAGGATTTAAATCTGCATGTCTTTTTTTCTTTTCAGTCTTAATTTCGAACAGATTAAAAAATAACAAATAAAAAATAACAAATGTGAAAAACAGAATACCGTATTGTTATAATACAGTATTTATCCACATTCATGGTAATATTTGTATATTCAACAAAAAAAACAAAAAAAAGTCTTCATATTAATAATAATAATAATAAATCATATGTGTCCGAAAGGGAGTAGGAGGAAGCAAATGCTTATTAATTCCCACCCCTTACTTGATCAATGATTGTCCTTTAAATCATTATGAAAGTTATTCCTACATACATTTACATTTATACATACATATACAATAATTTCATCTTCAATCACCTTTCTTCATTCTCATAGTTTTCCAAAAAAGTGTTTCTGTACATCATTTTAAACTGAATTATGCTTGTGCTTTGTTTTAACTCCTGCTCCAAACCATTCCATAAAATCACCCCACAGATTGTTATACTCATACTTCTCAGAGTTGTTCTGACCTTGAGTTGTTTAAAATGTAGATTTCCTCTGAAATTATACCCACCCTCTCTGTCTATGAACAATGATTTTAATTTCCTAGGAAGTAGATTATGTCTTGCTCTGTACATGATTTGTGCCGTTTTAAATTTAACCAGATCAGTGAACTTCAATATGTGTGACTTCAAAAATAATACATTAGTGTGTTCAAGATATCCAACATTATTGATAACTCTTATAGCCCTTTTTTGTAATGTGCATAACGGCTGTAGGTTGGTTTTGTACGTGTTTCCCCAAATCTCCACATAGTAAATCAGATATGGCAATATTAGTGTGTTATATAGAGTATGCAATGAGTTATAGTCCAGAATGTATCTGGTTTTTCCCAATATTGCGATAGTTTTAGCCAGTTTTGCTTTTACATGAGTGATATGAGGTTTCCAGCTGATTTTGTGGTCTAAAACCACACCAAGGAACTTCATTTCATATACTCTTTCTATGTGTATGTTATCTAGTATTAATTGTATCTGTGGATTTGTATTATGTTTTCCAAATAACATAATCTTTGTTTTGCTTATATTTAATGATAATTTAATTTAGTGTCAAACCAATGTTTTACTTTAATCATTTCTGCTGTTATCACTTCCATTAGCTCTTTCAAATTGTCACCGGAACAAAAAATATTAGTGTCATCTGCAAATAAAATAAATCAATATATTTGATACTCTGCAAATGTCTTTGACGTATATTATGAACATCTTTGGACCCAACACGGACCCCTGAGGTACTCCACAAGTTATGTTCATGTATTCTGATTTATGTTCACCAATTCCAACAAATTGTTGTCTGTTGCTTAAATAATCTCTCACCCAGTTTAATCCCACCCCTCTGATGCCATACCGTTCCAGTTTTATCAGTAAAATATTGTGATCTATGGTGTCAAATGCTTTTTGTAGGTCTATAAATATTCCAACTGCTTGTTTTTTATTGTCCATGCAGTTTGCTATTTCCTCACTTAATTCCATTAGTGCCACAGATGTTGATCTATCTTTCCTGAATCCATATTGACTGTCATCCAAAAGCTGATGTGTTTCCATGAAACTGTCAACTCTTTTTGTAAAAAGCTTTTCAAGGATCTTGGAAAACTGAGAGAGCAATGAAACAGGTCTGTAATTTGTGTAATGGTGTTTATCCCCAGTTTTATATAATGGTATAACTTTTGCTATTTTCATTTTATTTGGGAATTTACCAGATTGAAAAGTAAAGTTAAAGAGATGAGTCAATGGTTCTGCAATTTCTTCAATAATGTTTTTTACTATAATCATATCAATATTATTCCAATCGGTCGAGGATTTGCTTTTACATTTTCGCACAGTGTCTATGATTTATTTTTCTTCAACTGGTGTGAGGAAGAAAGAGCTATTGTTTTCATTCCAAAGGTCCGTATCTCCCCTTTAGTTTTTTCTACGGTTTTAATTTTTTCTGCCAGATCTGGACCCACATTTAAAATAATTCATTAAAACCATTAACCACATCTTCTGTATTATTAATAACATTATTTTTGTCCACAAAAAACTCAGGGTAACCTGAACTTTTTGCTCCATTTCTAATGACACTATTTAATACTTTCCATAAACCTTTCATATTATTCTTATTATTCTCTAATATTTTATTATAGTATTCTTTTTTACATATCCTCAGAATATGGATTAATTTATTCTTATATCTTTTATATTTATTTTCTGCTTCTGAAGTTCTATATTTTATGAATTGTCTATATAGTGTATTTTTCTTTTTGCAGGCATTTTTTAGGCCATTAGTGATCCATGCACTGTGAGTTTGTTTGTGTCTCTCTCTGCATTGTTTCACAGGACAGTTTTTGTCATAAAGTGCTTTAAAGATGTTTAGAAATTCATCATAGGCCTTGTCAATATCGTCTCTCTCATATACTACCCTCCAATTCTGCTTTAGTAAGTCATTCTTTAATGCAATTATGTTATCTTCAGTTCTCAATCTTTTGTATTTGAAATGGCTTGCGACTTTCGGTTTCTTAGAACTGCAGTGATAGACAATAAAAACAGGTAAATGATCACTTATGTCACTATATAATAATCCGCCTACTGTATTGTTTTCCATAATGTTTGTGAATATGTTGTCTATTAATAGCAGAATGAGAAGTGATTCTACTAGGTCTGGTAATTTTAGGATACAAACCCATACTGTACAATGTATTGATGAAGTGTTCTGTCATTTTATGCTTATTTGGATTCAACAGGTCAATATTGTAATCCCCAAAGATAAACATAATTGTTTGTAATGATTTAGTAAATATGTACCCTATCTGTAAATGTGTCAATACAGGTTCCAGGAGCTCTGTATATACAACTCACAATAACATTTTTAGACTTTTCCATACACATTTCTACTGTAACACATTCAAACAATTCGTCAACAGCTGTTGTCATGCTCTCCACCACCTTATAGTTCATTCCTTTATCCACATAGATCGCCACACCCCCTCCACTCTTATTCCTTCTGTTTGTATAATTCAGTTCGTAGCCATCCATCTCAAAGTCCACACCTTTCTCAGCACTGATCCAGGTCTCTGATATTGCTATGATGTTGAATGGGTTCTTAAACTAACTTAGATATTCTTTAATGTTGAGGAAGTTGGCATATAGGCTTCTGCTATTGAAGTGGATAATTGATATGTTCTCTTCTGATTGACACGTTACATTGAATTGCTCTTCTGTGAAATAGTTGCAGCTGTTGTTGATATTGTTCAGTAAGTTGTTTACCGGATCAATGTCATTTTCCATGTCCTGTGCTTTATGCTCTGTATATGCAAAAGTTTCTAGTCTTGATGGAGATATGTGTATATTATCTGGAATTGTCATGGTAGTGTTTTATTTTCGTTACCTTGTCTGATTTGTTTCATTGGTATTTTTCCAGTTCCTCCAGGTCCCTGATGATTAGCACTTTGCCTTGTTCTGGTGATCCGTTAAGCTTGATGAAGATTTTGCAGTTTGCAGTTCCATGTTGATTGTATTTTTTGCTGTTTTCTCAGGAATCGGGCCTTTCTGGCGATCTCAGCATTTCTTTTAGTGAGGTGTTCATTCATATATACATCCGAGCCCTTAAGCCGTCTTCCCTGTTTCAGAAGTTCAGTTTTATGTTTTCTGTTGGCAAACCTTATTATTATTGCCGGTTTATCAGTTTTATTTCTCCGTGGTAGCGGGTGACAGGCCTCGATGTTGTAACTAAACAACATCTGATGTACAGCTGCAGTGTACTTAATAGGATTGCTCCCTTTTTAACATATTAATGGAAGGGGGTATAATTTAACTGGACCGAGAGTTTAAAATAGCCAGGGGGTTTATATCAGGGACTTTTTCTTTCTATTCTCTCAGTTCTTCATAGAAACAGCAAGTCTGATCTGCATGTGTCTATAATCAAAAGCAATATTTTAACAATGGAAACTCCCTTGGAAACTGTAGTTTCACTTATAATAACCTTACTAGGAGGGGTAAAATCGTTTTGTTAGAAAGTGTTCTAATGTTGCAAGTTACAGTCCAACCTGAATGCAATCAACATTCAGATAAAGTAGATTACAGTTTAACATTATTGATTGAGCCTCCTCACATAAACATTTGAATCTACATCGTCATGTAATAAAGAAAGAAACTTGAACGTGGCATATCGACTGGGACAAATAAAGTTGTTTCTCCAGACAAGTCATAATGTAGTTATTGACAATAGGGCTTTTGGTAAAGATTAAGCTATTGATTGTTGGCCGAGCATGTGAAAGACATTAGCAAATACACAGATAAGATAACACCCATAACATTTGATTCAGTTATTTTTGTTCCCTTCATTTAGTTACATTTTTAACATCCAAGTTAATTAGGTTTGGAATTGTATATATATATATTGTATATATAAGACCATAGACACACTGTGGTGGTGGTCTGAACATCCAGAGCTGAACAATTAGGCAATGAATTGCCAATGAATAATCAAATATTTGCATAAAAATTATTTTTAAAGCTAGTTAGCTGTTTATACTTGGAATTTTGGTTCTTTTTTGTAATATGAACTAGTTCATTTTAATTATAAATGTTTTATATTTGTGTTGATTTACAAATCAAATAGACGACAAACTATTAATCCAGTTTGTTAGGAAAATCATCGGCACATGATACATAATGAAATGTAATACCAATCACAGCATCACTGATTGCATGGAATAGTGCAACTTCAGTCTGACGTAAACCCGTCCTGCTCAACAGATTCTAACAAGAGACAATGGGATGTAACGTTTTGGAAACTAATAATGACGTAAACCCAGGTGTGTATCCTCAGCCTCTGGTTATAAATACTGCTGCTTTATGGCAGGTGATGACATCATACAGGTGTGCAGAGGACTGAGTCAGTCTGAGAGCAAACAGGTGGTAATTACTCATCCTTAAGTCTGTGGTGAGATTACATCAGCTCACAGTCCCGGCATGGAGTGACGTAGTTATGAGTCAATCAAACGTGTAGTGACCCATGTGCAATCACTGTTAAGGCTTTTTCCGAAAGTCACTTTTTTTTTTTTTTTTACATGTAAGGGCATTTCTTTTGGTGTTGTAATTCTCGGCTTCCATTGATGGAGGACAAAACTAAATCTTGTGTGAATCTTTTATTTAAAAATAGATGGCCATATATTCTTTTTGGTACTTGAAAAACGAAAGTATAATCAATTAATTCTCAATGAAAATTACACAACAATCCCACACTGGCCAGACAAAGGATCCAAATGGACAATGTGCACCCCCGCATGGATGAAATGTGTAAGTACAACAAATTCAAGCATTAAGCAGCTTCAACAGTGAAGCTCAAAACCAAAAGCAGAAGTATACAGAAGAGGCCAGACTGGCCATTTCAAGTTTAAACGGGGCAAAATATTCAAAGTTTTTAACACCAAGGCACTGTAAAGGACCCACGAGTCAGTCGACTGAGCTGAAGATTTAGATCATTTTTATTTTTCAAACAATTGAGATGTTAGACACTGAACAAATAAAGATGCCCCAGTCAAAACTCCAGAAAACAGATTCTTATCAACCAGTTGTAGCACTTTTCCTTTATTGCCAGCAGCGCTGTTGTGCAGTTTCTCATTGTCTGCATCTTCACCCTCTCTAGATCAGCGTGTACAAAAATGAACAGAAACGGGGCGTAAAACAGCGTCGTGGGATTTGTAATTCTTGCACCCAGCTTTACAGAAAGGTGTTTTTTTATGCTGAAGCAAATCCAGATTTACCAAGGCACATTGGTAGGGATGAATGACTGAAAGAATGAATGGACAGAGGCTGCGCAGAAGCCAATCTTAATTTAAGGTAAGTGAGGAAAAAGTGGTAGTGACTGATGAGTATAAAGGGAAATCAAAAGTAAGTATTAGATGTCACAAGGAAAATACCAAGAATATCTGATTCACAACTTTGTCTCTCTTTGTTTGCTGTACAAAAAAAAAAAAATGGAAGCAAAATAAATGCTCTTCAAAATAACATCCTCAATGTTTCCTTAACGCTTTAAAGCAGTTGCAAATAAACTGTGGGCCCATAGGTTGCAGTTGCATCAGTCACCATCACATGTGAATTCAGTCAGTGATGAAATGACCAACAAGTTGTTAACTTGTGAGTAAGTGCATTATAGATCTAAATCCTGTACATTCACCAAGGCTGTTTAGATCAGGAAAATATTGTGATAGAAATCCAGAAGGCAAACGATATCCAGAAGTAAAGGAAACAAAGTGAGTCCTAGCTGTTCAAATATCTCCTTGTTTTTACCACCCTGATTTTACATTCTTTAATAGTTTAAGCTCCGGAGAGAATTAGTGTGAGGGGTAAGGTTCTCCATTAAGCTGAATTAATGTTAAATTAGCAGCATACTAGTTAGATAAATCAATTTTGAAACCCAATGACTTTCCTTAATACATTTCTTCTTGAGAGTTAACATAGGATGGGGATAGAGAAGCTGAGAGATGAGAGAGCGAGCGAAAGTGTGAAACGGGTGGACTATGGAATGTTAATAACCAAAATGCATTGGCCAGTCTTAAAGAAAGACCATGCCAGAAGATGCGTATGCCCCTTTAACAATGAAGCTTAGACTGACAGCATTGCAATGCTAACAGAGGAAAAAACTGATCTAAAAGGTTTCTGAACGTCTGTTTGGATGAATGTCCCATAAATGAACTGGTCAAAAATAAATAGATGTATACATGATAAGAAATTTATAATTTACTCTTTTTATCTCACATAAAGCTTCTTGTAACTACCGAATATGATCCAGTACTCCGGACATGTTCGGCTCTACCTGTGCTAGATCGATCAACTCCTTTCTGGGCACCAACATGGCGGCCTTGACAGGACAGCTAAACCCGGCCTTCCCTCAGATTTAACCCTAGATTGTAATTCCTCATTAGAAACTAGAAGGTTAAAAAAACAAAAACGGTTTCATCCCAGAGAGCTTGAAATAGAGGTACGATTGTGAACTTCAAATATTGACATGACAACACCATTTCTGCTTGTCTGGGATAATTCTGTCCTGTCTTTCTTGCCTTCATTGTTAGTAGCAGCACTCTGCAAATAGGGCCTCATCATTCCTGTGGCTTTCAGTTTGAAAAATAAAACAGAAACAGCCCTTGGTATCACAAACTTAAACTATTCTTTAAATCTTTACTCTTTTTGTTTATACCAAAATCTAATTAGATTATCACAGAAAGAGGCGTGGGAGAGGGAGTTTAGCAGGCCTGGCTTTTGCTGAACTCACAGTGGACAAACAAAATCACAAAGTATTTTGTCTCTGATGGGAGACAAAGAAAAGGATTGGAAAATGACAGCCACTTTCCCAAACCCCTCAGTCTAGGCAAACGTATGGCAGGATGTTCAATTTGCTTTCATCCCCATGAGGGTCCAATGATATGCAATCTGTCCAATCATACCATGCACCCTCGGTGTCATTACAACCGTTAACGCCCGGCCAGTGCTGTGTTTGTATTCTGTCCAGATCCCCGTCCGTCACCTCCCGGCTTATGCCTGGTAAATCCCCTACTGGGTTGTTTGTCTGCAAAACATGTATCTTCCGTGAGTCCTTGATATCCTGTTCTTCCCTTTTCAGATACTCCGCCATGAAAAAGTGTGCACTAGGAGCCTGGACCCCAGAGGAGGTAAGCACATTGCTCTGGAGGTTCAAGTAGGACTGGATGATTTCATTTCTGGACAGCTCTTTCCAGTTTGTCTGATGAAAAGGGTTAGGGCCGGGACCTGGGGCTGGAGGAGGGGCCAGAGCCAGGGCTGGGACTGGGGTAAGGACAGCGGGCGGTTGTACAGTGCTTTCAGTTCTCTGCCTAGATTCAGCAGGTTCAGGAGTGGGGGCTTCCTCTGTTTGAGAAGGTTCTTTATGTACCAGATGTTTGATCTGACCAGTGACAGGGTCAAACGTTAACCTGCGTTCTTTTAACCGTACAGGTTTAGTCGTGTCCTCTATTTTCTGGCCATCTAGGTTGACAGCGTAGTCTCTTGATCTGTACTTCCTCCTTTTATGCTCTGAGTTTGGAACTGGTGTCCCATCCGTGTCATCAGACACAGACACAGTGACCTCAGATGGCGGTCTGTGCAGTTCTGAGTTGTGTTGGGGGTGAGAGGGTGAGAGGGAGACTGTTGGGGATTCCAATGTGGCAGATATTTCTTGAGGTGGGAAATGAGAGGGGACTTCTGACGGACTGGCCCAGTGCATTGAAGACCTATGAGAAGAATGTGGTAGCTTCTCGGCGCAAGATGCTTGGGCTGGTGAGGATACAGGCTGGGAAAAAGACAAAGGAGAGTCCCTAGAGGAAGGGCTTGGGATAGGTGTTCCTTTAGTTGCATATGCTGAGGAGCGCTTGGTCACTGTGTCTTGCTTCATGCTCCTTGGACTGGTAGTGAGGCCACGAGGACTTTTGGCTTGATTATACCCTCCGCCTCCTTCATCTAGTCTGGCCTGTTGCTGCATCACAGCAGCCTTGATCATAGAGGAAGTGCTAGGTAGTTTGGCCACCCCTGGGGAGCTGGGGCGAGGCTTGACAGCATTGACTGGAATTCGGTTTATTTTATCATTATCAAGGTGCTCTATCCGAGATCTGTCAGGAGACGGGACGACTTGCTGGTCAAGCAGGGTGTCAGGGCTGCCTGCAATGCCATTGGTGGATGGTGGGGAAACAGAGTTATCAAACGAGGACAACTTGGGGATTTTTTCTGGTAAGTGCACTCCACTGTCTCTGTTTTCTGCTCTGCGTTTGCGGCTGCTTGATTTTTCAGCTTTTGGAGAGTATGTGTTGTGAATATCGTTTCTGATTTTGACTTCAGGGACACCCTTCCCAGACACAGAAATGTCCGGAGCGGCATCCGTTCTGCAGGGATGAGAACTTCCATTGGTAGAACCGGGGGTGCTGGCCGGTACAGCTGGCCCAGGTTCAATCAGCTTTTGCCAGGCTTTTAACAGTTTCTTAGCACGCTTAGCAAGGTCTTCATTCTTGGTCTTCTTTCTCACATCGTTAATCAATTTTCCTAGTCGAGTTTCCTGCATAAAGAAAGTGAGGGTTACGGAAAACATTGTATTAACACAATTTCTGCATTGGGTAGAAGATCATGTATAATCAACTGTCTTACCTCAAGTGCTTCTTTGGTGATAGGATACTTTTCAAGACCGGATATAACCTCCATTACAGCCACCATATTGCATATCTGCAAGGAGTACAAGCAAACATGTTGTATTACTTTGCTACATTCGTATGAAGCAAACATTTAGTGATAGCTAATCCCCATTAACAGAGGAAGACACTGTTAAATGAATATTTTTAAATAGTCCTTGTAAATTAAAGAATGCTAAATATTATAGCTATATTAAATATACGACTATGAACAAGACTGATATTCACATGATATAGAAACTATCCTGTGTATGCTAGAAACGCTATGGCATAATCTCTGCAACGTGTGTGAGTATGGGTGCAAGTTAGCTTGTAAATTAGCTTATATGTATGCTTCAGATCGATGTTCAAAAGTAACGATGGCTATGTGTCAACTCACGAAACCTTCACCAGTGCTAACGTTTAAACATAATCGTAGCAATAAAGCAAAAACTAAATACAAATAGCAGTAAACTTTATTCGGTCGAGAAAGTCAACCAGCGTTTTAGAGTCGGCAGACTTAGCGTACCTGTGTAAGCTAATGTGGCTACTGCTAGCGTTTAACTAACTTGAGAAGGAAGGGTTCTACTATTTCTAAAACGTAGCTATAAAAGCTAAGAGTTAGCTAGCTACCTCCCACACTTCGCCAACAAGGAACTGGTGTACGAAGAAACCCCAGTCAAGAAGTAGAACATTCAGATAATTTCAGAGTAAACCTGATATTTCCAACGCACATGTATGTAATATATTCGACCAAGCCGTTAACTACTCTTAACCCGCTTTAGTGTTGCGGCTAAGCTAGCAGCTAGCATGCTACATAAACCAGCTAACGCCAGATTGCTGTCTAACCAGCGTAGCACCTCTGCTAAATTAGCTTACAAGCTGTCAAACCAAGAGCTAAGTGTCTCTCCATATTTCACAGTCATTCGAAAAGTCGCTGCCAACCCAAATGTTAAATCATGCAGTTATAAATACAACTAAATAGTTAATTGACAGCTGTTGTGTGAACTGGCTTGTGCAGTTTGCCGGAGGTACAGGTAAACAAGCTAACGTTAGCTTCCTAGCCTGTTAGCTTCACTCACATTGCTGTGACTGTCGATGGCCTGCACCAGCCGGTCCCTCATCTGCTGCGGGGTTGCTGAGACCGTTGTCATTGCCTGTTCGGTGCGATCCAGAGGATGGAGGGAGGAATCCTCCAAAAGGAAAACAGGGGGACAATGATGACTCAAAAGCCGCTGCGGTTACACGCCAGGCGTCCGAACTGCATATTTTTCTGTCGCCTGTAAGGTAGACGGCTCAGTTTTTCTCACATGGAGTGGGAAATGTGTGTTCTGTGTTGACCGTTGGCTGCTGCCTGTTGGGCGCACTAGCAACTCACTACCAGCTGCTGGATCTCTCAACGGCCTCCTGCTGGCTGCTGCATGCCGGGATACGATGTGTGCGCTTTGACGTCTGCACGTAAACATCCCTGCCGTCCACCTACACTCCTTACTCATAGGTATTACCCGTGGATGTATTATACACACAATAATGTATTTCGTAATAGAGTACTCTACTGCTTCTGTGTTATTGTGCTCCTAATATGTTGTAACATTATGTTATTGATTCCTAAACAGGGGCTTATGTAAAAAAAAAAGTGTGTCAATTATTTTTGAAACAAATTGAAAAACAAATTGGATAGGAAAATAATGCATCTGTATATTTCTTCATATGTTGAGTCAGCTGTATTGTGCAATTTTGTGCATGAAATGTAGTAAACGGTACGCTAAAACAAAAGGAAAATACCCTACAGTTCAAATTGTTATGTAAATGGTTGAAATAGCTAAATATATATATTATATGTAGCAGAAATGCAAACAAGAGCGAAAAAACCTAGACATTGACATTGGTTGTATGGAATTTTTTTGAAACAGTTGTAGCTTGTGAAAAAATACTGCAAGAGTGTTTCCAAATATATCCAATATCATATGTCATATCCAAATAGCCTTCATATGAAAACATGTGGACGATGACAGGGGTTTTTGATGAAGGGATAGGCCTACTTGAGTTTCTAGATACAAGATGGGAAGCCACTGCATTATATAATATATTGGTGTATGTAATCACATTTTAGGCCGGTTATGAAATAAGCACTCATTGAAAATATAAGGGTAATTTTAAAGATATTTACCAGTTAATGTGTTTTTTAGTTTTGTCTGTAACTGTCTTGTTGATCAACTAAATTGCGATTTCTAATAATCTTTTCATATCTCATGTTATGTTTAAACACTACAAATTGGTCACACTTTTATCAGTTTTCCCTGTTTTAAGAGTAAAAATAAGGAGAATGTGTATTTGTTTACAATAACTTGGCCATCTGTTTTCTTTTCCAGTCAGTAGGCCTAGCTTGCAAATTAGAAATACATTCGCATTACCAAATATCACTTTTGAGGTATATTATATAATATACCTCAAAAGTGATATTTGGTTCATAATACCTTGCATGCTATAATAGCATGCAAGGTATTATGAAAGATCAATGTTGATGATTTTATTTTTGCAGCATTCTACCAGCAGAGGGAGTCATTCAGTTTCTAAAAGAAGGTACAAGTAAAGAGCAGATGCTGCATAGACATTATTGAACCATTTGAGGACACCAGTCTATGGCCTTCTAAATTAAGGCCACATTACTGCAGGGAGCATGACCAGGCAGATCCTTCTGGATCAATTATGCTTAGTATAAGTTAATTTGCATGTTTTTTTCAAGGTTAACACATGGCTTAATGTCGTCAAACAGAACAATTGAATGTACATATTTTTTGCTGAAAAAAAAGTAAAACATTGGAATTCTGTTGTGAAGAACCTTATACAGTAGTTTATAAAAAGTGCCAAAAAAGCCAGAAATCTCCCCACCAGATATCATGGTCATTACTTTTGTCATACCCATCCCACACACAAAATGTCCAGTATCCACTCATTAAAGTTGTTGGTGTGGACAGAGTGGGAGAGGCAGGGCAAATGCTGGGCGTGAAGCTGTGGAGTGGGAGTAAAAGTCTAAGTCATGCCAGTTATGGGGGCAGTAATCCTCATGTAACTACTGTTTAAGTTCATTGCTTTAGAGTGCTTTTTGTGGTCCAACAAAGGACACAAATTAGATAAAAAAACATGTCTTTGCTTAGTCAGATATATTTTATTTTCATTTACAAATAATAATGCAAAGATACAAAGACAGAAGCCTTCACACAAGAAAAATACATCAGGTACAGTTCAAACAGAAGCTTATTTCATCTTTAATATAGCACACATTTACAGCCAACTTGGATTCTTTTGGTCCGATTTGACAGTTAGAATAGAAAACACACAATTTGAAGAACAAGGTTTGAACCAGTTATCTTTAAAGGGTTATTTCAAAAAAAGTACCAACTTGCCAAGCTGTGCTGCAGAATGCTAGATTTTGCATATTCTATGAGCATATTGTTTCCTGTTGCTGAGAGTGTACTATTGGAGCATAGTGCACTCCTCCACGACAGTAAAATGCATGTGCAGTGTTTGGAATAGTATCACTGTACTCAGAAACCAAATACATAGTATAACAATTTAGCTGCCATTGTATGAGGCTTGACCAGCAGCGGGCTGTCCTCAAAATGCACACAAAGGATTTAAAGATGGGGGTAACCCACCGAGACTGTATACGACTATGACCGTTTATCTTCCTGATTCACTTTATGTTTTACCCATAGACTGTATATATAAAGGTTTAAATTTGACTGTACAGTATTTGAATCTGCTATTTCTTATGTTATTTCTTACTGTATGTCTATGTTTTTTTCTCAGACAATATGTATATAGTAATAATCACTACAAAATAGTGTTCGACGGCAGATTTATAAAACAAAGCAAAAAACAAAATACTTAATTTAAAGCAAAATACAATAAGTCAGGGTATTTTCAGAGATATTTTGAAATTCAGCATCATGCAGAAAAAGATTCCCCAGGTAGTGGATAAGATATGTCAGTCACAGCTCAAGTGATGCAATTATCTGAAACAATGTTCAATGTAAACAATGCGTTGTAACATGTATGGTTTGTATATGAAATAATTTCTACCACCATATTATATTTTGAAAAACAAAAGGAGTGTTTCAACAGTTAGAAGGGTAAAATGTCTAAGTATTCTCTCATTTATGGCTGTGGACTTTGGCTTTTTGGTATAACTGTTGACTTAAAACATAAAGAATATACAGTGCTGATGACAGATTTATTATAAAACTAAATTGAATAAAATCTAAATATTACCCATCTTGGTAAAAGGAACTTCTGATGGCATGTAACTGCTCATAGCAAGTATAAGAAGAATAATTTCTGCTAAATGAAAGTCTGTAAATATAATAAAAAGTGCTTCAGGGCCTCAAAATGCTTATGAATGACGTCCAAAGGAAATATAAGGAATCCATGTAACTTTAAAACCTCATGATATAGAATATATTATTATGGTCATAGTATCCAAACCACATTACTAATTCACTTTAAATCTCACTAACAAGAATCATGTTGCTGTTCTACACTGTAAGTGGTTTGTATGTAGTTGGTTATTCCAGTATTTAACAAAACATTTGTATGGAGAAAAAAACCAAACATTGCTTCGTTGTAAACTCTTGTCTCTGTAAACACTGGTATAATACCAATGGAAACCTTAACGTTGGTGCATATAAAGGTGACACGTCAGTCAGAGCTATTTACAAAAGCACAAAAAGGTTCAAAGAAATACCAAAACAGAAAATGGACCTACAAAGATGTCAGGCTCACGGTAAAGTCTGAGGTCCAGCAGATAATTCAGAGTCACAATGACATATTGCAGCACAGTTTTTTCAGTGCATTTTCTTACTTTGACATCATATCACATAAAGCACGAAAAACATTGTTTCTACCATACAGAAATATACAAAGCTAGTCTAAATTTACCATAACATAATAAACTCTGTGGGTGTTCCACAGAAAATAAGCACATACTGTATATTGCAGTGTAAAACATAGTACCAAACAACAGCGTCTACGTGTGCATAACAGGCTAATTAACATATTTCCAATGCTTTTAGGCTTTACTAGCAGTTACATTAGCCTACACATGATGCTGAATTAAAAAAGACAAAGGACCAAATTACCAAACAAGAATAACAAAACACTTCAACAAAAAAAAGCGACTCCAACCTCCAAAGGAAATAAAACCCAAGCCGAAAGAGGAAACATGTCCACATATTCATGCAGTCACAATATTATTAAAAAAATGACAAAGAAAAAACACTGCATCAAAATTCAGAAATGTGATGCACCCAAAACAGTTTTTTTTAATCTTCCAACTTTAAAACTTAACTTGAACTGATTGGGTCTTCCACATTAGTCAGAAAAGTTTTGATTTACATTATGTGAGAGTAACAGTGGAATATGTTTGCACAGGAGGACCTTGACACACATCAACAGAAACAGATGTTGCAGCTACACGATTCTTTCATAATGTGAAATTAACCTATATTCATTTCAGTGGCATGTAATTGATTGTTACACCTGGACTGTATTACAATATAAATTCCATAAAATATTTCCAGGGACTGGTTGATCCCATCTGGCACGATTTTGTGATTAAAATAGGCACATTTCAAATGTCACTTCGCTGTACCTGGATCTTTAATTACTTCAATTATAAACTTTTCCTTTGCTAATCACTTTATTATAAATATTTTTCTAGCTTATTTAGTTCTATTTTTTTAAACCTGCTATCAATAGCAAAAAGAGCTGCAGCAACAAGACCGACACTCTCCCAAAATACAAATGTTTTCCTACATTTTGGAAAAACTGTGTTACAGCAGACAGCTAACAAAATACTCACCGATTATGTAAGAACTGCTCTTTTAAATAGACTTTCTGTATATTACTTTTCAAAAATAACTTTAGTTTAATTTAGCTTTTTTTCATATGCATTTTCTTTTTCTGGGTTTTTTTTTAACAAGAAGGCAAGTTTAATCAAAGACAGGGCAAACAGGTCTGTAGCTCTAACAGTCGGGGAGAGGTTTGGTATATAAACTCTCAAATAAAAATGTTGAAGTCAATGCATAAAGTGCATTATGAGAGACGGTTGTGAGTGAATCCAATGGATCCGCACACTGAAAAAAGGATTTGGAGGATTTGAAAAAAAAAACAATAGATGAAGTCATATAAACTCAGAACCAAAGCCCGGAGACAAATAAATCGAAGAACGGCACAGACCACACGAGCATGACGAGGAAACAGATATTCAGTGTCACTGTAGTACCAAGGAAACAAACACAGTCACATATAGATCAGTATGCCACATCTCCTTCAAAGGGAGAACAAACAACAGGTGGAACATATTTGGTCTTACAGTACATAAAGGCTAGAGATGAGAGGCAATGACGATGACAGGATGGCAACAACACAACTGTACAGATGTGACCTAAATACATTCTCATTGCGTCAACAATGCTGTTCTAGTATAGAGGCAGTTCAATTGTCTGGAAAAATATATATATCTCAACTACACTGAGGTCACATCTTTGGGAGGAAACCAGGAGAGTTTTTACTGTATGACACGACCACTGAGCATTTCTTTCTCTACACTGTCGAAGTCTAAAAGGAAAATGTAAAGAGTTTCAAAACTATTAAAAAGAAATATGACATGGCACCATTACTGTGCGTTTATATGAACTGTGCACATTGGCTTCCTTTTCTAAGGTTTCATTTTATCCGTTTCATTTTACAGTCCTAAACCAATTCCCTGTAGTTTTGCATAGATACTATTACGCAAAACCTAATCACATTCTGTACGTGTAAAATATAAAACATAACAAGCCTGTAAACATGTACTTCATAACAAAGAACTTAATGACATGATGGTAGTGACAATGGATGAAGTAATGGGTAAAGATCAGCGCACTTGAAAAATACAACGGCAGTAATGCAACTGTGAATTATGTAGGCCAAACCAAACAGTAAAAATGACTGGACATTTAGCATTCTTTTCTCATTTACATTTATTTTTTTATTTAACCTTTATTTAACCAGATACAAAGCATTGAGATAAAATCTCATTTACAATGCTGACCTGGCCAAGAAGGCAGCAACGTTACATAATAGTCATCTTTGCATGAAAACAAAAATGTCAAGCTATTAAGGCAAAACAAGTATGCACAGTGATTTGTGATTTCATGCATAATTTATGACCACTATTTACTATGGTAAAATCTGAATTCAGCTTCTCCTTAAAATAAATTAGGTGGCTAAATAATGACTCATCGTTATCGAGACTTTAGAGGAGATTTGGGATAAATTAAACCAGGCCTGACTTTGGCTTATATGACAAACTACAAAGGGATTAGCACTTAATTAAAATCCAAACTGAATGTACCGGTGAGTGCAGCCAACTGGGATCGGAGGGAGGGTCAACTTGACAGGTGTTTCCTCTGAGTCATCGAGCCATACCAGCTATTCTGTAGATTGTTAGGGTTTGCTCCGCCGACATGGTTTAGTCAGTCAGTTCAGTCAGTCAGTTGATGGAGAATAGGAGCCCAGCCTCCTTTTGCCTTCATGATATTTCCATCAAAATCCCTCAAAAGATAAATATGTGCCATTTGCAAAAGAAAAGTAGTGACAGAATCATGAATATTTCTCATACCTTAACTTGAATGTCATCAGTCGTAAATCATCTTTCCAGGTTTTCAAGGTTTCCAGTCTTCAGAAAAACTTCAAAGCAGGGTGTTTCTTTTAAAAGCTCTCTCAGGGGTTTGATTGGTTGGTTGGTGTGGAATCGAAGCTCTGCCAAGACGAGGTCTCGACCAGAAGAAAAGAAGAAATCTGCTCCTCTTGGTTTTATCCCGTCAGAAACAAACAATCCCCTGTCTCCCTCCCAGGGGCAGCAGCATTCACACACCTGTGCATGAGCCTGTGGTGCAGAGGTTAGAGCCGGTCGAGGCGGAATGCGTCCTCTGTGGCGGGGTCGGTGAGAATCATGTCCGGGTCATTAAGCATGTGCAGGCCATCGAGCGTCAGCGGGTCGATTTTCAGGTCGTCCAGTGGGAACTGTGAGTCGATGTCGAAGCTGACATCTGTGGACAGACAGCCGGTCAGGTCCTTGGGCAGGCTGGGGGGGGACTCTCCGCTCACTGGAGAAACAACACAGCAAATTAATAAATACAATATTATCAGGATATTTATCTGAAAAGTTTTTAGATGCGCAGCTCCTCTGTCTTGGAATAGTCTGCAATTGAAATGGAAACTGAGCAATCTGGTGCCACTAAATGTTTTTAAAGCTCGGTTGGATGCTATTCAATCGGAAGCTGTTGGTACCTGTTCATGTGGATAGTTATGTAAATTGTAAATCCCTGTAATGATGCTGTAAGATGTCCTTTTTGTTGTTCTGTTTATGTTTTTATGTTTCATGTGGAACCGACTTGAGCAGGTCTCCCTTGAAAAAGAGGTCAATGATCTCAATGGGATACACCTGGATAAATAAAGGTTTGAAATGAAAAATGAAATTTAAGGGGGAGATGGACGGCTTCCTGAATTTTCAATTTATAAAAGAAACAAGTGTGGGTTGTGATTATATAAAAACTTCATGTAAGAGGCTTGACTTCTTAATTACACATTTCTTTTAACAACAGACACTGTAAGGGTAAATTCAGTTGGACAAAAAATTCCTGTAACATGCTTTTTTATTTTAATGCACACATTTTAGTGTGGGATTCATCAGTGCTCTCCAGTAATTCCGATCTCACACTATTACATTATCCTTCAAATATATTAATCCCCCATTGAGTGTCGGATTATTAAAAATCGCAGGCAATTTAAAGCCAAATGGTTGTATAACGGTATAATCTAATGCACGTAACATCCCTGCAATGAATCATATCAGATGTTGTTTGTCATGGTGTCATAGTATCTGTCAGTATATCATGATTTTTCAGGGGGTTTTGGACAACAAAGGCTTTTCAACAGAAGCAGCTGTGTGCCACAGTCCTCTACAAGCCGCTTGCGGTGAGACTAAGTGAGCTACATGATCTGTCGAGGAAGCAGCACCTGTGAGAATGATGTTGGGGATGTTGCCATGGCTACTGTAGCCAAGCTGCTGCGAATCCTGAAGGTTGCAATGGCCAGTCAAACCCATCATGAGCGCCTGGGAGTAGTTGAGGGTGGAGGTCTGGTTATACAGGCTGTCAGAGCTGATGGGCGTCTCCATCATGTTGAACTGCTCCAACTGGAACACAACAGAAAGAAATATTACAATAATATCAGGCATGTAAATGCTCCAAAGCAGGAATAAACATGGACACTTGTATCTAAGATGAAGAAGAAGAAGACATATTTTATTAATCCCCAACGCTATTCATATCTACCTGTTGCGACAGAACACTGGCCTGAATGGACGGGAGCTGCTGGTCGTAAAAGTCTGCAAACACGCTGCCCAGGATGGAGTTATGCTGCAACAACAAATAAGCCAAATGTTTAATATCACTCTGGTTTAAAAAGACAAAACTCCTGGTGCGGACCAACAACTATGAACATCATCCGGGCAGCAGAAGTTATACATCAAACATAACATTTAGAATATGAAAAGGTATGGCAGCAACAAGGCTGAAACAAGATCTGGAAACGCTCAACTCATGTATGCTAATGCACTTCTGTACATGTATGATATAATGATTGCGTATATATTGCAGAGAGGAGTAAGCTGTGCATTCATACATATTTCTGTAACTCTGTAGTATTACATAGCTTAATGAGGATGGCACACAGAGGAAGCAGTAAATGTTCATGTAACAAAAACATCATTCAGGAGCAACTTCTTTATTCACAATTAAATAAGACACACACGGAACAATGTGACAACCCACTGAGGAATTTGTAGCTGGCTGTTTCAATAATAAATGCAAACTAAACCAGTCCCTGCGATGTTTGCAAAACCGTGCAATATTTACAGTTTGCTCTGATATCCAGGTGTAGCAGGCGTACATCCACTATCACAAGTAAAAGTGCATGAATATTCCATTTCATTGTATTTATCTCAAGAACAGTTAAATATTGCATGGAAATGATTTTTAAACCTGAACGAAAAATAGCCTATTGGTGCATAATGACTAACCAGATAAATGAATGAATTACAAACAAATGAATAAGGGACTTCATTAATTATATGAATCCCTTCCTCATGATCCCAATGGTCATGTACACTAACCACTGACGTCAAAATCAGTCGGCTAAAGATAAGGACGGACAAGCTTTACTTCCAAAAGGCAGCTTCTTCCTCTGCTGCCTACTGGCCTTGGTGTTTTAATTAACAATGACTAAATGGAGTGAAATTTGCATGAAATAAAGGGAATCATTGAAAATATAATCCCCTCTGTGACTTTATTCTCCCCCCACTGACTCATCCAGTGCAAGCTAATCCTCGTCAAGTTTCAGTGTCCTCATTGAACCAGCGACAGAAATTCTCCTATTTCATCGCGGCCTCTTAATGTATAAGTAATTGGATCATATTCTCAGGCCGTGCTCCTCCTAGTTCAAAACCAAATTATCTGTGTGTGCTGCAGATGTCCCCACAGGGCAGAGCAGCATAATACAGCACACAGCCTGTCAGCTGTGGATTAGCCTGTGGATAAACTCAGCACCACGAGTGAGACACTTCAGATCAGCACAGACCTGAGTTTGGTAAGCAAACAGCAGCACACACACATGTGAAAAGAAAATGCATATACACCCTCACTTACCACTTCCTTCATCTCAAACACACGCATAGTGGTAATTGTAAATTAGTAGAATCAAGATAATGCTAATTTTAAATGCTATCTTAATCTGGTTCAGTACTTCATCTAAAACTGTACCGTTTTCCTTAAAGACAAATTCCAGTACCGTGTTTTACAAATGTTAAATGCTTATACTAAAGACATGGATTAACCACCCTGATTATGTTTACCTTGGGTGTGCTTAGTTTATCTTAAAGCACCACCCTGATAGCAAGGTGCAGTTTGTTGAGTTTGTTAAACCAGGGGAATTAGAAGCAGCTTTTCTTTAAAGAAACGCATTGAGGGGATAAGAATATCATATACCCGCCCATGCTACCTTAGACCTCAATGCTGGTGCAAAAACCACAATAAAACACAAAAATCTGACAAACATCAACAACAACAAAAACTCGGTGTACGGTGTCTTACATAGCAAGACTTGGGAGGAGACAGTGGAGACGCAACCCAATACCACAAGAGCAGCAGAAGAGGAAGGTCAGGGGAACAGCTACATAACAATACACCAATGACACTGTGTTTAAAGAGACTGGTAGTTAGATCTCGGCAAAACGACATAATGTCCATTATATCTATAACTGGAATCACATCATGACACGGTTTTTCATCATGTTTCGTGATATACTATCATTTTTTTTTCTTCGTGATCTCTAAGAATGTTTTCTGAAATATTTTGTTTGACCTCCTTTTATTGTGTTATAGCCGGCAGGTGTAATAATAGTTATAAATAATCAGAATACCGTTGCGTTGGGAAATTACACTGAGAGAAAACACCTGCCGTGAATTTCCTGCTGTGACACACTAAAAAGTCTGAATGAGCAACTGTACGGCATATAATATTTACAGAAACAAAATAAACACTATAAATAGCCTGTTTTGAATTGTCTTGCTCATGTTCTTGAATAAACTGACATGCTTTTGTTTGCCCAGATCTGCTAACGTCAACACAACACAAGCAGTTGTAGGGGTGGGGGGGGCAGCCACAGAGCCCTACTCGCCAACGATAACCACAGGACTACGATGCAGGGACCGTGACGTTTAAACAGAGCGAGGCAGCAGCTCGCTGGTTCACACGCCCTTACTTGAGGCGAGCCTCCAGGTGAGAAGCCTTGATTGGAGACGGGGGAGGTTGGAGACTGATTGGCAGAGGATCCAATCCTACTGCGGTACTGTTGGAGGGAGGAGGCCTGATACAAGAGGACATGTTTGAGTTATTTACATTGGAGGGTGTTCCTTATTGGGGAACGTGTAGATGTGCTCATATTGGACATGTCTTTGTGGTACTTTTTTCCAGTTGCAGCTGGATAAACAACATGTACCCTGCCTGAGGACTAACTAAAATATTGACTCCCTGTTTTTCATAGTTGTAACCCAGCATGCTAGCATCTAATGCTGAAAAACAATTAAAATAATTAGAGTGATGAACAGCACATGTCACATTGATGCATTAGTAATACTGAAAAAGATCTGGGAGAAACGGAGAAAGCTACAGGGGATTAATTAGGAGCGGAGAAATGTTGCCAGCCATGCTAGCTAAACAAGTGAATACTGTGAAAGAACTGGAGGATCAGAAAGAACCGACACCCTTTTGTAATCTTCAGTCATAGTTGCCCGTTTCAATCTACTCGTCCAACCGAAAAATAACATTTGTAGAAACTAAAAAAACAATGATTTTATTTGGATCACAAGATCAAATTGACTTGAGCTATATCATAAAGCCATAACTGTGGAAAGAAAATATCAAAGTTACTATCACAGTAAATAACAGATACACTATCAAATCACTGAGGTTTAAAGGTGTATCAAACAAGATTTATAATCTCTTATCATGCAAAAGCCAACAGGAGTTTCAACCTCCTTATTTCTAATCTATAGATAGATAAGATATCCAAATATTGGCAGCATGAGATAGAGAAGTGATAAAGCTGTTCAAAGCCTCTGGAAGCAGAAATAAACTAGTGCAATGACCCTTTCTGGAGTAGACCTGATTGAACTCATGAAACTGAAAGAAATATTTTTCAGAATTCATTTTACATTGCTGTAACTGTATTTGATGGAGACCTGAAAAATACAGCTTAGAAATGTAAACAAACTATCAAAATCATCTCTGAAACAAAGTGGTACATCTAGGCCGGGGAACCATTGAACGTTAGATCTAAGCTGGTGTCGTGCTGTGTTTCCTCACAATGTTTCACTTGACCCCACACTGCAATAACTGAGACCAAGAGAATGTAGGCCACTTCATTTCTGCACTTATCCAAACACATTCCCACTGCAGCAGAAGAAGAGCAGCGAGAGCCAAGATCTGAAGGATGTACGGTGCCTTGTAAAAGCAGTCTGATTTCTTGTTGTCCTACACATTTTGTTGTGTTATAATGTCATTATTTGGGAGTATTTGTCTCAGCTCTGTGCAAAATAAAAAAGATTTGAATTGAATTTAAAGGTCCCCTATTATACTGTTTTCCATCAATATATTATAGGTCTCAGATATATACAAAACATGTCTCTGAAGTGTTTGGCTCCAAACACCAAACAGATCATTGTCGCATCCCATAATCCCCTCTGTTTCAGCCCTGTTTCAAAAGTGCTGATTCTCTGTCTGTTACTTTAGATCAGTGCTTCTCAAAGTGTGGTCCGCGGACCACTGGTGGTCCGTGAGCGCCCCCTAGTGGTCCGTGAGTATATTGGTAACATTTCACATTTGAAATAAATACATTTATTTAAGTTTTTCGCACTCTCGCGGGAATATCTCCGCAATGGAACGAGCTTAAGTTTCACTTTCGATTGCATGATATAGCCCAGATAAACACCTTCATCACACATGTTGCCACTTGTTTGTACAATTTTCAGGCGATTTTTAAAAAACGATGTGTTTTTGGATATTTGTGGAGTTAGGTGGTCCGCGAGTGTTTTTTTATTGGTTAAGTGGTCCTTGGTATGAAAAGGTTTGAGAAACACTGCTTTAGATGAAAATAAGGAGCCACTCCCCACGCCCCTCAGAGATATTTGGTTAAAAAGAAACCAATGGTGCTCTAGGGGGAGATTCAGGCGATAAGGTGGGGGTGTTACCTTGGTTGCTGATTGGCTAATGGTTATACAAGCCAAAAAAACATTATGACATCACAAAATAGCAAACATCTGATCAGCTCATTTTCAGACAGGTTTTTATATAAATGGATCAGGACATAAAGAGAGAAAATATTTTTTCCTGAAACTTTCAGAGTCTCTTTACACAGAGGGGACACATGTTAACGTATAAAAGACGTGAAATAGTGGATTTTGCACAATAGGTGACCTTTAAAATTGCAAAATACACACTCAATATACATTTTTATTTTCTTTCCTATGTGATGGTAAAGATCCCTATGAAACTCCAAATGCACTCTTCTATATATAAATATAATGTATATGCGAAGGGGTCTGAATATAAATTTGACAGGACAATGTGTATCATCAAGAGCAACACATTGATGCTATCTGAAGACACATTTTCAGGAACAAATAGCGATCGGGATAAGCTGATGTAATGCAGACAGGCTGCTCACCGTGTTCATGTCCACCGTCATGTTGTTTTGTGAGGACGTCTGGTTGTCTGACGTGGAGCAGGAGTTCACCAAGGACTGTAGCTGGACCAGACCTGTCTGCTGGACAAAAAAGAGCGGGCTCATAAATAAATACAGACACTGTGTACTTATCAGGTATCATTTTACAGTTCTGATACTGGCTTATCACTGACTAAGTACATCAATATCTGCTTTTATAGTATGTTGGCAGATCTGATAAACCAATTAAAACATAATTGAGGTCCTTACCACCAGCTGCTCTTGCAGTAATAAGTAGTGTACCTTTCTTACTGTCCAAAATGTGCACAATGTAGTGACTGCTTTCCGTCTTTTTGTTTACTTAGTTGTGTTCTCTGTACTTTACATGTCTTTGTTATGTGTAATAATGTGTAACGTTGCTGCCTTCTTGGCCAGGTCAGCATTGTAAATGAGATTTTATCTCAATGCTTTTTATCTGGTTGAATAAAGGTTAAATAAAAAAATAAAAAATGTTGATATGATTATGTCTATTAGACTACACGGCTTATTTAAAGTTGTTTTTCAATTGGTTTATAGTTCCAACTTTACAGCTATCTTATACACTCCATATGCAAATATCCTGTATATCAAATCTTGTACATGTGTTTGACACAACGCTTAAATAAGTACATTTAACACATTTGGTTTACATTATGTCAAACAAATGGCAAACATCGTTATAAAAACGTGTTATGCTCAAATATTAATAACATAACATTAGTCAGAATAAGACATCATAGGGGCCTCATTTTTTACTCATGACCATATCAACAAATGATGTTGAATCATTATTATTTATGAACCGCAGCTGCTGCAGTGTACATCAGAGAAAATGTTCCTCAAAGGGCTTTCTTCAGTATCTGAAGTGTTGATCCAAGGACACGGAAGAGTTTCCTCATTGCAGGAAAAATTGATGGTTTTGGCTGCGCTTTAATAAGCAGAATTATATTAGCTCTTTCCTATTACAACAGTGTTTTCTAGTAGGGCGCCCTGAGTGTAGTGCAATCAGTGAGGGAGAGAGAAGTGTCTGCTGAGGCTTAACAACAACTCAACGACAAACATGACTGAGGTCTCTGCCTTAAAAGGTCATTTGAGACTAAATGTGTTCTATTGGTGTTCTATTGAGGTACTGTTGGTATGCTGTCAGTCAAATTATTGAAAAATAACATGCTGGCTGTAGATTTGAGATATATACACAAGCCTATAATGGGGTGAACAAAATCCTAATGTGTGGACAATGTTGACCTATAACATCAGTTTATTCTATTATACAATATCCACTTTTTCATGTCTTTTATACATAAACATGTGTTCCCTCTGTGTAAAGAGATTCTGAGAGTTTCAGGAAAAAAGATTCGCTCACATTTAGTCCTGATCCATTTATATAACAACCTGTCTGAAAATTAGCTGATCAGATTTTGGCCACTTTATGATTTCATAACGATTTTTTGGCTTGTGTAACCATTTGCCAATCACCAACCAAGGCAACACCTTACCACCTGAATCTCCTCCTAGAGCACCAATGTGTTCTTTTTAACCAAATATCTCTCAGAGAGGCGTGGGGAGTGGCTCCTTATTTTCATCTAAAGTAACAGACACAGAATCAGCACTTTTGAAACAGGGCTGAAACAGAGGGGTTTATGGGATGCTACAATGATCTGTTTGGTATCTCGAGCCAAACACTTCAGAGACATGTTTTGTATATATATCTGAGACCTATTATATATTGATGAAAAACAGTATAATAGGGGACCTTTAAACAGCAGTGATGGGTAAAAATCATGCTTTTCATTGCAACCCTGTTATTTGCATACTGCAGTAATAGGACAAAACTTAACAATTGTTGCCAGCAATTCAAAGAGTAGTTAAACTCAATAGTTTAAAATGGCAAGAATGAATGCACTAAAGGATAAAGTGCTGGAGGGAAACTCACTTGCTGGCTCTGGTGGTTCTGGGACGACGGCTGCTGGTTGAAGAAGGTGTACTGCGACAGCTGCTGCTCAAGGTTCATGGCGTTGATGGCCGCCTGAGGGGAGCACAGCAACCAATAACACATGAGGTTACGCTTAACAGGAAATGCAATAACACCAGCACAGTTGAATGATTTGCGATGCATTATCTCCAAATCAATCATTTAAAAAAAATGTTATTGCTGCCAATTGAAACATTGCTTATTCACACTAATGGCGCATTTCCATTGCAGGGCCTCGGTCGGCTTAGTACGGTATAGTTAGGCCTTGTTAGGCCAGGCTCACTTTATGCTGCATTTCCATTACAGTTTAGTAGCTGGGGCAGTAACTATTGTAACGCAGTGCAGGCGGAGCCGTGACGTCATCTTCAATGCGAACCACAGAAAAACAACATCAGCCGTTAGCTGTTAGCACTCAAGCTCACAGCTCCTCATATCTGTTCAGAAACTAGACAAAAGTTAAACAAGTATACAGTCACTGGTTTATTTATGTCTGTATAGGGCGTTGTTGTGAGTGTGGACGGTCGGAGCATATACTGCGTTAGCTTAGCCAATCTCCATTCAGAAAACACGCATTTTAAAAGGTTTTTCGCCTGCCGTCTTGTCTGCAGATTTGTCAAAGCATTAATTCATGGTTTTTACTAACCGGTATCAGTATATTGTTACTTCGGCATCATTTTGAAACGTGTATTATAATTAAATCACGGTCAAATATGTTCATTTTGTTGTAGTTGTACTTGTAGCCCCCTTGCCAGCGATTCTCTCTCTCTAGTTTAACATACTCAGCCCGACTCAGCCTGGTTGTTGGCCCTTGGCATAGGCAGTATAGGCGAATGCTAAGGGCGCATCAATCAATGGGGGGGCGCCGAAAATAAAATAAAAAATAAAAAATTTGAAATAAAAAATTATTTCATAACAACACAATTTCCCGATTTTGGATCAACAAAGTACATCTTATTATCTTATACTAACAGAACTACGCCTATATTGCGTACAACGTCCATAAACTATGGCGCACCCCCCCGCCCCAAAATCAAGTTGAACCGCCCCAGCCCCAGTAAAAACCAGAGAGGTTTATGTGAAATAGTTCTTTTTTTGAAATAATGGTTTTAGTGTGCAATTATAGGTTTTCATTTGGTATTTGTGTTAATTTAAAATAAATCAAACTCCCAAAAAACGTATACAGCTTTTATTAACATTGGAATTTACTGTGTAAGCGGCCGCGGGGGGGAGAGCTTTAGAGAGCTCTCTCCTGAAAGACTGAGAGGCTCTGATAACCTCAGCTCAGTGAGGTAAAGGCACACCTTTATATGATTATAGTTATAAAAAAAACAAGAGAATAGATTTTCATCTATTCTCTTATAGTATAAAATACTATATGACAGTAAAAAAAAGTTGTTAATAAATTAATAAACAAGATTACAGTTTAAAAGGGGAGTGATTTGTAAAATATCCATAAAGAAAAAGAAAATCTGCTTGCAGTTCTGTTTCATATGGGTGTTGAGAGATGTATCCATAGATCTCTTAATGTTGCTCTCAAAGTGCACCAGATTGATGCTTTTAACTTCAATATTAAAAATATATATCTTCCCGGACGAACCCCCAAGAGGAGGTTAGGTGCACCCCCTACTTTAATCATGTTCAAATGGATAGGATACTAAATACATTTGCACACATCTTGTGTCCATATCTTTCTGTTTTGGTGATCATGCCACAACCGTGCATGCATGCGCGAGTCATAGTGAGTGTCTGCATTTTGGGGGGGAGTTGCCAGCTAAAATCTTGCTGAGGGCAGCAAATTGGTCAGGGCCGGCCCTGAGAGTACCTGAGAGAGAGAGAGAGGTGGAGATGTCGGAGAGAGCTGCAGGTTCTGGTGCTGGTGGGAGTCTCCTGCATTCAAGATGAGAGGAACCATGTCGTCCTGCCCAGACTGGATTTCCATGGTTACTACGGGCTGAGAGGTATTCACTCCTACCCAGTTCACAGAAATGGCACAAGGAAAGAATTTTTTTTCATCGAGAAATTGGCATGAAGTGCTAAATGAAATCTGAAGTATTTAACGTCCTGCACATAACTATCTAATCTGACGTTTTCTGGATTAAATGTAAGCAGACTGTCCCTGGTGCTACCTTGCGTGTTGGCCAGTGCCTGTGTGCTGTTGGAGGAGCTGAACGAGCCGGCCACCACATCATCTGAGTCGAGCGGGGTGGGCAGCGGAGGAGGAAACTGGATGTTTGTCAGGTCGGGAAGAGAACCGCCAGTGTTGTGGGCTGCCGGGTTTAATGAAGTGGTCAACTGCTGGTCAGGAGATGGGAATATGCTGCAGAAATCAGAAGAATGCAGGGCAATTGTTGGTTAAAACACTCACACACGCTGGCTGATGTCAATGACAAAATGAAGGAACAGAAACTTAAATATGTGGTTTTCTGAGCAACATTTGGAAATGTTTTCCAAGACAAACAATGCCAGAGATATTTGGACATCATGCATTTGGACAGTCATACTTTTGCAAATGCTTTGGCTCCGGACTCTTATTACTTTGGCGGAGAAAACCAAAAATATGTTCAATTACTGTCAGATGGTTTCAATTTGAATGTACTCAATATTAAGGCGGCCTGTGCATACTAAAACGCCATTTTCAATTCACTTTCACCAACAGAGATTAAGAAAAACGTTTCCTCACAGCCTAGGAAGACATTAAAATACTCACTGGATCCCTGGAACTTTGCAGGGTTTGGATCTTGAAATGTTCTATAGAGAAAAAAACAATTAACAACCAGACTTTTGTGAAAACCACAGATAAAAACTGAAAAAACATGTATGTGAGTGTAGAGGTTCCACCTTTTTGCACTCCCAGTTTTGGTTTTGACCATTTTCATCAACTTCCTGTTTAATTGCTTCAGCCCCGGGGACAGTGAGCAGGAGAACTGAAGAGATGGAGAAATAACAACAAATGCAAACAATTATCATAGACTCTGGACTTAAAAGATGTCCAAACTGTTGGAGTTTATTATATGCACAGCATACGTGTCTTCGGTTAATATAACCAAGGGATATTTACATTTGAAAAGAACAAAAAGGAAAGGTGGAAAAGAAAACTGATGAATATTAATGTGGCGTTACTAAAAGTACAAATATTGTTTTAAACTTGAATACTGAATGGCAATAATGGACCAAACTAAAAAATGTCTCCAAGAAGATTTATACAAATGTAATCAAAGTACTCCTGAAATGGGAATAATCGGCCATTAGCAGTAAAATTCATCAGGTACTTGGATGCACTCTGTCCTCTCATTTTCCTCCTCTGCCTTCAAAGCAACATCCAGACCCTTTCATCACACCCTGGAGGGCACTCGACTGAACCGTCAAGAGAAAGCAGCACAATACCAGAAAATAAAGAAAGAAAACATACAACAACACATCCCTACCTACTGCAGATGAAAGGAGGAAAATATGATATGTTTCACACTATATAAATTATATAATATAAATAATATACTATAAAATATACTATAAAACAAATGAGATAATGCGTACATCTTTTTGGCTGGAGCTCCTGGGATCCTCCTGTAAACAAGGCCTGCTGGGCCGGAGTTAATGTGCTCTGGTGCAGTGCTGAGTCAGAGTTCGTCCTGCAGCACAAAAATTAAAAAAGATTACAAAGTGCTTTGTATAGTAAAGTCTGAGAAACAGATACGGTCTGTTGTGAAGCAAAGACACCGCTCACTGTAAACACAGTAAGACATTTTAATATTATATACTGTAAGTTTACGCATTAAAACAACAATTGTTAACACAACTTAGTCATGCTAACCTTTAGCTACTTTAAATAATTTTGCTTTTTAACACATAAAATAATCTGAATGTGATCCTGGATCTTATAATATCTCGTGATGAAAATCTAAATGCAGCATGATGGTAAACTGTGAAAGTAGGTCACTAAATGTGTGATTGTGCAACATGTTTATGTATAACGTCAATTAAGATAACAAAAGTCTTGTGTTATGTTCCAAATGTGTCTTTCTGATCTGACCATGCATATTTCTAGGAAATAAAATATGCAAATAGTGCAGAGCAGTGTGTCGAGTTTGAATATGAAGGTTTATCATAATTATAAGCGTAAACTCTAAAATAAACAGTCATGCAGAGACGGCGTTTCCTCCTTAGAGACCGTCTTACCTCCTCCAGCTGGTATCAGGTGGTGGTGACAGATATACTGAACCATATGGACAGCTGTCAATGTGAGAATGCAGGTTAAGAAAAATCCAGCATGAGACCGGATACTCTTGGCGCATTCATTCCAGGAAAAATCTTTCAACACTAGGATGTATATTTTAAGAAGCACGGTGCTGGGGAAATAAACCAGCACGTGATCAAAGTGAGGGATAACGAAAAGTGAGGTCTGATATTAGTCAGAGTTCATTTGTAATACTGACTGATTATTGTAGATGCTGCTTATTACAAACAGAGTAATAATTTAGATTGAATTAATAATAGACTGAAGTCATTCTGCAATATAGAAGTATCTGAAACATCCATCAGCTACAAAAATCTTATAAAACATCATATAGCTTTGAAATGTTTAGTGATAGCTGATAGAAATGTGTTATATGATCCTATACAGTTACAAGGACTACCAGCTATAAAATATGTTCTGTTTTATGTCACACTCAACCCACTACTTGACTGAAGGCTGGGTTATGTATAGGTGGTTCTACAATGTGTTAAAATCATTTGAAAGGTGTGGAAAGATATTTATATTTCAATATAACAGGACTCGATTCAATTACACCACAGCCTGTAGTGGTGTTTTCAGAAAATATGAACACTTTTAAGCCAGTAATTCATTACCAATGCAAATCAAGGAATTGTCCTTAATTTACTTCAACTAAAGTGCATAATTTAAGAAAACACAGTATAATAACCATCACAATATTAACATAAAAATCCCATCTCAATTTGGATAATTATATTAAATGACTGTGAACTTTTGAACAGACTGAGGTTGATAAACATCTCCATAAATATAATGTTAGGGCTTGTTAGGGCAACAAAAAAAGAAACAACTTCATCCTAATATTATACAGCTCTCAGTATCTACATAAACAGCAAAGTAATCCGGCGGTATTAAAGGATATCTGGCGTCCATGTTTGTCAACAGACAGGGGTTTCTGGTGGGGGGATGTGATGCGGCTCCGGTCCCGGTAAACTCTGTCCACCAGCCCGTGGTGTCGCGTCGATCTGTTCATGTCCAGCCCTGAATTCTGAAAAACAAAGACAGGAACAAATATTATTTACTCGTCAAAGTGTGATTCCATAATTTAATTACCATTTTTTGTTTGTGAAGGTCTCTCTAACTGAGTCTGTGTATTGGACAGTACTGAATATGATGTGCAAAGACAACTAAAGCATTTCTTAAGTTTCGAAGTCATACATACTGCACTAGTTCATGTAGCTGGGCCCAGTTACACTGGCCTTGGCCCACAGAGAATAAAGCTTGGGTCTGATTAATGAGAAAAATATGTGCAGCATGTAGAACAGGGACGTAAGCCAATCAGAGAAAAATGTATATAGAAAACTGTGCAATGACTGTGAAAGTAAAAATTAAGATCAGGAAGGCCCTTTCATTCTGTTGACACGCACTTGTAAACGTATTTCATGAGTAACAACATGAGCCTTCGTTTTTCAGCTAACTCCCACCATCCTCTGTCTGAAGAGAAACCAAGAAAGCACTTTCTTCTTAAGTTGTTTGGGTTGTCAACCTGAGGGTCTCAGACCAAATTCTTTGTATCTCTGTCCCTAGAGAATGATCTTACTTATAAAGTAAAACAGAGGTCTTAGAAACAACTGATGTCCCTACATTGATCCCATGAATTACTATTAGGTTAAAGTAGTGTATTTTACTACATATTCATGTGATGGCAGTATATTGTTTACATACATTCTTCCAAGGATTGAAATGTTAATATTCATAGGAAAAGGTTCCCAGCTCTTTTTCACTGCAGCACTAGATGAGCATTTTTGAAAATGTCTTGATATGAGTTTAGACTAAGATATTCCCTAACCCAGCTTTATTCCCTTTGGCTTTTCACTCTGATATAAACAGATGGACAGAGATGATAGCATTGCCATATATTTTTTAGATGAAACCAACAACTTTCAAGCTCTGTCTTATTTTAATTTTATAACTATTCATTATTGCGCAAATTAAAAGAAAATTCCCCACAACTAGAAAATGCCTAGGTTCATTTGTATTTTTTTAAACTAACTTTTGCAACAGTTGCATGAAACTTGCATTCTTATCAAACAATTAGCCAACAATACACAACTGTGGCTATAATCTATTTACTTTGGTACGGCACATCATTGCTGTATCTCTTAAACGTCGAACCTGGCATCATACATTGCTGATATGTTGTGGGATAAATATATAAGGTTCAAAGTCATGGTGGAAGTCTCTTTCTCAGACACATGAATTATTATTTAAAAAATGCACTGCTGGTTTGGCATGTGCTCTTGTTCACATAATTGAACAGTGAGGATGTAACTTCTTCTGAGACAGATAATCTATCCCAGGAAAAAAGGATATAATTGTAGCTGTTTGAAAAAGAAAAAGTAAAATGTTTTATAGAGCGACGTTAATAAATAGTGCAGTCCAATGAATATTAATAATTATAAACTGTGGGTGATTAATGGAAAACATACTGTATAATGGATAAACCTACTAATTTATCATCTACATAGTATTTTACTTGTTAGTGAAAAGTTGCAAAAATAATAACAAAAAATTCCTTCACCTCAAAAGACATGTCCATAGCGCTGTTTCCAATCTGATTGACGTTGGGCAAAGATCCTCCATAGTACTGCCCACGGTTCGGTCCCAGCTGCAAGTATTGAGTTTTCTGCAACTGCAACTAGAAACAGAACAACATCAGGTAAAACTAGAGGCAAATGTGTAAAACTAGAGTCAATAATATAATTAATAATGGCAGCAAAATGAAAGAAAATACTGCAAAGTGGAAATGTTTACACTTTTATATTAATCCCACCTTAATCCCATTTGGGACTTTTAATTGTGTAAACAGGCAGCAACAATGAGAGCACCAAGCGTATTGATGTTTTCTTTATTAACCACCTGCGTGAGATAAACGCTAGATGTCTTCTGGCAAAGTACGAGGCAAGCTGCTCCATTTTCAGCAGTCATCCCAGCAGTGTGATGGGAATTCAAATACTTTTAAATGTGCGAGCACGTCAGAAATGATTCAACGTTGAACATTTCAAAAGCATATTCCTGAGAACTTTACAACTGTGTTTATTTCAAAGCGACCTCCAGCTTTATTTCAGATTAGAGAAACCATAACCGGTCAATTACATTTCCTCATGCAAGCCTACTGCTCACTGCTGGCAGGGCAGAACATCTAATAATGGCAATTACTATGCCTGCATCACTGGTGTTTTGTGATAAGCCTTCAACCTCAGAGTGCATCTCTGTATCCACATTCAGACCAACTCTGTTGACATAGGATTACTTATTGTAACATTTCAGGATGAGGAAGAGAGGAACCCTAATCTTTTCAAGAAATATTGCGATGTTTGATTTCCTCCATATTCTTCAACCCTACAACATTCGGACACAACTAAGTCATCAATTAGTATGTAGACAAATTAATAAAAATAGTGTGATTTTATAAATTGTGGTAATCTTTTATCACGAAAAAACACATCTGCCAAAGCTCCTTAACCAAGCCATTTTTACAGCAGATATTGTCATAGTAGGGAAAGCACAGGTGTTAATAATTACATTAAGGCCGGCATGTTCATCTCCAGCCTGAAAACAAATCAGCTAAATGGAATTCAGCCATCACTCATATTATTATTTACACCTGTGCCTTGCCTACTGTGACATGTTATGTCTCCTGTGGCATAGAGAGAGAGGAAGGGTTGTGTTTCGGATTTAGCCGGTTGGTCAGACTGAAATTGCAGTTTAAAGAGAGCGAAATCAATTGCTTGATATTAAAATAATACAGTAGCAGAAGCTCATTTGACTAGGATTACAAGAGGGATGTATTGAGAATATTTTTGGTCATTCTTCCTGTATATATTGCCAGCCAAAGCATTCAACAACCACTGCAGTAGCTGCATGTTTGCTGTTAAATGCTGTCTTCCCATCATTCTGTAGCACTCACTACTAAAGCCCTGCCTCCAAAGGATTTATTTTGGAGGCCTGTGCCGTATGTGGCTTAAATGTCCACATAATCTGCTAGCCTTCATCTTTTGTGAAAATGTCTATCATCATATTGCAGAGCACAGGCCTGAAGACCTGTCAGACAAGTTTTCCCAGCCACACACACACCTCATATCACACAGGCCTACATTACGAAAAATGTAAACATTACAGAATGTATATTTATATTTTACAGCGTTTGGCTTATCTCCTCCTATCTGAAAGCACGAGACGAGGAGAAAATCATCTGCAGGTCGAGGCGCGCAGTCAAATACGCATGCACGCCCCTTTGCTTTCCTCTTGCGTGGGACAACAAATGTAATAACTTTTTCGGACGAGGGTCACTGTCACTCATATCTGCATTACCGGACTGTTACCCCCTGCCAGCTGTGGTGGTTGTCAGTCGTGGGATAAAAAGCCTACCGCTGGCAGGAAGCGTCGTTTGTTATTGTTTACCTATGCTGCCCTGGCTGCGTGCGGTTCCGCGATACAAATGCATATTTGACAGCTCGCTGAAAACAAACGAAGAAGAGGAGGGGGATAACAAGAAGAGGTGTCGTTACCCTCGCTGCCCGCGTAATGCTCAGGTCCTTCATCACTTCTTCAAACGCCGCTGTCTCCTCTGCCTGCTTCTGGTTATGCAAAGCGATTTTCTCGCTGAATTTCCGCGGATTGTTCGAAGTCGCCATGTTTCGCTCTTCTGCTCCGTTTTCCTTCAATGGTCAGTGTCAAGAGGCACGCAGTGAGGACACACGACTTCCGGTTAGAGGCGCTGAAATAAGAAAAACACACAAGAAAAAACACCGCAAATTAACCTAAGTGCAGTTTAAAATTGTGTTTAGAGGTTTTTGATGTAATGTAACTAAGTGAATTGACTTAAGAAGGTTATTGAGTACGGAAGCCGAATTGAGGTAGGCAACTTGTAGACTAGTATTTCCATGTTATGCTATTTTGTAAACTTGGAATGCCATAATTTCACATTTCAGCCCATTATATTTTGATTTTACAGCAGTATCTACTTTGCAGATCATTATTAATAGATCCTTTGGGGGGGGGGGGGGGAGACGTGTTGGTAGCTTTATCCACGATACTCCCAAAAGTACGTTTGCTGGTTATGATCGTGTGAATAAAGCTTTTTGAATGTAAAAATTAGCTCTACCTTACTCCTTAGCAAGTTGAAAAACGAATATGTTTGACACTTGAATGCATCAATTATCATAGGCTATTGCAGTACAACTATAAACCATTTTTAACATTCTGCATGATGAGTTTTACTTTTGGTTATTAAATTGTATTTTGTTGCACTTGTAGGCTTCTTCGTAAGATAGACAGAGTTGGCAATTTCCCAGTGTAGTACTGCTATTTTCGATCTGAGTAGTAGCCTATTTCTTCTACCACTGCCACCAGGGGACAGACAATGCTCACAGAATCCCAGATAAAACAGCTAGTCACAACTTGCATGCTAGCAAACATTGACTCACTTTGCTTTACCTCCCCAAGTCCTCACAACTATATGTTCAGCTTGGTAGTTGTATGTCCTAATATTCTTTATACTTAGCTAATGTAAAGTTTGTCCCAAGCAAATGCAGGTAATGATAACATATTAAAAACATATAGGCCTACAATTGATCATATTGATTATGTTAATATCCAGTAAACTAGTGGCTAACATTTGTTTCCCACTGAGTAAAACCGAATTCCCTTTTATTGCGTCAGCTTTTATTCTGAAGGCACATGTGTAGTTTCCGGTATCGGTCGTTTCTGCCCGACTTGACGCAGCTGCCTCAGCTTTGCGTGATCACGTCGCCGCGCGGGGGTGTAGTGGGGGCGCCCCGCACATCTGGACTGCGGAGTAACTGCACATTTCACTTTTTTAACAAAACACGAATGTGTAGTCTAAAACAAGAGCCTCCACATAATGTCAGCAGAATATATTATTATTATTATTATTATTATTATTATTATTGGCAGTAGTAAATATATCAATGCAAGACATTTTTAGGGATCACTGCTTTTATCATAAAGCAGATCATAGTTCATAGTTTGAATCAAATTATTTTTGTTATTTCTTTTTATCTATTTCTTTTTTATTTAATGTACTTGTATTCTTATTGTGTGCACTATCTGTGTTTCTTTCTCTTTCTGTTGCTGTTATGACAGTTATGACATTTGAATTTCCCTATACAGGGATGAATAAAGGTCCATCTTCTTATCTTATCTTTCATCCAGTGTTACCAATTCTTACATCAGTTGATTCTTTTAACCTCTCTTTGGTAAACATGGATGCTTTAAGTATAACACTAAATTCAGCTTGTTTTTTCTTGCAGACAATGATTAACTTCCTTGTGGTTTGGCCTAAATGTTTGTGACTTTAAGTCTCAACAACGCTCCTCCTGCTTTCCAGATGAACAGATTCAAAAGGTGAACAAACTTATAGAGACTCACTCATGGATACCTTTGTGCTCTTAGATGAGGGAGAAAGAGGTGTTTCTGTCACATTCTGTTCAGCTGTTCCCCCTAAAAATGATATAATAAACAATCAGGGGGGAAATACCTTTGCTTGTCCGTTCTTGTTTCCTCACTTGAGTGGGAGTTTTATCTTCAGCAGCAGCATACTGTCAGCCATGAAAACAGCTGCATTCACAACAGAGAGAGGCCTATACACACGCTTTATATACCATAATACTTTACACTCAGTAACAACAACACCTGCATAATCCAATTCATAAGACATATTCTTTTGTCAAAACAACACTTACAAAGACTTTCTTTGTTGTTGTTTTTACAGGCACTGAGGGCACAGAGCTGTTTCACCAGCCATTGAGGAGTGTGTAATTTTGTTGTAAGGTAACCACGGTAACAGAAAAAAGAGCGTCTGGAGAGAGTCTGTCACAGGATTTATCTTTTATCGCTAAATAAGCCTTAAGGGGGGGGGGAGTCTTGAAGTTTAGTGTGGTGATGGCCTATACAAATCAAATAAACCCCCTTTGATGCAGGAATCCCGTAACCAGCTGTCCTTCATCAAACGTTGTTAATGTTTTTCTTATTGCAACACACTGCTTAAACTGCAACATCTCTTTGGCTTGAGTGAGTAGGCAGCAGAAAGGGGAAACTCTCACTTCACTTTCTCAGATAGACATGAGAGTTTGAAAATGCCTCCCACTTTTTCTCTTTGCACACATCTTTTAGACCACTTTCGTTTTCGTACTGTATGGTGAACAATAAACCTATGGTAGAAATGCATGTCAGCACAACATTTCCAGTGTTAAAATGTAACTGTTGAGGCTTTTGTCATGTAGATTTTTCTTTACTATGATCCCATAACAAACATATAATATTTGCATTTGTAAATCTACTTTAATACTTTACAGTGGGCTAAGAAACTGTTTCAACAAGTTCAACACTGTCTCTCACCCCACCTTACACTCTTACATGTGTGACTTGTGTTAACATGCAGTGAGAAATCATTATAGTGTTGGTTCAAATTAACAATTCCCCTTTTAATTAATAGTTTATTTGCTTTTCTTTACATTCTGCAGAATTGTATTTGTGTGTGTGTGTGTGTGTGTGTGTATGTGTGTATCATTAATTCATGTAGCAGTATTTACATGTAGAAAAGAGATAACACCACTTAAACTTTGGATTAACTTAAGCTTGTTTTTATCTGTGTGTTTATAATTTATTGGGATAATAAACCTTAAACATAAACTCTAAAACCCTTTCTTCAAGAACCTTTAATGCTTAAAATCATTTTGTGTTGTTTTAAAACGATTACATTTCCCAACAATGACCTTTAGTCAAATGAGATGGGTGTTCATTTTATTAATACTATCTCATATTCAACAGCAAAGTTGTAATCTTGCTGCTCTAATCTAACTGAAGCTTTACTGGGTGAGTAATCAATTATCAAGATGAGACAATATTATGGCTTCTATCACCAGCAAGATGCAACTTTCACCAAGACATGGGGACCACCTTCTTGTAATAGGTATACTTCTTTACAATGTTTTGCACATATTTTGTACATGTGACTGCCCCAGGACAGTTGCTCATCAAACGTAATCGTAGCCGTAGTTTAGTCTCACTAGCTTGCATATGAGGTTGCACTGAAGTACATAACTTATTGGTTGGATTTATCTAATTCTTTATCATTTATACACAGTTATATCACCAGGAATCATGTTAAACTGACTTTTTATAAATGTATTAGTGGCATATCATTAACATATTTATAGAGAAAAACAGTGGTCCTAATCATCTTTCCTGGGGGACACCATACAGTACGTTACTATCCTAAATGAAAAAACTCTACAAAATATCAATTTAGCCAACATTTCTTCTGTTCTTAATAATTTATTTGATCATCAACATATTAAAATCGGGCTAAACTATTAACTATTTGTATGTGTTCAGATCGGAAATGTGTCGATTGTGTCACAAAGTTTAATTTATCTGTAATTCAGCTCCTGTCAGCAGCCGTCTATTTTCAGAAATAGCTTTTACAGGAAATCTTATGGGTTCAGTGCCTCTGGTCCATGATTTCAATAAAAGGGAACTTCAGCATTGCAAGTGTGAGATGAACTACTTGACTTCCCTCATAACTCAGACCTTGACCCACAACGATGGAGCCTTCTATGGTACGTTCACTCTTTGTATTGACCCATACTGTTTGACTTGGCTTCATGTACAAGGTTATCTAACAGCATTTCCTAGAGTTTATTTTGCTGTTATTTTTTGATGTATTTTTATGTTTTAAGACTTATTTAATTTTGCTTGTGAAGAAGCATTTTTTTAACAATAATAAGCAATAATCAAATCAAGTTTTATTTATATAGCACATTTATAAACGATTTTTGGTCGAGCCAAAGTGCTGTACATATAATAAAAATAGCCTACAGTAGAGACACTTTACAGAAAATACAACAGCACAGATTGTTCAGAATATCAGTATGAGAAAAACGACACCCTCTCTATCCTTAGACACCTCACATCGTACAAGGAAAAACTTCAAGAGAAAACCCCACAGTTTAAGGGGAACAAATGGGAGAAACCTCAGGGAGAGCAACAGGACGGACAGACGTGCAATAGATGCCGTGTGTAAATCGAAGAGATAATACATTTTACAGCATATAGACCACCATAATAATACACTAAACGCTTTTATATAAATGATAAATAAATGTCTGTTGTTGCTAATGACTATTGAGCAATGTCCTGCAGTCTCATTCTGTAATTTATATACTTGTAGATCACGAATACCACGGAAAATTCTACTTTGGTCTCAAACCCGACCGCAGGTCTGGCTGTCGGGCTGACTCTCTTCTTTCTACTGGTGGTGATCATAGCTGGTGTAATCGTTTACAAATACAATAAAGTGAGAGATATGTTGCAGCTCGGGAAAAAAAGACGACAGAAAAAAGAAGACTTTGCAGAAACACCACAAGATGATTCCCATCAGTACACCAGCAGGATTCATGAGTCCACCAGCAGGATTCATGAGTCCACCAGCATGATTCATGAGTCAACAGAACAGAACCCTATTTATGAAAACCTGACAACTCAAACTACTAGGAACAACAGGCCCGAAGTAGAACAGAACAAGTAAGCTGAACCTCAAGTTCTTATCTGGCAGTACAAGTTTACACCTTTTTAGAGGAAATGCTATTGTGAAATGACATTTGTGAAACTATGAAAAAAAGGACCTCTCAACGGAAATAGATGAACAAACAGTTGTGAGCGTGGTTTGAATTTCCCCATTTTGCACAATCATTTCGTCTGGAAATGATCTCCTCTTTTGTTTCCTATGACTTGAAATGTATTAATCAAACGTGCCAACTGATGATTCATTGTAGGAGTTTTTTCTCAGGGCAAGAAGGAAATCCACACAAATATTTGCCTTGTGTCACAATGGAAAAGTGCTTTCTAATTAAAACTACATTCTCATCACTTTTATTGTTTCTCTCTAGGTTTTCCAGTGAACCTGAAGAGGATGTGTACCTGCAGTGTGATTCACCAGATGATGCAATATACAGCAATGATCCATCGTGTAACCTCTCCATCCTGCCAGACAGCCGAGACGAAGACGTGTATATTATGCCAGATTCATAGGATTCATCTCCATTCATTGCTTGTGTAATCAATGCACATTATCCCAAGGCAAAAATGTGCTGCTGCTTTTTGATACAGCTAAAACAAATAATGTAGTGTCTGTAATCTTTGGATATGCAGTGCATTATTTTACATTTTATAGTTATAATCTAAACTGTAAAGTAAGGAATGGAATCTTATATTAAATCTGTTGTACATATTATGTTACAGCTGACATTTGATTGCTACTGTTTTTGGCACAGTTCATTTAGGATCACTCTGTACTGAAAGAACACATATTGACTTAAAGGTAGGGTAATTTGAAACTACGCAGCCAAAACAAATCTGCCCCTTCCTTCAGACTTCCTTACAGAGCCCCTCCTCCAACACACACGAACGCGCACATGACCAATGAGGGCACGAGATACGTTTGTGCACGAGATGGAAGGCTGACAGGCAAGTAGGCCATCCAGTAATAATAATAATAATAATTGGTCGTGCTTTTTACAGCGCCACGGCTTCCACAGATGACATTTATTAATGTATTTATTGTCAAAGCATTTAATGTATTCACTGCTATCAGGATGTTAAGAGCATTCCATGGAATATAACAAAAAGTGTTTCTGAAGTTAATTACCTACCCCACCTTTAAGTTAACCCAATTTCCTGATAAGATTTGATAGTTTTATGGCTTTCTCCCGATAGGCCCGGAATTGCAGATGAATCACTTTCCATTTTGACCTTTAGAGAGAAGAAGTGTCTGCCCTTTCTTCACACTTGTATCACTTCATGTATTCTGCTGTCCTTTTTTGTATCAGTTGTATAGTTCACAAATACAAATAATTTGTTTATTACATTTTTTAAAGATTTAAAAACTGAGAAATGTTATTGTAATGTTCCACATGTATGCATGTGCCTAGATTGATATGTGCAAATATATGAAATTGTATTCATTGTGATTTATAGAATATAACCTGCTTTCGTGGTAACCAAACTTTTGCCATTTTGAATATTTATCAGCCTTAAAGTCTTCGGAGGAGGCCAATGTTCGTTTCATTAATTATTTTTGTATTTTTAAAAATATTTGACTCAACTAAAAACATTGTTTATTTTCATTGTCTATTTGGTATTATTTCATTATCCTTGCAATTGCTTTTTATGTGAGCTTATCTTACCTTTTACAGTCTTTAGCTAATCGCCACCTGTTCTGTGTCTTAACAGTAAAACATAACAAAAAACGTATGAAGTATGTGGACAATTGCAAAACATGATGCCTGCACAGAAAGATAACAAGTAGACCATTAAGACTATTTGTTATGTGTTGTGGTCCATCCGTTTTCAGCAGAGACACATAGGGAGGATGCGAAAACTTTTCAAAAACGAAATCAAGATTTGTTCAGTCTTATTCCTAAAAATATCTTACTGGCAAGAGACAAACAAATATAACATTTTGTTGAAATGGTACCATGTGATAAGTGTGACTTGTGCAGATAGATCACATCAAGTTACGGATTTTTTAGATTTCGTATTTTTTAATTTCTTTTCATCTTGTGATTCATTTCAGTGGTGGTTTTCCGGTAAGGCTACGTGAGGATTAAAACCAGGAGAAAGCCAAGTAGAGGCTAATGAGTCCACACTGCCTACCTTAGATTGCATACAGAAGGTCCTTGATAAATACTGTCTGTAATTCTTTATACTTGTATACTTTGGGTGGTACTGTAACTCAGGACCTTTCAGAATCTAAGATTGAAGACCTTTACATCCACCCCGCAGTTGTGCAATAACTGAGGATGTCATCCCTGAAACAAAGAGTAGCAGGGCAAAAAACAAAAGAAGTGAGTGAGTGGTTTGTTGGCACAGGTCAAATTTTACCATACAAAAAGTGTAATTACAGTTAACATTTGACTGATTAATCATGTATATATCCGTCTGCTTATTTATTCAGTCATCCAGGGTCACTTAATACGCCGCACTCTTTAATACATCTACTTTATTAATTGTAAAACAACACATGCTCAGATTGAAGTGACCTTTACCCATACAAAGATAAAAACATTAATAACTCATTAGGGTTGGTGGTGTCACTACTTTGAGTCATTCAACTGTAAATATTGCTTGCTACCGATTTCAGTTCACTTTAGTTCGCTCACTTAATATAACACTTCTTTATAGGGCTCTGTATTACTAAGACCTGCATTTTAGAAAGTTTTGACTTCCGCTTATGAGGTCTTTTACAAACGTGAATAACGTTTTTTGTGTCTTGGCGATCAAACTTATCGTATTCTATCTCACATAAGTTTTTTTGTTCCTTTTCTAATAACTTATCCCAGCATCATTTGAAAGTAAATATTCCAACAAGAAGCTTTGGTAATCTGTAATTGAAAACGCATTTACCGTATCGTCATTGATATGTAATCTAAGCAGTTTACACAGCAAGCAGCTTTTCTTTTTTCCCTTTCATATGAAAGTAATGATTATGTTACTTTTATATCTTGACTGGCTGGTCAAGGCCACAGTATATAAGTTACCATATCTTTACACACTGATTTCTCTGGCACACGGTGGCCTGCCTTATCTACAGCAGTTGATAGTATTTCTTATGGATAAATGACACATATTAGAACATACCATGCTCCTGTGTTTATTATGAAATGTATGTTGATATATTCAAATGCAACACATCAGTGGGAATAAATCTGAGAATTTATTAAAATCTTCATATAATTATTGAAATGCACAAGACAACAAAGAATCCACAACCATGTGCCCCATCGAACAATACAGTACTTCAAATGATAAGTGACAATACAATTAAATAGTACAAAATATACGCTGTAACAAAAACAAAGGCAATCATAAAACACATATACATTTAGGATCATAAATATAAGTTAAAATAAATAAAACTATGACTACTGCAGCAGTAACACATTTTTCTTCTAAATAAAGTATAATGAAAAAATAGCTATTTTAATTTAGCTAACCATAACTCATTATCTCAGCATGTAACATTTCTTTATGGCAACACTCTCCCAAAAGTCAAAATAACAAAGGTACATTTCCTTAAGCGCAGTGGCATTGAGTGACAATCAGGTCATTGAAAGGAGTCAGCTTTAACTTTCCCCTACTGTCATAGTGCATGAGGACCATGGGCTCGTAGGCCGCCGGCACGCAGCAGGGGAGAGGAGACCCTCCCTTGGTGAACTGATGCAGCCGAGACTTCACCTGCGTGTGCATGCTGGCAGGCTTGTAGTTGTGGGGGCAGGAGCCATCGCAGAAATGCATGATATACTCAGTGGGGGCCACCACCCAGTCCGCCCAGCCGATGTCTTTGAAGGACACGGTGACAGACTTCCTGCAGCACCACCCTTGTTCATCGCAGACGTCCTCCCTGTTGCTGGAGCGAGGCAGCCTCGTCTTCCTGGGCCGTGTGAGGCCTAGTTCCAGGGAAATAGTTGGATTTACCTTGAGGGCATCTTGTTCGGCCACAGCTATCCCCACATCCACAACCAGGGCCTCTCCACCATCCATGCTCATCCACCTCTCCACCTCAGGGCTGATGTCCAGCAGCACATCTTGAGTGTTTGACACATTGGGTGAGTTTATGTGAGTCCATGCAGCAGAGTTTATCGACCGCATCCGGTTGATTTTAACTTTAATAACTCGTTTTGCCTCAGGCTGAACTGAAGTTGGTTTGTCTAAAATCTTCCTGGAAATCTTCAGCTCAGCCCGTGCTAGTGTCACTTCAGTCTGGATGTTGGGATTCTTGTGGAAAACGGCTCTGTACCACTGCATGCGTTGACCTGAATGTGGATTAAAGTGTTCTCCTCTCCGAATCCCTTTTCTTGGCTCCACTAAAAAAAGTCAAAAATAAAGAACATTTCATTAGAACCAAGGTTTCAATAGTCCTGCAATGAGTTAAAAAGTACCTTTTGGAAACATCATCCCAAAGAAGACATACATATTTTCAAATCATCCAGTGTTATTTTGAATTCCAATGCACACTTCTTGTTTGGCTCGTCTCTAATGTGTACCAGGTGTGTCTGTCATGCTCATGATTTCTAAAAGCTAGAAGGAATTTGTTTGCTTTGTTCAAAGGATGATTTGATTCTATTTACAACCATATGTTTAAGCCATGCTGTGCTACGTTCCACTAAGTCAGAGATCATAACTTGGACCATGAACTATATGGACAAAAGAAGTTAGGTAAAACCAATCTGCAAGATTTCATGCAACCTTCATTCCTTCTCCCGCTCAAACATTCCAATGTGGCTTTTCACACAAGTAATTTAAGCATGACAACTACCAAATTAGACCTAAGTGTGTTCCTGATATCTCCCTGTCGAAGAAACACCTCACCTGTAGCTGGAAACAGCACAGTAGACATGGTGGATTGCTGGTTTCCTATCATCGGCAGGCTGGAATTCCCTCTCATCTCTCTTATTTGTTCCCTGTAGATCTGATACATCTTCCTCAGCTCTTCCTCCGAGGCCTTTTGAGTTGGTCTTGGCTCCCTCTCCATACCCAAAGAGCAGAGGATCCCCGACTTCACCGCCTCCAGAAGCAGGACCCTCTTGCTGTCCACTCTCCTCACATCAGGTGACCCTTCCTGGGCTGTTTGAGGGTGGCTCTCCCCCGAGCTGGAGAGGAAGACGAGGAGCAGCAGCGTGCAGGAGAAGAGTCGGTGGAGTGTGCATGATCGGAGCATAGTGAGTGTGCCAGGTAGGTCTGGTTTGAAAGTGGTGCAGCTCAGCAGATGGGGTTTGTCCATGTTATGAATGAAATTCCCCACATGCTTTTATTTATAGAGCTTCTGTGTTGCCACACCCCTGGTTAGTCAGGTGAGCATGTGATGGGCTCAGCCACGGCCGTATGTCATTATGTTGCAACATTTTGCAGCATTGTGTTTGCGTTAACAACATGTGACCGATGAAATTAGAAACCAGTGAAGTTAATTAACTTTTCTTTTTTTTTTCAGTTTTATTAACACATCAATTAGGAAATAAAACAGATTAGAGATAGGCGAGACGTTAAATAAAGAGATTTCCAAATGAGGTTTGGTTACAGCACAAGAACACGGTGTGCACCTCAGCGGGCTACGTCATCGTTGTCCAGTAATGCGTCACTAAAGCAAATAAATGACCATATGTCTTACAGTTAACAGTTCTAAAGAGGGGGACAATGGCCAATTACATAAGCTGCACCAGGGTAAATAATGTTAATCTGATAGTTTATTGATCCCTATTAGACTCTTTCTTTCTGTTCCCCTGCAACTCTGCCAAGTATGGTCAGAGGTCAGGAGCAGGTACTGACCAGAGAGGCTTCTAGAGTCATATCACTTTGACTGGACGCTAAAACCTGTGAAGACCTTTTAAAAACTGAAAGTCACTATGAAAACAGTCCAACCTTGCTATAATATTATTTTTGTGACAACAATGACAGAAAAAGGTGGACACTTTACTGTCTGTTTGTTACCCCTCCCTCTTTATACAAGGCCACAGAGGAAATCCCTCAAGGTTATAACTAAAAAATAGTACACAAACAAAGAAGTTCTCTGTTGAAGGAACTGTCTCAAGGTCAATTATCTAAGTCTATACTATAACTATAATGTGATGTAAGGAGCTCTTCAATAATCAACCAGAGTGGCCTGTGAAAGTGTTTTCTTTTCATGATGATTAAAATAGACTGAAACTGTATCTGATCTCATCTCTACTGTTGTCTCAAGTTTGAAAAAAGAGCTTCATTCCATTGTTGGGATAGACTAGAGCTAAAAATAGACTATTACTGCATCTGCACTGTGGACTGTCGCCAAACCCTTATCAGCTTTTTAAAAAACTCACTTCTTTCTATCAGTAAATGGTGTCAGTGCACTGTTTGATTATAAAGGAGTGGCCAGCTGTGTCATTGATTCCACCTGAGGGCATTCCCGACCGCAGCACCGATTACTGACTGATAAAGATTTGATGGGAAATGTTCATAAAAGTGTATTACGGCCATTGCCAAATGATGAGCTTGTAGTTATGACTATAGTGAAACTGTAAAGTCATTAGATGACCAATACAAAGTCAGATTAACCTATATTATGTGTAATAATAATATAAAACAATAAAAATGATTGCCACCCATCTATAAACTTACACTTAAATGTTATAATTAGAAGCTCATGCAATACAATATGTAGGGAGAGTTTCAAGATAGAAGTGTTTGCATAACGACTAACAAAAACAAAGAAAGGGGTTGTGGGGTTTCATTTTTTATTTTGTTATTTGCTCTTTAGTTTCTTTTCTCTTGTTACGTGTGAAATGCTCGAGACTTCCTCTTTATTAGGATTAATAATTAAATAATACTAACTGAGAAAGGCGAACATCCCTCTGGTGAAACCTCTCACAGCTTACAGACATATGTAACCTGTGATAAAAAGGTTTAATGGATGCCTACATAACGTATTTTCCCCTTTTGGGATTTAATAAAGTATGACTACAAAGGGTCATAAGACAAAAAGGTGGTCTACAAGTATTGTCCCAGTTTCAACATCAATAATATAATACTAAATTAAATGCCAGGACAATATTTGAGCATGAGAAGAAGTTACAAAAGAAGATACTGCTTGAATTTCTGATGAGTGAGTCACTGAGGTGATGAAACAATCATTTGCCTGGTGTGTCTACCTCACAAGTAGAAAGTGTGTGAAAGGTGTAAAGTGACTCATGCAAACTGGCACTATTGGTGAAACTGTCGTGTAGGACTCTCACTCTTTTCTTCTTTATATTTTCTTTATCCTTTTATCTCTTTGTTGCGTCGGAGGATAGAGACGGGGGAAAACACGTGTTTTGTTATCATGAGAAAGAGAAGTTTCGGAGTATAGGGACTGAATTTCATCATGCTCAGTGGTAACAGAGAGAGATACAGGCTTTTATAAGCATATAGTCAATGACACCACATTGCTCTATTCACGAGGCTCAGTGCAGGGGGTTTCCAACATGGGGACCCGGCCCATTTCAAGCCCTTGTAAGATGAATATAAGGTCAAGGTTATTTAACTTTTCAGGGCATCCAAAAATGATTCAAATTAAACAAGTTAAAATACATTTTGTATTGAACTGCCCACAACTAAAACATATAATTTGTTTCTGGCTTTGCCCATCCATACGTATTGGGTAGAGATGTTCAAAACTACTTCGGAGCTAATTGGGGCCCCAGTGGCACCAAAGGCTCTTACTGCATTGTTTGGGGTCTCCCCCTCTTCACCTTCTCTCCCTACGTCCAAGAGAGACGTGATAGCTAGCCCTACTAGCTAGAAGGTTGATATTGACTAAATGGAAAGATACTGTACCTCCATCTCATACTCACTGGATAAGAGACATCCTTTTTTTCCTGAAGATGGAAAGGATTAGGTTTTCTCAGAGTGGCTCCTCAAATAGATTTGGGAAAATATCGGGCCCTTTTTTCAAATGTGTTAAGAGGTTAACCCAATTATTCCTGATTACACTTTTGCATTTTGGAGGGGTCCCAGCACTGGGCGGGTTGTCGCGGGGAGCTGCTGCCGTACTGACATTTATTGTTGACATTTTTGTTTAGCTGACTGGTTTTCTATTTATTTATTTGTTATTTGTCTGTGTTTGTATGTCTGTTTGTCTTCTGTCTGTGTGGGATTTTGTTTGCCCTGGTGTTAAGCAGTATTTGCATTGTTACTCTTTTTCTATAAAGTGAAGATTTGTTTACCTACTTTTGATACATGCTCTGATAGAATAACTGTATGCTGTTGAAAAACCCAATAAACAAAGTAAAAAAAAAAAAAAGACATAATTTCTGACAAGGGGTCACAAATAACAATAAGAAATAACAAATATGTTTCATCTGTGCTCACAGTTGAATGTAAGCAAAATGCACATTTGTAATACAAATAAAAAAATGTAAATAAAGGCATACATTTACATGTTTACACACACACCCTTACATTTATACATATATATCTCAAAAATACAACTCTGCATGCAGAAAAAGGCATTAACTAAATTAATGGATCACTCATAATTAAGGGTTCACTCTCTCATACAATCATTTTTACCCTTTTTTTTTACAAATCTACATGAATGTGTTAGTGGTGGGAGATGGTAGAAAGAGAGCCAGGTTGTCATTCAAGTCCGCTTCATTCATCTATTCTTTCATTTATTCTTCAATTCATTTACTTTTATTCATATTTGCCAGTTTCTCTTCACTTTACCTTGAAACATGCTGCATCCGCAGTGACAAGGGACTGAACTATTCCCAGCATGCACTGGCTAAAGTAGAGCAAGTCAATAAACATTATTATACGAATAGCTCAATTGCACCCTCTAGTGCACCTAAAGCTACAGTGCAGACTTCAATTAGCTGAGTGCAGCTTTATTTGGAGTCAGAAAGAGCATCTAACATTAATATGAATCTTATATGGATTTGAGATGAAGATGTCTCAATGCTGCATCTGAGTAGAAATGTATTCTTTTCAGGAATGTAATGCCACAATGTATTTGTGAGTGGTGATTAGAGAGAGAATAAGCCAATATTTGAAAAGGCATTGCACATATCCTAAGTGTATTTGATGCTTATTGTTGGTTGTTAGGTTCCGATCTTGTTCAAGCCTGTCTAGTAGAAATGTCAACTAAGATACAGCGACCGTGCCAGACGTTCATAGATCATAAACAGCTTTTAAGATAAGCACTAGAAACCTTGATTCTTTATTTGTATATTATATAGTTTCAGAAATGTCCCACACTGGGATTAATAAAGTATATATTGTATTTTTAAATGATAAAAAAAACCATGTCCTGAGTGCCTAAAAGCTATTGTTTCTACCTCTCAGCCCCGCAGTGCAGGTAAGTGAGGGTCAGATCAGAAATAGCACAAATTACCTTAAAAAGAGGGCAGTGAAAGAGGTTGTGCTGACTTTGATGCTTGAATAGTTTCACTAATGACCATGAAGTTTTTGAGGATGAGCTATGCTGGATCACATGGAGAGCATGACAAAAAGACACATAGAGACTTCATGAAAGGCTATGCATAATCATGTTGATCTGCAACAATAAATTCATTGTGAATTTAGAAACATTAGATATAATGAAGGAGTCTATATTGTGTACATGTCTTTTACTTGTATTTTTTTATATCAAAACTTGGATAGCGTTTCCCAACACATGCTTCACATAATGTCAATACATTATACTTTTCTTTATAAATAAGACTTATCGTTCAAACGCACATTTTAAACAAGCAAAACAACTAATCCAAATGAATTAGCTATTCAGCTTGAATTATTCAAAACACATTAAGCATTTTTAAAACCTTCTAGAATTGAATTGTTAGGGGCAATTTTTTCTTTTTCTAGTTTTGTTGATACTACAGCGAAGTGATCCACAACTCCTGATCAGACAAAAGGAATGAAACGGGATAAAATAATGGAAAATGGGAAATAAAGCTTGATTATTTGTCGTTATTAAAGCAGTATTAAACCATAATTTTCTGCTTGGACTCCACAAAATACATTTAAATTGATTTTATATGAGGAAATCACTTGACACTAATCTTAAACACCCACTACAAAGGTTATCTAAATGTATTTCTAGATACACTCACTCTGTAGGCTGGATATCCAACACTTTAAACTATCAACACTGAACTGCTCCAGAGAACAATGAGGGATTCACATCCCTCTGGCTCACACAAATGGACATGTGACGTCCCAGGACAAGAAACCAACCATTGTAGTTTTTGAGGGGAAAAAAACATCATGGTACCACTGTGTGACAGATCAGTCACTGCTATTCATCTTGACTTCAAGGCACAATTGTTCTGCATCCTCTCTGTTTTCCCACTCGACAGGCACTGGGTTAGTTTACATGATGAGCGAATAGCACATTAACTGCATGTACCACAACATATGGACACAAGTGGATTGCATATGTTACTGGAGGGTTTAGGGCATTCATGTGTAAACAGTTCCAGGTTATTGCGTAATGTGATAACATCATGGTGAATATAAATGCTTGTTTTAAGTCCTATAGGTTATAAAGGACTGTACATTAAGAGGAAGTGGCAACATTGTGTACTTGTGTATCTGGTGATACATTTATTTTTTAATTCTCACTTATTTTATGGTTTACTTATTTATCTTTTATCTCTTTTGTACAGCACTTTGGTCTGGATGTTTTAAAGAGCTTCACAGATAAAGCTGTATTGTATTGTAAGTCAATTTTGCATGGCAAGTGATAACAGAATATCAATAAGAGGGTGGGGTCAACACTCCTTCTCACTTCATTAATAGGTTGAGGTTCACTAACCACAACAACAGCCACTACTCTTCCTTCCTCCCCTCACAATCAGGTGATCAGCCCCAGAGGTGGCCACCTTTTCAGGGGCCGGTCGTGTATCTCGCCCCGGGTTGGAGGAGGGGTTGGTTGGTGGAGAAGCAGCAAGCATCGGCAGCAAGGAGGACTGTATGCACGGTCCTGGGGAGAGGAAGGGGCGCAGTATGGGTTGACTGATCGGAGATCCTCTTTGGGTTTTTATTGTCTTCAATGATGGATGAGCCGAATATCCTGAGACGCCGCGGTCTACAGGTAAATGGAGACTTCATGACAGCTCGGGTGGCTGTTTACACGCAAACTAGACGCTATGAAATGTTGATCATGAGCCATTGGCGAGGATCGATTTCTCCAAGAACCGCGTTTCTATATTTTGTAATTTTTCTTCTGGCTTTAAACATGTTATTATCTGTAGAGCTCAATTATCTGGTGTCCATTCATTAAAACAGCCTGTGGCACCATTGTGAATTGTAGTACATAATTGCTGCACATAAATGACTGTCGGTCTTACACGTGTTTATTTTGGAGCTGTCCATTGGCACTATAGTGTAGCTGGTTGCCTTGGTGACAGGAGCTTAAAACCCCAAGGGTGCCCGCCGCCCGGATGATTGGCAGTAGCCTACATCCCTTTAATCTTCTCCTGGATGCCTGGTTTATTACTCACAAATGTACAGAACGAGAATAATGAATGCTTTTTTCATGCTCTATAGTTCATTCATGTGTATATTTTCTGCATAAATGGGGTGGGAGCTGCATTGTTTTCTTCCCCCTGGTCTTTTATGAAAGGCTCACGGGTCCACACTGGGTGTTTCCATCCACTTATTATAATTGGTTTCTTTCCTTTCTTGCAATAATCTGCAATTTAAATGTAAGTGCAGGCCTGCCATTACAAATAATGCTAATGGTGGATGTGGGGAAGTTATTGTTCCCTAAATTAGTATGTTGTGTGAAATACACACAACAACAAAAATATTAGAATAAAGAACTACAAAATGAAACGTGGACATTAGTGATAAAGCTCAAAGTACAGTTTACAGACCAGATGTTTTGGTGTGTTACAATACCAGCCTTGTTTGTAATTGTGACTGAGACAATAACAAGTCACTTTCTGAGACTTCTGAGATCTTTTGGAAAAATGTAGAGGATGAAATCAGTATAGCCTCCGAATATTTTTTGTTCAACTGTTCCCTGTCAATCCTGATTGGCAAGGGTAGGGTTGCAGTTGCCTGAGCTCAAACAGCGATGGGCTCGTGAGGATTTGTATCCTGGTCATTAAATGACTCGACGACCCACTTGTCATGCAAGAAACTAGGGCAATCTGCAGATAATGTGATTACTGCGTTTAAAGGAATATGCGTGGGATTTATAGAAAAGGGTAAGCATTTTATGAATGCATGTTGTGCCTGTTAAGGTGTCAAAATATCATGCATTCCTCAGTGTTTATTATGAGGAGTAAGCTTTTCATACCAGCAGAATTTATTTAAATATCACTATCCCTAGATGAGGAAAATATATTGAAGTCCCTTTGCCAAACACTGAAAACCCCATAGCTGATATCTGCATGTCAAAGCAATGTTTCCAGCATTTTTGTGTTCTCATTTCAACATTTCAACGTCTTCTTTTCTAGAAAGAACTGAGTCTTCCTCGCAGGGGAAATGTGTAAGTATTACCAACTGACTTATTATATGCTCTCTTTGTCTCTGTCTTCTTTTGCACCCCCCTTTTCTCCTCAAACCTGCCCAGCCAGGTGCCTGTCATTTATCAGCTTCATTGTGCTTGTGCTTGTCCGGCAGTGGCTCAGTCAGTAGGGGCTTGGACAGGGAGCTGTAGGGTTGCCGGTTCAAGTCCCCGACCAGACCTAAAATGTGGAGTGTGGACTGCTACTTGGAGAGGTCCCAGTTCCCTGCCGTGGTGCCCTTGAGCAAGGCACTGGACACCCCCCTTCCCCCCTCACTCCCATTGCTCCCCGGGCGCTGCCCACTGCTCCTAGTACTACTCCTGGTACTAGGATGGGTTAAAAGCAGAGAACACATTTCACTGTGTGTGCTGTGTGCTCTGCATGTGTGACCATTAAAGAGGGTTTCATCCCTCCCCAATTCTATTCTAATTCTACTTGACTCTCTGTTGAGAGACAAGAACTTCTGAATCTGTTAATGAGGATTGCCTGAAAGGTAGAGCAGTCTCACCGCTCGGACAGGTTTGACGTAAACTAAAGAGGGAGAGCAGAGATAGAGATGAAGCACGAGAGTCTCAGTGGGAGAATTACTGTATGTTTGGAATATTATTGCTAAATAGTCATGCTTATTGGAATATACATTACGAATCAGTTTTCACATTTTGCTACAGCGCAGTCAATAATTAGCTGTCTATGTGATTATATATTGAAATATGTGAACCTACCAGACAAGCTGAGCCTGCTCTAACATGTTAATCAATGTTTGTTGTTTCTAAAGGTTTTTCCTGAGGTACTTACTTGGGGATTAATTGGACATTTACACTAACAGTTCTTATCAAGCTGTGTCAACAGAGGAGGGACACTTATGAACAGCATGAAGGAACCTGCTTCTGTGTTTCCAGCTAAAATAGGAGGCGCCTCAGTCAGATCAACATCAATCTCTTCCCTGTCTCTAACCTGTTCAGGGACTTCCCCTGGTCTTAAGAGAAGAGATTACCTCAGGCTAGTTTCCCTGTCTTTGAGTCACTCATACAGCAGATCACATCAATGTATTTGTTTGTGCCCCTTGCAAACTGCTTTTCCTTTGTCATTCATGTTTCCTTTTAGGTGGAATTTTAGGTCGGACAGTATTTCTCTGTTGCACCCTGTATGACTATGATTTTAAAACAGCTCACTTTATGGCAACACTATATGTTATTGATAAAGGTGCACCGTTTATTTCAGCCGAGACTCGATGTGTGTCTGTGGAAAATGGAAATTGATCTCATCATTAGCTAAAATGGTGTATTTTTAACTGGATTAAACTTGCTTGGGGGCTTAATGATCTGTGGGCCCCTTTTGACAATCCTTTGAATTAATTTAATGTAAGAAATGATTATGCAGCATGTGCATTTTGACTCAAATGCACATGCGCTTGAGTCAAAATATGCATTTCCAAGCATATTTGTTTGGAAATGGTAATTCCCAAACAAATATGCAAATAATCAAATGACGTGAAGCTGTAAATGAGTATACAAATAGCATAGCCCTGATTTTAAAACGGTGCCCTTCAGTGTTGGACAGGGTGTGGAAAAGAGGCTATGGCCGATCACGAACCTCAGATCCAGGACGAGCTGTTAGTATTCTCTCTTGGTTGTATAAAGGTAGACCAGTGCTCTAACCCTTACAGTGTTATTAAAGGGGTCATGGCAGTTTACTCACAGATGTTTTGGTGACTTAGGTTGAATTAGACAATTGTGGTAGCTGGGGTTTGTTCTGTGGTGGGTATTGCGGAAGTTTAGGGTACCAGATGTGTCTCAGAAGGATGTGAATAGCTTCAATGCTTGTTGGCTGTGAATAGCTTCAATGCTTGTTGGCTGTGAATAGCTTCAATGCTTGTTGGCCTCAGTGTTGTTGCTTGTCCCCAATCCGGTTTTAATTGAATGGTTCTCAAGGTGCAGCAAGAGGGAGGAGAGGGTCCGGTTTCGAGACTTTGGAAATGGTTCTTTGCTTTTTGCAGATGATGGTGGGCAGATGATGGTGGCCTGACCTTGAGTGGAGCTGATGCCTCCTTGCATCACAAATAGCCAGTTGAGGAGGTCAGGGCATCTGACAAGTACATTTACTGGTGCATTCCTTTGGAGGTTTTCCAGGCACATCCAACTGGTTGGAGACACAGAAACTGGAGAGATTATATATCTCATCTGGCTTGGGAACGCCTCAGGCTCCCACAGGAGGAGCTGGAAAACATTGCTAGTGGGAGGGCTGTCTGGACCACCTTGCTGCCACTGTGCCTTGAGAAGATAGATGATTTTAGTTTTTTTCACGAAGAAAAGGCTTGGTTTTCACATTATAAGAAAACATTTCTGTATTATTAGCAACATATGCAGCAGAGCCCTTCCATTACATTTTATGAGGATCTCATTATTCCCTGACGACAAAAAAAATGCAGCATTCAAGTCTGCTCGTCTCCCTGATGAAACTGGTTGTGCGCGTTTTAGATTTAGATATTTGTTCGACTTTATTAAAAATGATGGCATACAAGCCGGTGTCTCGATGCCGACATTAAAGGAAATACTAAGTTGCTCACCCTTCTTTCTGTTTTTCGCTGGGTGGGTCATATGTCTTCGAGACGTTAACAGCAGATTTCCGACATTGCTTGAAGGCATCATTAGTCCCTCCTCTCTTCGCTGAGCTGGTGCGACTGCGCGGTGCGGCGTTGCTGGTGCTGCTGGAAACTTTGTATCACTCTTTACATCTTGACCATCACTCGATAATGTCACATCCCACGGAAGACAAGCTGTTTCCGACCGTAAACTGGTGACAGGGGGAAGGGGACATGGCTGGTTTAGTCGCTCCTCATCACCGAGCCGCCGCACCCGGGGTCCGGGGTCAGTTTGTACCGAAGCTAGCCGGAGTTCCTGCCGCTGGACACTGCGTACTAGCCTAACCAGTCCACCACCTATAATAACAACTCCTCAATAAGACTCTCTAGCATGATGCTCACACTCTAACAAGAGGACAATTCTCATATCTGGATTGGATTTATCTGTCACCATGTCTGACCAAAACTACTATTGGACCGTGTTGCCGAGCTACAAAACTAGTTTTGTGACTGGGGCCATGATGAAAAGATCAAAAAGGTAAATAAATGATGTGTTGATTCTAAATATGTATCGATACAGTGCCACAAAGCAAAGGCGTCTGCCCTGCCTTGAGTTGTCATTAGCTCCTTGCTGAGCGGTGCCATCCTCTTTCTGGCAAACAGCAATGTGTTGAACGTTTATGGTGAGCTATTTGATTCACAGCACGTAAACGCAACCCCCACACTGTATGGAAACATTACCAGCGAGCAGCTCACATTGGAAATACCTCTGTGGTGTGTGTGATATCCCACAGTACGGTACTGTATGTGTCGGCTACATCCGCCCTAGTTTTTGTTTCCGACAGAAACGTGGCCATTGTAGAGTGTTGTGTATGGAGGCAGACTGCATTGTCTGCCACCAGCTGTCGCATAAAGCGACACATTCCAAATGCGGATCGATACACTGATGTGGTTAGTGGGGCTCTATTGATGTAGTTGTGCCTTATTTGTGATATACATGTAAGCAGCCCTCAAAAAGTAGAGCAGTCAAATGTGCCTGTCATGCCCTCTAATGACCTAAGGGTGTTTTGGGCTTTCAGTTAATTCTTAGGGACCAAATAATAATTGATGGATTTCCCCCCATTGTAGTATATTTCACTAGTAAATCTGTTTAATTATAGCTCAGTATGTCTTAGCTGCTGTCAATACCATACCCTGCAACCCCATTGATAATGAGTTTTGGGAGAAACCTCTCATATTTAAATATGTTATGTATTATGCTAATGACTCAGTGGCGTGTCAAACCATCCACTCCATAAAGCTTGGGAACATGCATCAGCCATGTAACCCATTAAACACAGCGTGACATTCAGTCAGCTCTGTGAATAAATGCCGCCCCTTCACCATCAGCAGACATGGGAAACATACAGGCCTGCATCTCAGTCAGTGGCCTACATTCATCATGCTACATGGCTGCCTTCATTGGCCATACAAACCAGTATTGTTAGTCCTACATTTGAGTAGCCCAATCACTGCGAAGTGTTGATGAAGCTCTCTCGTGCTCACGGTAATACAGTGATGCTTTCATGCCTATTTTGACCTAGTCTCTCTGTAGTGCGAAAAAGGTGTCTGTTTATTTACTTTCTGATAAGAAGAAAATGGTGCACACTCACAGTGTCGTCCTCTGGTTGGTTGGTGCGTTGTTGAAGCCAACCTCAAGCATTTATTGGCTCTCCCCTTCCTCTGTTGCTGTGCCGCAGCTGCCACTTTAACTGTTTTTTGGGTTGGGGGCCGTGTGAGTCTGCCTCAGCACCGACCCAGAAACGTCAGGACATGTAATCATCTCAGACCCTCAATTAGTTTAGGTCATTGCGAGAGAGAAAGAGATTTCAGGCTTTGACATCGTTGGGATGAAACAGAGAGCATGATGGGATTATATCTAGTTTATTAGGGATTCTCTTCTGTATGAAGACCCTGGCAGACAATGGGTGAGAGGCCTCCAGGAAACATATATGCACAAGCAGGAACAAGAAGTGGACAAATCAAAACATTGAAGTAGTTGCATCATATTGTCACCAACATATTTCTGGTTGAGTCATCGCACATTGTCAAGCATGCCAGATTTTAAACTGGTCTGCCCGTCTTGTCTTTACGGGATTTTCATTTGAAATAAAATATGTTTCCTTGATGGAGCTTATAAGAAGTGATTGACATATTTGAATGGTTTTGTTCGTATTGTCATACTGATATTTTGTACAAACTGTAAAGTCCACTGAGACAAATGTAACATTTGTGATATTGGGCTATATAAATAAACATTGATTGATTATATTGCATTTTATTGTTTATTTGTAAGAAAAGCTGCAAAGTAGCAATGTTGTGTATTTTAAGAAAATATACAGAAATCAAACAAATAATTTCTAACAAGATGAGCACATGTTTCAAGTTGAAGCTAAACAGAAAGAACAACCAACTTTCATCAAAACAACACAAGCAATGACCATAAACACAACAACAGCATGATAATAAAACGTGGCAATAAATGGATGTTGTATCGATATTGTCTTAGATAAGTCTCATTGGGTAAATATGTAATGAAAGCACCATAATCAACCCTACAATAACTTTGCAATATCGATATAAAGGTATGTGGTCAACAGTGTAGTTATTTTGGATTTTCTCCATGTTACCAAACTTAGAATCCATAGATGCATCAAATGTTCAACCTCTGACTGTGCAATGGAAAACAATTTGATAATTGATTTAATCACACACTCAAACTGATCTATATATAGATTGTTTACGTATGGATACAGACTGTATTCTTCCGTGGCGATGAATCTTTAATGGTGTGGAAAGTATGGCCTGTACAGTTATGTCATGGAAGTCATCGGGTCCATTTATTTCTTTACGTTTTTTGTACAAGACGGATGATTTATCGGATCAGGTGCTCCCACTGGTACAACCATTACTCTTTCAGATGTTTCTTATATTCTTACATACTTCCAGACACAGTACACATCATCTCATCTTCTTTAATACTTTAGTGTAGCACCCTACCAACTACTCCTTGTTATTCCCTGGGAGTCGATTATTTCCTTTTAGTAACTCCTGCAGCCAGAAACACTTTTTCTTTCATATAAGACAAACAAAATGCAGCCTATTTAATACGTGTTGACACCTTAGCCAAATGTAACAGTGCATACTTTCTGTTTTTTATATATATTTACATATGTGTGTAGCTATGTGTGTATGTATAAACACCAGTATCATGACATCATTGCAATTATCAGTGTTTTCTGTATCAGGATCAACAACTTAAGTTCATAGGTCGCCTGTTTTATTTCTCCAGACTGTTTACTGCACTGATAAAAGGCTTGGCGATTGTGTTTGTAATTGTCTTGCGTAACAAGCTTTTTCTCTCTGCTGTTTGTTTTCCTCCTCTCACAGTTCTCGTAACAACAAAAGAAGGAGTTTGGCGGTCGGGACCACGTCGCCCACGCTCTCACGACCCCTTTCACCTCTCCCACTTGCCACAGGTACTTGTGTGTTGATGATACTTGTGTGTGTGCTATTGTTTCAGACTCTTTACACATGCTTTACGTAGACACAAGAGGATGAAGATGGAATGAGAAGACCACCACATTAGCTGTTTTGTTGAGTATATGCACCTTAAGCCTTATTTAGTTTGTTGATGCATGTCACAAGACAATCACTAGTTTCCCTGTGGTTTGTTTATCAAGTTTCAATTAAGGCAGCAAGCCAAATGTTCGCACGACATACAATAGTTTTCCTCATGCCGATGTTGTTCATGAAGCTTTCTTTAGGCTACTCTTTCCGTCTTCAGCTGCCTGCAGTGCTATATGGAGACTCATTCATTTGCTGCACCCATTTTTCTTTTAAGTGACTCGGGGTGTGGCAGTGCTTGGCTGACATGAAAACCCTTTAGTGACCCTTTCAATAGTATCTAGTGTTGTGTGATCAACAACAAAACGTCCTGCTCTCTATGGGGTGATACTGTTAATGTAAGATTGGCTTTGTGCTGAACTCTGAAGTAAAGTCATGTGCAAAATAATCATTGAGCATATTTCAAATGTAAAACAAAAGATAGCTGGGGTAATGATTTAACATAATCATATATATAGTTTATTTAAGCTTGTAATCATTCTCACTGTTTGTAACTGTGTTTCTTCAGCTGGCAGCAGCCCTTCAGAAAGCCCCAGAAATGTCTCTGCCAGCACCTCTGCCAATTTCCAGTTTGCCCGCAGGTAAGGATTAACTCAAACGCTTGTTAATATGGACTTGTAAGGCAGTTGAGCTCAGCCACATAACCACAGAAATATTTTCCCTATCCAATACAAAAACTGGAGCATTACTAAGACTGATAAAATGCAGTGCAGATGCCGAGATTAAGTGCATATTTTACCATACGAGGAGGTTCATCTTCCAGTAGAGGTCACAAAACTATAGAAAGATGAAAACAAAAGACATAAATGCTAGGGATGCACGATATTGTTTTTTTGAAACCGATACCGATAACTTCCTGCTTCTCAAGACCGATACCGATACCGATAATAATATAATATATATTAAATGTACCTGTAGTTTTTGCACACCTGGTGGTAAAAAAAAGACTAGTAGTGAGCAAATGACATGAGCATTACTACTATGAACAAAACAAAGCCAAGAACAGTTTTGACTCTCATCAAGCGCCATCATTTCTATGATGAAGTTAGAGATCGTTTTAGCCCTGGGGTCGTCTCTGGCAAACTTCTTGCCTTTTTCAAAAGCCTCGTCGATAGGTAAAAGCCCCGGTGCCTTTGCAGCTGGCTTTGGATTCGCCGCTAGTTTAGCAGCGCAGGCGTCTTCGTACGCTTTTAACACACCATCGTAGCGATGGCGATGTTTCAGGTGACTAATCAGGTTGGAAGTATTATAGCTCGTTGCCTTTTTCCCTCCTCGTGGAACTTCTGCATTGCATTTGTTAATACAAATAGCAAGCGAACTATCTAACTCTGAAACTTTGAAATAGTCCCATACTACCGGCGAAATGTTTGTTTACTGTCCTGGCTTCACGGCCGCACACCATTTACGTCACAGCCAGGCATGAGTTAGGGAGCGCTGGATTTGTGAAAAACTCCCCTCTTCCTAAACCACTAATACCACAGTACTGGCAAAACGGGAGGAGCCGAGTGAAAAACAAGCGCCCCTCATCCCAATCCACCCAGTATTTTTTCTTTTTTTTTACCCAAAAAATATATTGTATATTATCGGGGCTATTAATACTGGTATCGGGTTTATCGGGATGACGTCATAATTCCTAATATCGGACCGATAATTATCGTGCACCACTAATAAATGCTGCTATTTTCTATCTAGGTTAATGCATAAAGTAAACAAGAGAAACACTGTCACTCATTTAAGGCAGTACAATAAAAAACATAAAAATGACATCTTTGAGAGGAACCTTAGTTGCGTGAATAATGAACATGCCTTGGCTTGTTCCCTTTGGACTCTGCAGTGGAAATGAGGCAATGGAGAAGTAACTCCAACCAGTTGAAAGGCCCTAGGGCCACTCGCTGGACCCCGGCGTTTGTCTAGCCAATTAAGGCAGCAAATCGCTGCACACGCTCATTATTCACAGCTTCTGTGATTATGGGGGACATTTGCAAAGCTTGTTCTCTTATCATGCTTCTTGCAACTGCACATAGACTCACTGGGATTTAGAGGAAAAGTTGCTGCACCCTCGTCCAGTTGCAGAACATGGTTGCTGCTTCAGTGTCATTGAAGGTGCTCTAAATATATATGCTGCTCATCTGGAATGTCATGTATTATGAATTAGCATTTGATGTTGCAGTGAAGCACGGCATATTGCAGCATAAGCTGGAGGACGGAGAGGGGAAGCCTCGCAAGAGCCTGCATGACTCATCTGAATTTGTTGAGACCTTTTTAGCTGCCTGTGTGGAGACAGATGCTGTGACTGCACTTTTAAAGAGCTCCTCTGGGTGTATTTCATATTCACACAAGCTGTATTGCCCTGCTGTTTGTGCAATCATTTTGTCATGTAAACATGGGAGAACCACACACAAATAGTTGGTATTGACGTCAAGAATAAATGCAAAAAATAAAATCAAGGGTGTGGCTTATTGTTTAGCTGCACCATTAAAGAGGCATTATTCTGAGGGTGTGCCAACACTTTTCTCCTTGACACCCCAGGCATCGATTCTAAAACCTTGCTTTAAATTTGAGCTTATTTCCTCTTAAGCCTTGCAGGACCTTAATACAACAACGTAGCATCAGCAGCAGTAAGGCGATTGGTAATACATAGCAGATGACATGCATATCAGATATGAACCAGATGAGAAAACAAACACGTCTTATTCCCATGACTAATCCTCAGATCAGTCACATTCGGAGCAGAACCATCCAATTTGATTGTGTCACTGCTGATTCAACTGCATGTTCCCAAGAGCTTGTTTGTGATAGAAACAAATTGAGCCTCTCTGTTATCACAGATGGAATCAGGGAGGACAATTAAATGCCATATTGGATGGAAAAGCAGAGGGGCATCACTTAAGTTTTTAGTGATGGATAAGTGGGTTCTTCATGGTGTATGTGTAGGCACAGTCAGAAGTGTATTTTGTTGGTTTGTGTGCGTGTTTTTAATGAGTCACGAGTCAGGTGTCTATGGGTCTCGGTGCTGCAGAGTGATGGCAGCTTGGCAGGTGTTCCGCAGCAGACTGCCAGTGGCTGCGAGCTGTGACAAACAAACAGCTCTGACTCTGACAGCCAGACGCACTCTGTCACTATCATTAAACACTGTTTATTTTCCCTCTCACTTTGTGTCTCTGCCTGCGCCTCTTCTTTCTAACTCATCTTCTCTATTTGTGTCTTCCTCTTTACTGTTTTAGCCAACTGGCTCGCAACGAAAGGTAAGAAAACAACTGCGTCTTCTTTTTTATCAACACTACATATGATCTCTTAAAGGTCTCCTATCATGCAAAATGCACTTTTTGATGTCTTTTATACATAAATATGTGTCCCCGGTGTGTCAGTAGACTCACAAAGTGTCCGGAAATACAACCCTCTCTCTTTTCCTCCTTAGCCACGATTTAAAAAAACGGGTACAACGGAGCTGATACAAATTTGCATGCTTGTATGACGTAATATTGGAAATGTGGGCTGGCTTTACGCCCACGGCCCTATCAGAAACGTTGCTGTATCAGAAACAATGCGTAATGTTTTGGAAGTAATATGGTCTTTGTTTACATTAGCAAGCATCGCTAACACTCAGAGCTATGTGTAAATAAGCAGGATATAAAAAGGAACTCACCTTGTGGTAAACCCGCAAGGGAAAAAGCATTTGAGCTCCATACTGTTTCAGAAATAATCCTTGATGTGGTTTAGAACATGATATGACATTTAATCATGGCGGCGTTTAGCTGAATATCTGGGTAGAATTCTCCTGCGTGAGCTATCGCCTCAGCTCTCGGCTCTCGTTTTCTTTTTTAAGCTACGGACCCAGAATCAGCCCCACAGGGCTGAAATAGAGGGGGTATGACTAGAATGGGTGATCTGTTTGGTATTTTGAGCAAAACACTTCATAGACATGTTTTTTATATATCTGAGACCTATACTATATGCCTAAAAATAGTAAAATAGGAGACCTTTAAAGTTCCCATGTCATGGCCATTTCCACTGATCATAATTCCATTGTTGAGGTCTACTAAAATAGATTTATATTGTGCAATTTTCCAAACTCACATTGGTTTCTCATACAGCATCTCTGTATAGTATGTGTATTCACCGGTATTCACTCTGTCCTAAACGGCTTGTTGGTGCTCCTGCCCCCCCCCCTCCCTGTGAGCCTAGTGTGCTCCGATTGGTCGGGAAGTTGCGAGGCTCATTGCTGCGAGGAACGGACAGGTTTCCGGGTCGGCGATACAGCGAGAACAAGCGAAGCTCATCCTGACCTGAGCACACACAAACACTCACAGCCGAAGTAAAAACAATAAGTGTGGCTTGATATTGAGTAAGAAAAAGGTTTATAACGCTGTGAGAATGGGTCTGCGGAGAGCATTTCTCCGCCATCCCAACTTATTAGCCCGAAAAACGTTTACCCATTTAAACAGTCGTGGTAGATACCTTGTTTGTTTCAAACATCATAAATACACAAACAACAATGAATACTTACAGGTTGTGTACCCGAATCTCCCGCTGGTCCAAACAAAGTAGGAACAGCGTCGTTCTTCAGTGCCCTACGCTGTACATATCCGGCATGAAACGCTGAAAGGTTTGGGAAGCTTTGTTTCGTGAAAGGCTGGCAGAGGGTGTGGCCTCTGGGTATCCCCACCTCACAGTACCCAGGAAGCAAACCATGGAAAATGAGAAATCTCCAACGAGGCGTTTTGGGGCAGCATAGACTGTGTTAGAGTTTTACTCGCTACTGGGTGTACTTTGAGGGTTTTTGACTCTGCAGACTGTTTACATGCATAAAAACCTTCATAACACACAAGGGGACGGGTAATAACCGGAAAAGCATGACATGGGCCCTTTTTTAAAAGAGCAGATTTGCATAAAAGGGCGATTGCAGGTGTACACTTTGAAGTTTCAGTCGACAGGATGTGTAAGTTCTGTATGTGATGGTGAGCTTCTTCTGAGCAGTGTGTCTTCTGTTGTGTTACAGCAGCAGAGTGGACGGGAGACGGTGGTCCGTGGCGTCGGTTCCCTCGTCTGGATACTGCACCAATGCTACCAGTTCATCAGTATCTGTAAGTCTCTTACTGTGTCTCACTCAATGTTTTCACTACCCTGTCAGTGTGTCTCATTTCCTTCATCAGACATTCAACCTTGTTCTAAACCACTGCCAGGGGACCCTTTAGCTCCCTGTGTTACTTATAGTCAGCGTATCAGCCAGTTTACGGGGCAATAGTGTCCTGTAAGCTTATGGTGTTGATTGACTGAACTGTAAATCCCATAAGATCAGTGTAGGAAATAAATCAACCTATAAATTGTTTTTGATTTACAGTGGACCCCAGAGTTATTTCATAAAGTTCTCTGCACTTGGACCATATTTGAGTTGAGCTGTGAGGGTAGTTTTTTGTATACCTTTTTGTCACTCACAGGAAAAGACATAGATTAAAGATTTATTTTCAAGATTCAAGGCTTTATTGTCATGTACACTTTAGCTAAAGTGTAGATATGGCAATGAAAAACTTAGGCTCCTCCAACATGAACATTTATAGGACATAAAACAGATACAATAGTGTAAGAGAATGTTTTGAGATAGATAGATCTATATAGATAGAGATCAAATATTCTGCAGGGGAGCTTTGAGAAATGTCTTTGACTGAACTGCCTCTGTTGTTGGTTAACACAAACTACTCGCTCTTTAAAACCAGGATGTGACTGTTTTATATTTCATTTTGGTTGGAGTTTCACTTCACACAGACCTTGTGGCATCCGCAGAGCATACAGTTGAGGTCATTTGTTTAACCAATGCAAGCAAAGACACTGAACACATTCTCAGAGGCAGGTGGAAAAATTCACACCATCACCACACTGCTACTTGACAGTCTGGTCGATCATAGCCTCTACAGCAGCGGTCGCGTTAACCGAATATTTTCCGCCTATGACGGATTTTCTTTAACAATGACGGAAAAATCTGAAAGCAGTCTGTCATTTTGACAGATTAGAACAAACTCGCAACAGCGCCAAAGCTTCCCCGCAGCGAGGCTCCGGTGTTATGCCGTGTCATGCATGCCCGCCAAAAAGGAAATGATATAGTTTCCAAACCTAACTTTGCCGTACAAATCATTGAAATGTCTGGGAGTTTTTGCGTTACGCTGTGCGCGCTCCCGCGAGGTGCAGTGGGCATGCATACCACGGCATAACACCTTTGCTAACAGTTCACGAGCGTTCTCTCATAACAGGATATGTCCAACCATGATGCATCACTCCTTCATCAGCCTTTACACACACTTTCCACTACAGACAGGAGATATGAATCAATCCTTTGTTTTTCCTAGAATGAGTGCAAATTAACGTTTTTATAATAATCCAACACAACATTTAAATGTATATGGTGTGTTTGTCTTCTTGAAATCAACTCTAAACTCAATATAATTAATGGGAACAAAGAGGTAATATTTGACTATGTGACCATGACTTTGTACCAAGATGATTTGGGCCGTACTCTTTCGACCATGGGGAAAGTACTGGAATTTTCGGCCTTATCTCTAAAATAACACGAGTCTTGTTAAAATACATGACTTCTATTTCCTGAATGACATCACACATGAGTAGGGACTTAACATTTCCTCACTTCCTTTCAAGGAAAAGTCAAAACGCATGGCCCAGTAACCCCCATCAGCTATTTGTTGATGGTTTCCGTGTTAATTATCTTGAGAAAGTTGAGAAAGTCATTACTAAAACTGCAGTTGGCTGTAAAAACAATGCCTGTTCTCCTCTGTCACGGCTGTAATTTTGTATAGCCAACCACATGGCTTGGAGACGGTGAGGTCAGCCTTCCCCACACAAAGCCCCTTTCAGCCTCGCTGTCAGTGAGGTCTTTATGCTGCTCTCGCCCGCTTCTGACACGTCTCTAGTTTCTTCCTCGGGGTATCTTTCTCCCCCTCTTTCTGTCCCTTATTTTCAGTTTTTCGCTCTGTTTTCCGTTCTCTTCTTGTCTCGGTTTAGCTCGTCTATTTCCTCCGGTCAGATGAACCCCCTCTTCTCTTTACCTCTTCCTCAAGTGAAACACAAGATCCCAGCCAGATGGGAGTTCTCATAAATTCCAGGCTGCGTGTCACACATTTTGTCTTGGAAAGAGAAAACGAATGCATGCACGGCCAACACAACAGCCGCCGCTGCGTGCCTCAGGCGTGCTGCAGCAGGGAAGAAATCAAAAGCTTTTGGAGAGCAGAACACTAAAGCTCACAGAGTCCTCTTGAAAACTATAGGGATTCATGGTGATTTATTTTACTGCAGACCTTTCTCAGCATGCCCTTTTTTTAAATGTTACATCTAATTCAGAACTATAGTGGAGTGTGAAACTTTTTAGACTGTGAGCATTAACAAGATAATGAGTGAATCTGAGAGAGCAGCTGTGTGAGTCTCTTATTAGAAAAAGCATTTAACTCAGGCTGTTCTATCATCAAAGAAGCACAACCTGATATGGATACACATTTGCAAAGTGGGGAATAACAGTTTTTAGCCAGTTATTGCTTTAATAGCAACATTGGAATATATTCTAGTTTACTGATTATTATTTCCTTCTCTCTTCCACATTCCCTATTTCCCTTTACCCCACAGTCCTCTTCTTCCCAGGAGTTATTGCACCAGTTACCCTTCCAGCCCACGCAAGATGATCTCCACTTCCTGTTCAAACATTTCCGGAGCACGGAGAGTGTGGCAGACGAAGAAGGAGCGCAGGCCTCGCCCCCTGTCAGGCTCCGTTCACGCAGTCTCAGGTAGCCTGGATTTGAGTCATTAAAGAACCTTACTGCAGAGAGGAATGGACCACACACACATTGGTGTAGCACTGCACTGTGAGAAGTGTTAATCTAATCCGATTAGAGCCACACCTCTTTTGTTTTATATTGTGTGTTAATCATAAAATAATTGAGGGAGGATAATGTCAGGAGGCACTGTTCACCACTTCTAATACACTCAAACATATAAGAAACACAAAATGCACAGCTTCAACTTGTAGTGTATCTAGTTTAGCTAAAATGCAGTGTTGTTTTAGCTGGGTTGGTTAGCTAGTTAGCCAAGCCTTCTGGTTTAAATAACTAATTGAAGCCTATTATGAAATAGCTTACTCAATACATGAATGCCCTCAGTGTGAATGAAAGAGAAGAAAATAAGTCATGCCTGCCATTTGTATTTTTAATGAACCAAAGTTACTTCTCTTCAATTGTTAGCTTTCTGTTAGCTATTGAGCTTTAGTGACAGCCTCCTGTATGTTTTCCTTATATTACACAGCTGCTTACTCAAACATGGATTTGAGATCATTGTATGAGATGGAAACTGTTAGCAGTGCTGCAGACACTGAACAGTCTGCAGTTAGCAACAGTACTGTAAACACAAATGCAAACACTTGGTGAAAAAGCTGCTCAACCTCAAACCAACAAAAGTAGGTTTAATGTTCCTCAACGTCTTACATTTAGAAATAATGAAGTAGTTGCTGGGAGGATTTCAATAAAGAGCGATAATTATTGTATGTGGTTCTGGGAATAAAGTTGTACCATTTTTATACTGAGCCCCAGGATTAGAATATAGCATTTTATAAACATTTAGCATGGTCGCTCACATTAAACACTTAATACAAACCCTATGAACTGCACTTGTGGTGGGGAGTTTCAAGGTTGCTGGAGGCTTTTTTATTATGGGCTGTTGAGGGTGTTGGCAACATCTTGATGCGGTTGTTTCTTTTCACTAATGTGTCATTGCCCGGGCTACATATATATATGGATGTATACTGCAAATCTATATATATATGGCAGAGAATGTTCTAGATGTTAACTGCTCTACATATGCAGAAGCGGTGGCTCTGTACTCAAAGGGGAAGAGGTCACAGTGAAGGCTTTTATAAATAAAGGTTGATATCATATATGGATCTTTAACTCTAAGTTGATGAGATAATGTGAAATGGTCCAATATAAAGTTTACAAAAAACTTTTACAGGCATCCAGGCTTGTTAACTGTGTTCGTAGTTGTCTGATTATAAAGTCTTAAAATGCTCTAATTGTAAAATCTTAACATAATTGGTAAAATCTATTTAATAAAAAAAGAACTTACCGCATGCATTTCACTATAATGTCATGCAGATTCGTATTAACGCTTAACAGTTCAATACGAGATTAAAACCCTCTAAAAGTTTCATTTGACTTTTCAAATGCTATTAAAAACACACTGGAATTACTGCGTGCATTAAATGTGGAATACGATGACTGACAGGTGTCCATGTTTCTCTAAAATAGCTCCAGAAGGTGTGTAACGCGCTTCTTATTGCCTTCAAATAATTCCCAAGGGGTTAACTATTGCCCTCTAATAAATCCCCTGCTGTGCAACTCCAACTGTTGTAGTTGCACCAAAATAGTAACTGCATGTCACTTGTTGATATTGTTATGTGTAGTATGTGATGCATAGGGTACCGAGCGTTGCTATTCTTAACATTTGTGATGACAGCTCTCTGATTTGTAATGTGTACGGACGGCTTTAAAGGTGCCCCGCTCGTAACTGAAGCCCTGTGCACACAACAGATGTGGTCATGGATACTGCAGATGAGAACCTGATCTGAATCACATTAGTGTTTTATTCAAAACACGCTGGGTTTATGGCCCGGCATGGCAGTAAATGCTTTCAGTCAAACATGTGCGCTGTAGTCTTAAGAAACTTTTGTTTAGCTTAAATAAGATTGATAGATGTGGTTTTCACAGCTTTAATATGTGTTGGGTATTTAACCATTGCAGGTACTACACTTTAAACATATTTCTGACATACTTCTAAAAAGAAGGCATTCATTGGTATTCAAATGTTTTTAATCAAATCCGAGAAATGCTAATACATAAGAATTAGAACTTTATATGCACATTTAATATACATTGGCTAGTTGAACAATATCTTCCTGCATGGCTGAAACTGAAACCTGGCAATGTATACAGCAAAGCATATGTTGTGAAGGATACATTTCAAACAGCATGGTAATTCATTATAATTTCTTCTTCAGCTGTGGTTATTGTACATTTAACATTTATTTCCAAAAGCCATTTATTAAATGTGCAAATCTAACTTATTAAACCGTAGGAGCCAAATATGATTCAGATGTAGAATCCATTTATTATTGGCTGTATCTCTGATCTATTTTTCTGTTTCTCATCCAGCCCTGGAAGGACCTGTGGAACATTTGACAATGAAATCGTCATGATGAATCACGTCTACAAAGAACGTTTCCCTAAGGTATAGTCGTTTATTTTCACCGCTTTATCTTTTATTTCTTTTTCACTCTGAGCTGTAATGGTTAAACATCTTCAGTTTCCATGCAAAAAGATGATCTACCACTAACCACTTTTTTACACAAAATAAAAATCTCGACTCTTCAAACTAAAGTAAATTGTTGTCACGAAGCTGCTGTCACTGTTTTAAACGAAGTCTTCCATCTTGCTTGTCTCCCAGGCAACAGCCCAGATGGAGGGTCGGCTGCTCGACATCATCGCTGAGGTCTCCCTGGACACCGCTCTGCCTCTGGCTGACGGGGTGCTGGGATTCATTCAGCACCAGCTGGTGGAGCTCGCCAGAGACTGTCTGGATAAGTCCCAGAATGGCCTGGTCACCTCCAGGTACTTTGTGGAGCTGCAGGAGAAACTGGAGAAGCTGCTGCACGAGGTGAGTGTCTCTTATTATCCAGCCACTGTTTGTTCTTTCTTAGACATCCTCAGTGGATTTCTGATTGTTGGTAGCTCAGATTGCCCTCTGGGAAATTGCATGCTGTACTTTAGTAGCTTCACTGGGAACATTTAATGGAAATTGCTTGTATAGTACATCCAGTTCATTGGCCAGTAATTGTGTTGTCATTTTGTGTCATTACTTGAATATGTGCAGTTGTCAAGTGTTTGATTATGCAATGATTTATAACATAACCTTTCCAGCAACAATTTGACTGCAGTACATGCTGCCTCTTTTGCGAAACAGATTAGAGCGTCTGCTGCAGACTCCAATGACTTTCTCTCTTTAAACAGAACGTTTCAAAGTTAACATCCAGTTATTCTTTAGCCACCGTCAGTACAAAGTGGATGCAGTGCTTTCTTGTGTTCCTTCAGTCTCTAAGTAGTTGATTGTATTATTTTAGTTTATCCTACAATACAACAGGGTGCACGTTATTCTGTCTATAATTTCCACTAAAGCCACATTTCTGTAATTATTCTTCCATCTTGCCAATACAATGATTTTCCGTCTTAGTAAGAGTTTATTTTAAGCGACTGTTCCCTGCTGTCACATGTTAAAGTGCTTGAGTTTGTCCCTTTGCACGCTACTTCTTCTCTGGAATAAGAATTGCTGTTTTATAATGCTTTTTTTCTTTCCAACTTTTGGAAGACGATATCTTTGAAAACAAATCTTGTAACAGGTTTGACGGGTTGAGACCCAGATGATCAGGTTAAACTCTGACTTAAATCCCTCTTAAAACCTCCTCTGAAACCTCTGTTTGACCAAGGCAAGGCAATGTTAGCGTAAGATATGGAGACAATGAAGGCTAATAATAGGTTTCGCAAGTGTTTTCTCATATTTATAAATCTGGCAAGGCAGCAAACAGAAATGAGTATTGATGCAAGATGTCAAAACACCAGCCTAGATCTATTGAATCACCGAGATGAAATGGATGCTAAAAATAATATGAGCCAGAGTGAAGACGGCTACTGTGGGTGAGACTGTCTGCCTTATGCCTCGTGCCAATTGCATCAAGACAAAAATAATAATCCATCATCCTTTGTCTTTTCCCGGTCAGGCGTATGAGCGTTCAGAGAGCGAGGAGGTGGCCATCATCACCAAACTGGTGAAGACGATTCTCATCATCATCTCCAGGCCGGCCAGGCTGCTGGAGTGTCTGGTAAGTCTCGCTGTCAGACAGTAGTGATCAGAAGGGACACAATATCAACGTGATGTCTACCAGCTGACAGTCTAGAACTAAATATATGTCCCTTTTTTAAATGCAGGCCTCACAGGTGACTCGTATACATTGATGACATGGTGTTATAATGATAGTCGTCGCTGTAATAATAACAACACAGTTTCATGTTGGAGTTAGGCATCAGAAAGCCTACCTTGTCAGACTTGATTGTAGTCCTTTTATTTGCCACATTTTAATATTGACAGTGGGTTTTTATGAGAATTCAAGTTCACAAGAAAAACACAGTACTGGTTTGACCTTTTCAGCCTCTTACTTCTCAACTCGAGCAATGGTGTGTCTCCTGTTGTGTTGTTAGCAGCATTTGTGTCCTTTTGCAAAAGTGTCCTGTGATAGTCATGAATGCTTTTTTATCTGATCCAAAATAAATGACATTCAAAATGCAAGGAAACCACATCACGTCTTTAATGCTTCTCTCACAGGAGTTTGATCCAGAGGAGTTTTACCAACGTTTGGAGGTGGCAGAGGATCAGGCCAAAGTCGGCCACGGCATCAAGACAGATATTCCCAAATACATCATCAGCCAGCTCGGCCTCACCAGAGATCCCTTGGAAGGTGCAATGATGATTCATTTGTTTGCATTCTGTATTTTACCTACTATAGTGTCTATTTAGGCCTTTTGAGAATACCTTTAAGACTAATTTTTACAGTATGCTCGGACTGGATAGGAATGACATTAAAAACATTATCAGAGCTTTATCTTCATCGCTATCTTACAATATGTGTACTTAAATCCTACGGTAAGGAGTTCATTTCCTGTGGATTTCTGTTTACTTTTCAACCAGAAAAATAAACATAGATCAAATCATAATGTTACTGGAGAATTTCTTTAAATAATTTAAATGGGGAAACAATTATTCTATTGGCACTTTTCTTGTATGTTTGATATTGTTATTGTTTCAGTAAGTACTGTTATTTTATGTATCTTTATGTATTTTATCTTTTGCACATAAGAAGATTGTATTGTTACCCATTGTAAACAAGCTTCAATTTGTGACAGGACTTATCATATTATGTCACTTTACTCAACACACTACTCCTTCCCTGTGCTGTCTTTGAACTTGTTTTCTGATTTCATTGTGTCTGTTCTTCTTGAGCACACCTAATGAATGTGGATTTCCCCCTAGTATTAGATCCTGCCTTAGTTTTGCTAAGTCTTTCATTGTTCAGTTAAAAAGGCTGTGCATTTAGTCTGTGTAATTGACCATTGAAAGTACTCCCTCTGCAGAACGACATGTCAGTATTGCTTTGTATGATATTCAGCAGAGTGGAGCGTAATTCAACCGAATTAGAAAACCTTTAATGAGTTTGCAGAGACATTATAACCTAATCATGTATAAATGTGATTTGGAAACGGTGACAATTGGAATTTCGTTAAGCATCAATAGTCAGTTACTATCATTCGCAAACAGTTGAATAACCTCTCATCGCTCTCACTGATTTTTATTTAAAGGGGACCTATCATGCAAAATGCACTTTTGTACGTCTTTCAAACATGAATATGTGTCCCTTGTGTGTCAGGGAACTCACCAAATGTCAGAAAACACAACCCTCTCTCTTTTCCTCCATACCCAAATCTCTAAAAACGGGGCTGCCACGGAGCTGATACAGACTGATACAGATTTGAAATTGTTCTGGTCAGAAACGGGGAGCTCCGCCTATATGGGCAACTCTCCACCTATCAGGGGAATGAGAGGTTGCCGTGGCATGGTAACAGCATGGTAGCAGCATGGTAACAGCATGGTAACAGCATGGTAACATGACGCTCGTACCTCGCCCCCCTCCTTTGCAGGGGGGCGTGGTCAGCTGCAGCTCATTTGCCACCGAATCAGCCCTTGCAAAAACAAGGCTGGAATAGATCAAATAGAGCAAAATGAGGCATGGCTAAAATGCATGATCTGTTTGGTATTTTGAAAAAAAAACTTCACAGACATGTTTTATGTAGGTATGGCCCTACAATATGTTATTCAAATATAGCATGATAGGTCCACTTTAAACTAAAAAGGAGTTTTGTGTGTCTGCTGCTGTTTCAGAGATGGTCCACCTGGAGCAGACCAGTCCAAGCCACAGAGCCAACAGAGAGTCTGACGACACAGGAGACGGTACACATATGCAGGTAAAGCTTATATTAGATGGTACATAAGTAGTTATAATGAAATATGAAGTGATTCTTAGTTTGAAGGCATCATAGAAATGTACAAACAACACTCAATGCTGCGACCATTTAAATGATATATAGAGCTCTTTCGGGAAAGACAACTCTTAATATGATCACAATGAAGTCCTGAAGTGCATGTATTTATGCTTTCCATGAGCAATGCAGCAACTTAGTTCCTGTTTTTTTCCTTCTGTTTCCTTTTTGTGTGATTCAGGGCCGAGCAGCCTGCACCCCTCCTCGTAGGAAACCACTGGAGAGCGACTTTGAGACCATCAAGCTCATTAGCAATGGCGCCTATGGGTGAGTAAGACAGACGTCTTTGTTTCCGACTAGCTCAGATTCTTTGTTGACACCGCAGAGAGCCCAATAAAAGTGGAAATTAAACTAAAAAGAGGATGTGTTGTAGTTTGGGTCAGGGCACGGACAGTGTAGGGACTACCCAATGGGAATTATTATTATTTTATTATTTTTCCTCTTGTCCCACCAATCAATTGAGTCGTTTCATTTGCCATCAGCCATTATTTTGCATTAATTGTTTTTATACTGGATCTTAATGGAAATGTGTTAACAAACTGGACCTTATGTTCCAAAATCAAATTAGGATTAAGTGGAAAATAACAAAGAAACTTATTACAATACTACTAGTTAGTACCAACAAAAAATCTGTACGATTTGTTATGTGTTTTATTTCATGTTGTCCTCTTCCATCTGTCATGCAGGACTGTATTTCTGGTGCGCCACAAGGAGACCCGTCAACGGTTTGCCATGAAGAAGATCAACCGGCAGAACTTGATGCTGAGGAATCAAATCCAGCAGGTGTTTGTGGAGCGAGACATCCTCACCTTTGCTGAAAACCCATTTGTGGTTTCTATGTTCTGCTCCTTTGAGACACGGAGGCACCTCTGCATGGTCATGGAGTATGTGGAAGGTACGGTTTGAATTATCCACTCATACATATCATGTCTTTAAAGACTAATGTTATTCTTTACCCACTATAAGCCCAAACAAAGCAGCTGACTGTCTGTCTTTGTACTTTAGGTGGGGATTGTGCCAACCTGTTGAAGAACATCGGTCCTCTGCCTGTGGACATGACTCGGCTGTATTTTGCTGAGACTGTCTTGGCTTTGGAGTATCTTCACAACTACGGGGTTGTACACAGAGACCTCAAACCAGACAAGTGAGTCCTCATTTCACTTCTTTCTCTCTCGGCTCTGAGGTAGCTCCAAAGTACTTTAAAGCTTTAATCATTTTTAGACTTGCCATTAGAGCCTGGCAATATTTTTGAAGTAGTCACAGAAGCTTTCAGCCTTTGAGACTTTTTTTACTGCAGTCTAAATCTAAGTTTTGGGTAAGCGTTTGATGTGTTCTGTTTCCTCTTTTTGTAGTTTGTTAATCACCTCCATGGGACACATTAAGCTGACAGACTTTGGGCTGTCAAAGATCGGTTTAATGAACATGACCACCAACTTATATGAAGGACATATCGAAAAGGATACCAGGGAGTTCATCGACAAACAGGTCTGTCTCTTCTCATCTCTTCATCTCATCTTTAACGATCTCAAACCAACATCAATATTTTCTCTCTCTTACATCTTCCTTTCCTCTCATCAGGTGTGTGGTACTCCTGAGTACATTGCTCCAGAGGTGATCCTGAGGCAGGGCTATGGCAAGCCAGTAGACTGGTGGGCTATGGGCATCATCCTTTATGAGTTCTTAGTGGGCTGTGTGCCTTTCTTTGGAGAAACACCAGAACAGCTGTTTGGTCAGGTGGTCAACGGTTAGTGCAATTCTCCTCAGTCATCACATACAACCTTTCCACACATAGATAGATATTGACCAACATTTAATGTTTATTTTGGGTTTTGATGTGATTAAATCCCTTCATTGGTTGATTGTATGTTCTTCTTTGTCCAGACGACATAATCTGGCCTGAGGGGGAGGACGCTCTGCCGGCTGATGCCCAGGACCTGATCACCAGACTGCTGAGACAGAGCCCTCTGGATCGACTGGGAACAGGTTGGTGGGGGTGTGACTGATGAGGAGTGGGTACACAACACTCTTAATTCAATTCAAAGGTTTTAGTGTCATATGCACTTAAGCTACAGTGTAGAATAGGTCCTCTGACAATGTATATGTATAGAACATAGTTATATAAGACATAAACAATAAAAAAAATTCAATACAAAAAAAAGCAACAAAAGAAAATAGTGCAAGAAGTCTATATACAGTACACGTAAATAGAAAATGATATATACAAGAACAGAATGTAAAACTACTGTTCCTTTGAGACACGGAGGCACAGGTCCCAGGTTACACTAGGTCTGCTACAATTTGTCAGGGCAGCCATGACACGGGGGATTTCACCGGAGAGAGATGTTTATGAAAGTGTTATGTCAAGGAATATTTTTGAAAGATCACATTTAGCAATTGGTAGCAGTTATCTTTAGGGCTGTGTCTGATAGAAACTTTCCATCAACATGGAACTTTTCCATTACATCAAAGCTGCGTGCCTAATGAGTGTTAATAAGGCAACAGGGAGATATAAGGATATCAAGGGAGACACGGAGTGCCTGGGGATCAACTGTAAACCAGGTCTAAGGTGTGCAGATATGAAAGCATACCTGTTTGTCTGATTTTTATTTAATTTTTTCTCCAGGTGGAACCACTGAGGTGAAGATGCACATGTTCTTCCACGGTCTGGACTGGACTGGCCTGCTGAGACAGAAAGCTGAATTCATACCTCAACTAGAGACTGAGGACGACACTAGTTACTTTGACAGTACGTTACAGACCAGTCAGATTTATTCATTATTTCAAGATCTAATATGGACTGAGCTAACTACAATACAAATATGGATCACTTTCTGCACACACAGACACACCTTTGTTAAAAACACAGAAAGATACTGGACCAGGAAATTTTACAGTGATGGCAATTGTAGTAAGAATATTTATTATTATTAATATTATTATTAATGCACTGTCATTGTGTTTCTTACAGCTCGATCGGAGCGCTACTGTCACCTGGACTCGGATGATGACGATGAAACCAACGATGATGAATCATCTCTAGAGCTCCGACAGTTCTCCTCTGTGGCTCACCGCTTCAGCAAGGTACTGCTCTGACTATGTCACAAATTATTCATTTTGTGTAGAGTTAAAATGTAAGAAAACGTTTCATAAAGGTTTGAAGCCAAGCATTAATACAAGATTTGTGGAAATGTACATGAATATCTGTGAAGTTTTTGGGTCTTTGCAAATTAAATTCCTTTTCAAGTTATTTTTTAATAAATATATATCAATTATAAATACACGTCCCATTAAAAGATATATCTTAGAAACATTGGTGATAACCTTCTGATTAAGCAGTCCTGATATCTTGGTTAAACATCAATGTGACCCATTTCCTCTAATGCTCCAGGTGTACAGCAGCTCGGAGCATCTGTCCACCTCCACGCCGTCCAACCAGAGCCTGTCGTCGTCGGAGCGCAGCCAGAGCGAGGAGAAGGAGGAGCGCTGGGAGGGCAGGGGAGGCCTCTCCCCATGCGATGGAAACAAACACTTGGCCAGTGGAGACAGGCGGGCAGATGGACCCAGGGGGAGGTGAGAACTTGAACCGGGAGGGAGGGATGTCCTAATTATGATAGGAAAGGATTGAAGCCAGACCTCGTTCTCACCTTGATGGCTTACCATTTTAGAGGAAATGTGAGATTGAGGTGTATTATTATTTTGATTTTGATTCTATTTTATCTTTATTTTTACCTTGCGAATCCTGTTTTTCACTCTGACCTTGTTGCTGCTATAAACGCCTGAATTTCCCCACGGGATAATAAAGTTCCATCTTAACTTATCTTAATATTCTCTCTTCTTATATATGAAGCATTTTATTTAGCAAATAAGCAATTTTTCTGAGATTTAAAACATGTAGGATTATAAATTCATTAATAGGACATTTTGGGTACGTACGTTTGATACCTTTCATATGGAATTGTATGTGACCCCTAATAGAGTAACCTGACATATACTGACAAGGTTGTGAAGCTTCAGCAGTGAAACCAGTACTATTTAGATGAGCGGTGACTACAATGTAGTCTTTTTCCTCAAGGTTTAGTTTATTTGTTTATAGTGTCGTGGACAGTCCCCATTGATCAACTGTCACAAAAAACAGTAAATGGGGCAGCTTTAGCCAACATTGCTCATTTCCAGACGTTGTCCCCAGCCAGATGATAATGGACACCCTTAAAATCACAATACATCAACAGAATTAGTTATAAAAAAAGGATGAAAGACAAGTGGATACAGGCGAAAAGGTGAATGTGAACATACAAGAAACATACCAGCGCTAATTCATCCAAACATATGGTAATGCAAATTACACTTAATAAGCGGTAAATCTGGATCATTGATACATTTTTTTTAATTGCTCTATAGCTTTTCATAGGAAGAACATTGCTGCGACATCATTGTTCTACGTAAATAGACACGTTTTGCTAAAAATCCTCTGTCCACTGTATGTTCCTTGCAGTCTGCGTCCTCGTGCTTCCTCCAGCTCCTCCCAGTCAGAGCGCAGTGCGAGCCCGCTGGTGATGAACAGCACCCAGAGCCTCGACATCATGCCCCGCTTCGCCATCTCGGCCGAGGAAGAAGGTAAGATTGACAAATCTAGACTGTATTCTCCTCTCCTGTTATTTAGCACTAATGAAGCATCATAACTCACACTCAATATGTCCTTATCCTAGATGGGTTGGTTTCCAACCTGCAGCGTATTCGGCTCCGGAGCAACAGCACCGGCACCAGGCCGTCCTTCCGCAGAGGGGCGTCCCGGCGCATCGCCCACCAGCTGGAGACCCCAGAGAAACCCAGATCCCCCGCTGGAAAAGTCCCCAAGTCTGCATCTGTCTCTGGCCTGTCCCTCATCATCACCCCAGGTAGACAGGATTATAATACTGTCTTTAAAATCAAATGTACATGTTGGAATAGATTCAGTTGCTTACTCAATTTCCAGCCATAGTAATATTTTGTTATATTTTATAGGCAGAACTGTAATCTCAATGCATGTGTTTACAGTGCCCTCTACAGCCTGATGCCGTGTAACTTGTGCAGTAAATACAAATACTTTGGGGCCAAGATAAGAAGAATGTCACCTGACTAGTTATGATTCTGTATCCAAAAACCACACGTAGTAGAATAACCCCCCACCTTTAAGCAATATTATTGTATTTTTGTTATAGCAGTTTTATCAAATACTAAATAATGCAAAATGTAGGAAAATATCCTTCCATAAGCACTCATCTGATGAGCTTTCTAATCATCTGTTCCTCCTGATCTAGATGACTCTCCAGGTCCTCCCACAAGCCCCAAATCGTCCCTGTCCCTGTCGTCCAACCCCTCGTCCAGGGACTCGTCCCCCAGCAGGGACCTCTCTGTCAATGTCAGCTGCCTCCGGCCCCCTGTGGTCATCCACAGCTCTGGGAAGAGGTTCGGCTTTGCGTTACGAGCTATCAGAGTCTACATGGGGGACAGTGATGTCTACACCGTTCACCACATGGTCTGGGTACGTGTCTTCTCAGGTGTAGCCGTATTAATCTTTAGTGAAACCAACCTATTCAACCAATTTTTAAAGTGTAATTGATTGATTAAACATGTAACATGTTTTTCTCCCTGATAAATACATTGGTTGTGATAATTGCATAGGTGAAGTAGGTGGCGTCATGGTTACAGCTGATGGTTGCTTGAGCAGTCATTTTAATCTTTTGTGTGTGTTTGTGTCCACAGTGTGTTGAGGAAGGCAGTCCTGCGCACGAGGCAGGGTTGAGGGCCGGTGACCTCATCACTCATGTCAATGGGGAGTCGGTCCAAGGACTCGTCCACACTGAGGTCGTGGAGCTGCTGCTGAAGGTATGATAATAACTTTCATTTATACAAATATGAAACAGTATTGTATATTTTGATCATTACATTGTGTTTTAAATTAAATGTTTTGCTGCTAAATCATTCTGTGATAGCATATCATTTTGTGGCTCCTAAGAGAGATGCCTTATAGATTATGTTAATGTGTTTTTAACAGAGTGGCAACAGGGTGACTCTGCAGACTACCGCTCTGGAGAACACTTCCATCAAGGTGGGCCCTGCCAGGAAATCCAGCTACAAGGCCAAGATGGCCCGACGCAGCAAGAAGAGCAAGAAGAAGGATGGACAGGACAGGTACGTGACTTGATGCTTGACATATATAACTCATGTCTGAAGCTTAGTATCAGATTTCAGATTGACACTTTACAATGACTCCATTCTTAAAGTCCTTCTCTTACATTTTGGTCGGCCTTTTGCCTCATAAGAGACACTTTTTTTCCTAAACAGGCATACAAAAAACAATATCATTTACAAAACAAACCTGACACCTCTCTCTGTGCAGCCGACGACGTAGCATCTTGAAGAAGCTGTCTAAGCAAACGCCTCCTCCGCCCATGCAGAGCAGTCGTAGCTTCTCTTCGGGTTTCCACCAGTCATCCAGCGACAGCCTCTCCGGCTCCCCCACACAGAGCCTCTCTCCTGGGCCATCCACACCGTGTCGCTCCCCTGCTCCCGATTACTCTGGAGGTGAGTGAGGTCACCCCACACTTGCATCCTTAATCTGCACACTTGTGTAAATATATCTGTATATATCTATTATTACTTTTTATTCTATTTTGTCTTTATTTTTACCTTGTGTGAATCCTGTTTTTAACTCTGACCCTGTTGCTGCCATAAACGCCTGAATTTCCCCAAAGGGATAAATAAAGTTCCATCTCATCTTAAAAGGAAGCTGTCAATCACTTTGTGTGTTGTGAAAAAAATATACTCACCCTAAGCTGTTTGATTTATTTATTTCGGCAGATTCAAGTTCCTCTCCGTGTTCCAGCTCCCCTAACTCTCCTGTCCCACAGCCCCGCCCCAGTTCCCTACATGTGTTGGGTCGCTACACCAAAGCTGGCCGCTGCAAGTCCACCAGCAGCATCCCTCCTTCACCTCTGGCCTGCATCCCGCCTCCTCAGCCCCTCTCTCCGCAGTGCTCTCCATCCTGCCTCCCGAATCACCCCAAGTCTCTTCAGGGTTTTCATGGAAAGACGTTGTCCCCTCCCACTATCACCCGCCACTCTGTGCGTCCCCGCAGCGCAGAGCCGCCACGCTCACCGCTCCTCAAGAGGGTGCAGTCAGCGGAGAAGCTGACTGGAGACAAGATGACAGGGGGCTACCATACTGAGAGGAAGGCCTACAGCACCCGCCGCCACACCATGGAGGTGCCTCTGTCTGAGGCGGAGGGGCTGGAGGACATGGAGGGGGACACCGCCACTGGGTTCGTCTGTGTCGGGGAGCACGGCCGTCAGGGATTGTTCATCGGAGGGCAGAGAGGCTACCAGGACTCAGCCAGTGGAGGCAGCGAGCTCTACCGCTCCACCGCCTCGCCACAACACCGCAGCAGCAACCACCACTCCAACGAGGTGGTGGTGATGAGGAAGCTGTCGGAGCGAAGGGACTCCTTTAAGAAGCAAGAGGCCGTGCAGGAAGTGAGTTTCGACGATTTGGAGGAGAGAGAGGCAACCCCGAGCCCAACGCCTCCTCTCACGCAGCCCAAGGATTTCAAGGCGTCCTGGATCAAGTCGGACAAGGCACAATCTGCTGTGAAACTGGAAGGAAGAGGAGCACAGGGTACAACAACACCGCAGAAAGCCAAGTCAAAAGACAAAGGAGGGTTTTAGTTGTATCGCTTTGCCAGGAAAACAGTACAATGAAGAGGCTGATTAGTGAAGAAGAGTCTTTGACCTGCTACTGTAACTTACATTTGAAGGCCTTGCATGTGTCCAGAAAACTGTGACCAAGTCAAAAATCATCACAAGCATCACCTCGAAGACGAAAGAGCAAATTAACATCAATTTTTCTCAGTAATATATGCATCCTGCAACACTGTTAACAGAATAATGACTGTCCAACTTCGTCCACTTCCTAGTTGCTTGTTTTCTCTCTTGGTTCTCAAATCACGGTGGGACCTGGAACTGATGTATTTTGTAAATAGTTTTTGTTTTAAATGAAGGAGACTTATTTATGAATTTGATTTGTATGCTCATCTTTGTTTGTGGTTGCTGAAAATGCCTTGGATGCTTCAGCTACTCTTGCACAAAAGAAAAGCCATGGAACAACTCTTCATTGTGGTTTTATAGCAGGTGCAGAAAAGGGCAGGTACCATCAGTCAATATTGTACCATATTTTTTTTATACCTCAATACCTGTGTAGAATTGGGTGTTGTTTCCTGTTCCGTATGGGTCTTTAAAACCAACCAACGGTGTTTGTCCTGTGACGTATTATAGACTCAAGAAGATTTTGCTGACTCTCCATCATACAGATTGTGTTGGCTCACAATTCGACTCATAGAACAAAGGCCTTGTATCAATATTTTGACAAAAATATCAACAGCTCAATACTCAAGGGCCTAGCTGTGGTGCCAAAGCATGGTTTAGCCATAGGAACCATTTAAACAGAGGTACTGTAGTTGTACATAAGAAGATTCATGTATGCATGGGCTATACGTCCACTTCCTTTCTATCCTGTAAAAAAAAGTGTGTCACTGATCAACACAGGTGTCTAGATAAAGCTTTGGGACTACCCTCAATAAGCAAACTGTTGTCCCTGTCACCCTTGTTGAATCGAGCCTCCGTCCACCTCCCCCCCACAAACCTTGTCTAGCTGAAGTGCACCAGTTGTCGTATCCGTATAAAAGTTAGCGCACCTTTAATATTTCAGGACAATTTCATTCACTGATGGATTCAAAACTTGTACAGTTGATGCCACAAAGAAAACTAGTTCCCTTGGCTGTTTTCTTAAAATGGGTGTTATGAATGATTGTTTACATTTTAGTGCAAATATGTGTGTGCTCATGGTTTTTGTTAAATTATTTAAAAAAAAAAAAAGTGAATGACAGGGAAGTCAACCAGAAGCCCTGCGCGGATGAAGGAATGAGTAGAGGTGATCTCCTTTTTGTATATTTTGATATGGAAACAGTCTTGTTGCAGTACTAATAGCCCATGCTGTTGATGTATATTGTATAAACAATGGTGGACCTTATAACAGCTGTTGAAAGTGTTTTTTTTAAAGTGTCCTTGTAAGGGTAGATGGACTCGGATGCATTGTGTAATGTCACTTATGTGACAGGGTCTTAATCTCATGTTGTGATCAGCTTCAGAGGTTTGTGCATGTTTCACATCCCAGTATAAAATTCCTGCAATTTTAAAACATATTTTTAGTTTTTCTTGAATTTGATGCTAAGTCACTGGTTTGGTCTTTAAAATGAGCGTCTTGTTAAAAAATTTGAACAAATTGTTTTTGGTTTTAACTTCTTTTGGAATTTTTTGTTCCTTTTTTTAAAAGCTGTTTATTGGTTTTATTCAGAAACTGTTTTGATCAGCAACCAAAAATGAATATTTTAATTAATTACATCAGCGATAAGACTTTTGTCCTGTTGGATTTTGGAGTAGAGGGAACTGTTAATTTGGGAATTTATAACGGATGTTTAGCACATACTAAACCTTGAACGGTGCTTATAGATTGTTAGAAGCTTGTTTGTTACACATCAGTGAGGAAACCGTGTGTCTCTGTAGGATTTATCAGCGATTTTCTGATGCAATTAACATCATGGTATGTTATGATTTAAGATCCCTTTATTTTGTACCACCACCAAACATCCATATTATCTCTCGACCTTAAGTTGTATTATCATGTTATACTTCTTCAAACCAAGACTTCATTTTGTGGGGATAGGCTATCCATGTTAGGTGTTTGGCATCACACATTAAGTGTGTGTGTGTGTGTGTGTGTGTGTGTGTGTGTGTGTGTGTGTGTGTGTGTGTGTGTGTGTGTGTGTGTGTGTGTGTGTGTGTGTGTGTGTGTGTGTGTGGGCTCAACTGTTTTCTCTTCCCCAACACTTAAGTTTGTGGCTCTCCATTCAACCCCTTTTTCCTAGATGACAAACTGGCCTTTATGAAATTCCTACCATGTGGGTATCTGATGCAGACTCGTTTTTGTTTTAATTGTCTTAACAGTGCTTGAAATAAATGCATTGCAAAGGGGCTACAAGGTCCAGGAATACAAAGTGTGTGTGTGTCCTCGTCATTTGTCCCTCAAACAACAACAAATGCAAGGTAAACAATTGGCACCATAAACAATCAAAATCTTTCTTTGGTTTTATGCCGGTAATGTGTGGCACTTTAAACAGAAACGCATATATAATATAAATATAGATATCATATTTTGCACTTTGTGTTGCAATAATACACAATGTAAGATAAACGTTTGACTCACTAGATACAATTCAGGTTTTGTCCTTGGCAGTTATTGTTTTTCACACAGTTTTCCACATTTAATCCAAACCAGTCACACATACAGTATGAATCATCTTTAAACTTTGAAAAAATGTAAGATATTGTTTGTAAAAAGTGACTTGAAGTGAACATTTGAGGATGTTCAAACATGGGAAAAGACACGGATTTCACATATATAGTCTTTTTCATAAGGACAGGATTATTTTAAATAAAAAATAATTTACAGTATACAGTGTGGGGGGGGGAAGCAGCCTTGCAGTCATGCAGTCAGGCCCGGTTCCAGAACAAAATGACTCAGGGTGCATCTGTGATTAGAGAGGGTGCAGTGGTAAAGTGCTATTTTTTACAAGTGTTGAGTGGACCTAACACCCTCTAGGGGGGTCCTCACCTCCTCTAGGGGGGTCCGGGGGCATGCTCCCCCGGGAAGATTTTTTTTAAAATATTGAAGTTAAAAGCATCAATCTGGTGCACTTTGAGAGCAACATTAAGAGATCTATGGATCTATGTGCTCTTTGCTTGATTCATGCCTTCCCAGTCCCTTATCACGTAGCCTATAAGAGCATGGCGCCAGTTGTAGTAGCCAGTTGTGGTGAAGGCATCTGACTTACTTGAACCGAAATGTCTACATGCATAGCAGAAGATGGCATATTTTTTACATGAATATTCCAGCCAATCTCTGTTTTGAAACCATGAGCTGCAAAATGAGCGCCTTACCCCACTGTACAGGCGAGTTGGGTACTTTTTTAAATATAGCTGGGCAGGCTCTGTTTTGCCGAGGTCCTATGGCACTTGCCTTATTATTATTATTATTATTATTACTACTACTACTATTATTGTTATTGTAATGTATGTAATATTTTTCACTTTTTTTTTTCACTTTTCATTTTTCAAATGAGGGTGCATAACGACTCAACTGAGGGTGCAATGCACCTTTATGCACCCCCGTAGAACCGGGCCTGCTTGCAGTTGAAGATAGTCGGGTTCAAATTACCATTATGGGCCGAGTCAATCCGGTGACCCTTCACTAATCGTTCGGGATTTTCCGCTCGGCATCGTCCCTTTCCGCCCTTCTATTAGTTCCCACACACTCTCCTTCCCTGCGCCGTGCTGAGCTGGAAAATGGCTGTGTAGGGGAGCAGGGAGTCATGAACGGGAGAAGAAAGAAAGAGCGAGAGAAATAAGCGAAGCAGTAAGTTAACCGAAAGTTTACCTGATGTTTACTGCACACTGAGAAGCTATCGTCCGAAATAAAGCGCCACACGGACTCTTGTCTTCTACTTGGAAGAGTTTAAAGCTCCGCAACCTAAAGTGAGAAGAGTCAAGAAATATCTGCGGGTGAGTTTTTCCAAGTTATTGCACATTTCCAGTACGGCCACTGTACTGGAAAATGGTGGAAGCGATGCACACGCAGCTTCACGATGTTGACTCGTGCCCTGGTTTAAATGTTACAACTCGGGATTTATTTTTGTGTTCATTTAATTTCTTTTGCGCAGTACACATTTCGATAAAAATGTATCGTAATATGTGCTCGTCGTGCAGCATGTTGCCCGGTGCTTGTCGACAGTTGGACAGTTGACTTACTGAAACATTCACTTTTATTATTTATAGCTTTGGAGTTGTTTTTGTGTTGTTTCTTTATGACTTGAAAACACGTTTAAGAGGACTTTAACTAGCTAGTATCTATAAAAGCTGTCAACTTTTTCAGAATTGTAACCTCCGACTTATTTTGTGTAGTTAAATGCTTAATGTGTTAAATGGTGCTAACAAGTTGTACTGCAGGACCGTAACACAGTAAAGAAGTCACACTTTGCAATGTACTCCATGTGTGTACCACCATTGGTACGTTAGTCAGTATAACAGTGCCTGTACATTGACTGCAGACTATAGGAGGCCCACACAGCTGAAGGCCTGACATGATGAGTGTGCATCCCTGGTTTGAGGATTTGGCATGCATCAGGATTTTATTGAAATTGTGCCACTTGCATAATAAGACAAGCCACTCAACTGTGTGGAGACCAATTTTCTCTCCTGTAATTACTGAATCCAGCATTATGCAACCTAAATGTAAATTATACTGCTTTATCGATGATGCACGACTTGTGGCAAAGCCTTCATTCTTCTTTTAAAAGTCTTAAAATGCTCCAAATGACTCAGAGCTTGTTTCTTCCAAAATAAGTGAAGATTTCCTAAAAGTGTCGTTTCTCGGAGTGGCTGCATAAAACATCAGCTAACTTCAAGTTCCACCAGACGGAGTACAGCTGTGGTTATTTTTGTTACACGTCCTTCAGCAACCCAGTTAAACTGAAATGGTGTTATTTGATGGAAATAGCAGCAGAGTACGGATCTAAGGACAGCTTAAACGTTACTCCGCTGGAAAAGCTGCACAAACTGGACTGGTACCCAAGGGGAAAAACAAAATCTGATAGTTGACAAAAGTATGATTGTCTTAACTTTCCAGGAAGATAAGTGAGGCTATTTATACAAATATAGTTAGTCAGTTGTAATATACTTTTTCGAAAGCTCTGTCCTGGATGTGACCAATTGCTTACAGGAGTTGGAAAAACATCACTGACTTGTCTTCAGGAACAATATTTACATCTTAAGACTTTTTTATAATATCAAAATTCCAATTGATAGAATGAAAGTCAGACTTGCAAATTAAATAGATGTAATGTAGGTAGGTACCACTTAATTCGCATTACGCCATCGTCAACCAAATAAAAGCGGTTACTCATTCATCTCTCGGATGGGATAAGTATTTGATTGGATTTGTCACTGCTGTGTTTACAATGGAGGCCACTGTCTGTTGCCTGCATTCACGTTAAGGCAAAATAGAGTTAGTTATGGAGAGGTTAGTGGTTTTATGCATTTATATCGAACTTGAATAGTGTCCATGTAAAGTACGAGGCTTAGTTACTAACCACTTTCTGGCCTACATACTAACTTTGCAGTAAAAAGTATTGTGTTATTTTCAACATGTGCTGACTTTACAGGTTTGTCAGATTGTATTTCTTTGATCCAGACACAATGTTTACATATAACATTGTGGTTGCAGAGACTTAAGGTAGCATTTTAAAGTATTTGAGGCGTTGAATTGCCTGCATCTTATATTTTCTGATAAATACAGTGAGCCGTCTTTAACTGTAGAGCCTTGTGGTGTATTTGACTTTTCAGAACAGTGCCGTCTCAGTGCTTCATAATCTTCGTAGCAGATGTTTTTACTTAGCGAAGTGAGCTTTTGGGCTTCATTAAGGACAGATAGAATTTAGGTGAACATAACTTAAATCATAAAATGCCTAAGCCCACATTTTATGCTGAGAAAACGAGTCCTTTACAAGCGTCTGTGTTGTTGGCCCGTCCTCGCTGCCTGTGGCGCAGTAGATTTTTCAGCTCCATGTGGACAGATGGCTGGAGGCCAGGCTGCATGCGTGGTGACTCTGTAGTCAGCTCCTCACCAGAAGGGCCGTGAAGAGCCAACGCATACACTCACTTTAAAGCATAACTGGGTGTCCACGTAAATGTTTGAACTTAGTAATGCATGTATTTCTGTTGGTGAAATTCACTTAATGACAGCAGAAGACTGCAGCCTTTCTTTATGGATGCATGAAATCCATCAAGTGTGCCTCTGAGACATGACAATGTTATCCTTTTGTGTAAGAACACTGTACTAACTAAGACTGCATTCTCTAATTTATTAACTCACAAGCTCTCTTTTAAAAATAATCCCAACCGTAGGGAGAATGTATCTATCTATATTTGCAGTAGATCTGCCAAGGCATGTTTGAAACGTTTGAACAAATCTATGGGTTTACGTCATTTAACCCTGAACTACAAATATGTAACTGTTGATGAAGTCACAATCCATGATGATGATTGATGTACCACACCCTCAGGCCTTCAGAGAAACGTGTGCATCTGCCTTAGTAACTGATAACTAGGTGACAGGTTTACAAGACAAGTTAGTTTCATACAAGAGGTATGTTTCATGTGGGTAATTTAATATTGAATATGAAACAATTAAATGGCCAGGCTGATATAAGGGCTTGTAATTCGCTTGTTGCCGATAAATCATTATCAGTGTATACAGTATGTCAGCAATACAATTGCCAAACAAAGTTTGAAGTGCTTACGAAACATGGCATATAGTATGGCATATTTGCACATTGGATAGCAAGTTCATTATTACGAAAAAAGTCAAATATTGTCCTATACCTAACGTATGAGTTACCACTGAAATAGCATAACATTTTATTTTTACATTAATGTTATTTCTATCCACTCAAACTAGACTTTTCTAGAATATATAACTTGCTATTGCATATAGCATCTTATCAACATTTCATTTTTTAAATACCATATAATATGATAATATCTTTATCACTCCCCCCTAATATACAGTATAGCACCATATACATTAGTGAACATGTGGTTTAACAATATAAGGAAACGGGGTTAAAAGCCTAATTCATATTTTGTTTTATCAGAGCAACAGTCTTAGAGATTGATTCATATTCCTTCAACAAGATACAATAGAGAAAAGCAGGAATTGCAAACATTGGAGAAGCTGGAACCTTAAAACAACCTTGAACATGTTTTTCGAGAAAATAACTCATAATAATAAATGAAATGCTAATTAGTGATCTGTCAATCAACAAATCAGTTAAAACTTTTAAGACAATTTGTCGCAACTCTTAGTTAGTGCTGGGGTCTATTTTTATAAATGAAATGATCTTTAGTTCAAACTACACTAATAAAGTACATCAAGGGCAGTATGAGTATATCTTCAAGCTGTGTCAGTCGCTCTTGTCTCACTCCACTGTGTTAGTGACGCTCTGAAAAGCTTATTTGACATTATGCATACCGGTGTATAATGAACAGGTCAGAGCTCCAGTGGCTGACTAAACAAATCAAGTCATGCGATGTCTGCAGACAGCGGAGGACATTTCGATGCCATTTTGCGTTCAATCTAGGTCTCACTTTCCCCCGCAGTTAAACTTAATGTGAGTGAGATGAATAGCAAATGTGAAATAAGGATAATATTGATACTAACTGTGGCTGTTGAAATATAATTGTATATTATTTATAGAGTATTCATTACTTTACTAGTACTTTTAGTTTCTCATCATGTTTCTTTTATAAAGGCCAGCATTTCTTTTGCTTTCTTTTAGTTGCATATAATCATCACATTCATCATCCTGGTTACTCGGGAAAACAGAAATCCTCTCCTTTCATCTCATTGCTCCACTTCAACATGACTCATGGAATTCTCTCCAATCACACGCAGCCTTCAGTTTTTCCATGTTTTGTTTTTCATCATTATCCTGTGGCAGTTTCATTTGATTTGAATCACCGATGCATCAAAGATGATGAGCAGTCATCAAGGATGCACTGATGAAAAAAGGCAGGCGTGTGGGAAAAGCTGGAGTTGTTTGGTTCAGATGTTTGATCACTGCCTGGATACATTTTCTAATATTAGAACATTTCCTTGATTTGCCCGGCTTCTCTGGTGACTGTGGAGCACATGGCCTGAGCAGCAGCCAATCAGAGCGCAGGATTAGCTTTCCCTCTCTCTAGCAACAGTGAGTTACTTGCTGCCTATTCATTAATTATTTTCGCGTGGTCTCCCTCAGCCCGTTGGACTCTGCTGATAGCAAAGTGCTCTGTCTCTCAGTTGGTATTTTTGTTCCCTGCTTTCTGTCGCTCTCTGCTCTGACTGAATACAAAGTCTTAAGAAAAGGATGGATCCTGTGACGCTGAGCCTGCCAGCTGCTGCTGCCCTGAACTGTGAGCCACTTCAACACTATCAGACCAGGACTGTTTCAGAGATGACACTTCTCTCTCCTCGCACGACTTTTTCTCCTCTGGAACTAAATAATAAAAAGGGATTTCTGAATAACAGCGCTCCCTGCGTAGTGCTTTCACTTTACCTTCATCTTATTTTCTCCTCTTTCCTGCAGCAGCGCTCTCGTAAACAAATAAAACATGGCAACTGGAAAAACGACTGGACTTTTTCGCTGGCTGAGGATGGGGGGGAGCTGCAAGTTGGAGGCAGGACTCTGTGTGTGTTTGGGGGGGGGCTGAGAGCAGGTGGAGAGAGGAAGGAGGGGGAGTTTAGGGTTGGGGGGGGTTATGGTGGTGTGAGGATTGCGGGCTGTGGTTGGGTATGCCAGTGCCACGTGTCTCGCCTGGCACCTCTTGCTTCTCGGCTCGGAGGATGTTGGACCGAGAATCTGCCTGAGCCTGTCCGGCTTCTCTCTGAACCAAAAGTGGGGTGAGTGTTGCACTCTGCCGCATCCACGGTAACTCTTTTTTTAAAAAGATGATAATGTTGCACACAAAGGTTTGCAGTGTACGTACGTTCGCCTTCAGAATATTGTGTTGGGAGAGGGGATAATCTAGACTAATGTTTGAAAGCATGCACTTTGGTATTCAAAGATGCAATTTCGAGGTTAAGGTTTATTTTTTATGTTCTCCGTAGATTTTATTTAAGCGTCTGCATGCATCACTCGAAACATTTTCCACTCAGGAGCACTAATAAAAATGATTGCACAACATCGGGCCTCGCAAACCAGGCCTATTTTGATTCTGATGTTTTGGGAAATTGCCCCATATAGCTCCTTACTCCTGCCATACATGAACTTCCCTCCACTGTCTCTACCCGTCCCTCTCCACCTGCTCCATCTCCTCACCGACCCCCTTTCATCTCGTCCTGAGAGGTTAACAGGACTGCTGTCCTCGCTCGGTCCACAGATCACAGATGTACTTAATCTGGAAACCCTGATCTCTCATCTTCGCTCCCCGTCTCATCTCTTTGTATAGTTGCCATTTTGAATTGTTGAACTTTGTAGCTCAAATTTGGTCAGCCTAAAGACATAAACATTATACTTCCATGTGTTGCTGTGGATATTATACTTAAGGGTTTTCAAATAAGTAAATTCTGATCAGTGTCTGATGAGTTTGATGGATTTTGTTTATTGGAACGTTTTTATTCTGATCAAATCGTATCTGTTATGTTGCTGGTAATATTTGCGTACTTTTGCATTTTATTGGGCCTCGATCATCTATTATCAGACAATATTCATTATGGGTCCGTGAATGCCGTTTTTGCTGTGCATATATGGATATTAAACTATGACACATTCGATACGAAGGAGTGTGATATTCTGCACGGAGATATTTCCTTTTAAGTGGTATTTTCTGCTATTGAGCAAGGTTTTGGTGCCTCAGCTGACTGTCCATTCGGACGCTATGATTTAGCTATTTTGACAGAGTGAAGCCGAAAATATTTGAGGCAACACAAAGCTGCCTTTTTTCTTTTCTACGGTGAGGGAACTGTTGTGAAGGGTTCTGCATGTTTCAGAAACCCCTGGTTGCCCTACAGCCATGAAGCTCAGCTTCTCCTGGATGCTCGTTCTGCGAAAATATTTTCTTCGCCTTTTTTGCATGAATGTGGATGCTGCTAATAAGTTGACGGGACGCCTATTTCACAGTGAAACTTGATGTTCCTGTGGATTATGTGATGGCTGTGGGTGTGTGCATGTAGAGTGGAGGGATTGGAGGCTCCCGTCCAGGGACCCAGTCTGCTGTTGGTCATGACGCAGCAGCATCATCCCATCTCACTGTCCTAACCGAAGACTGCACAAGTGCCGCAGATCGCCATTTTCATGCCCCGCTTTAAGCTTCGTTTCACATAGATAAGCGCCGCTTTACTAATGGCTATTTATCGAATAGAAACAACATTCATTGGTAATAATTTGCAGTTTTTCCGGATTGTTTTCTGTAATTTTAAATAATTATTTCCTTTTTTCCCTTTTTAATTTTTGGGGTTTTTATGTCATGCAGGTCGGTCATAATCCGTGTCCAGAACATGTGGGAGCGTGAGAGAACCGAAGAGGATTAAAGACCTTCCCACTCGTCCTTCAGTCAGACCACTTCATCCGACCGTGGAGAGCCAACGACGCTGGGCCTTCGACTGGCAAAATATTTTACCCGACTGCTCCACTAGTAGCCAGCCAGCAGCTTTTGGCTGCCTGAAAGAGCATGTTGCCAAGGCGCTCCCTCTGCTCCATCATCTGGCTCAACCGGGGTATCAAGCTGAGGAAAGTGTCCACCAACACCGGTCAGGTCTGAAGCTGCTGCCCCTGCAGACACAGCAGCAGCAGAACGCCACCATATCGACTTTTTCAAAAATGCTTCTAAGCTTCGGGTGACTCCCCCTCCTCCCCTCATCCCCCCCGACCCACCAAGAGTTAGTTACTCACCAGCCTTTTTGGTTTCAGAGGACGATTTTTGTAGAGCCGAACTCTGTCGTCGCAGCGTCATTGGTTGGTAGTCCGGCTGCACCATATAATCCTAATTCAGTGGCCATTTTGATTTTTGCTTCCCGGACAAAATGGCGACGGAAGGTTTTCAGTACCTTGCCCTCTACGCCTTCACCAAGGACCAGGAGGAGGACTTGGAACTGCAGCCGGGGGATGTCCTGACGGTCAGCAGGGCCTCGCTGCTGTCCATGGAGAACTACCAGGAGGGCTGCGTGGAGCATCCCGAGCGCCTGGGCTGGCTGCTGGGCTACAACGAGCGCACCAAGCAGAGAGGCGATTTCCCCGGGACGTATGTCGAGTACGTAGGCCCCGTGAAGATGGCGCTCCCATTCAGTCAACCCAGGTTCCAGCGACCCCTCCCTGTTGCTCCAAGACCAGAGTCGTCTCATGGTAAGAGTTTTTATATTTTACATTTTCACCTTGCTACCAAGCATGATACCATTTTAAATTTGAAGTGTTGCAAATGTCATACATAGCGTTGGAGATAATTACCTTTGCAAGATCAGCAAAGCACAGTTGTGTACAGTGTGGTGCAAGTTGGATTGCAAACCTTCCCTTTCACACATTTTTAGATGCATTCATTGTGAATATTTGTTGTGAAACCTTCTGTATGCAAGTTCTATTTCTTATATTGGTATTGAAAGTTAAAAGACATGACCAACATGTTTACTTTTATCTTATTGGTTTGTTGGTGTGCAGAAATAATCAAAATGGAAAGGCTAAAAATAACAGTTGAAGATAAATGATGGCACCATTTGTGAATCATCTTTTTATTTTTATTGTATTATTTTTTTAATTATGTTCTTTTAAGAATAAATCAAAACAATTGCAGGTAGTGTTTTTGACAGCGTTGTTAGTACAGGGCCAGATCAGCTATTGGCTGTTAGATAATTGGTGCTGTTAATGTTTGTTGCTGGTCAACCACCCTGGGAGTTTTGATAGGTCTCTCACATTTGGCAGTGACCTCGAGCTGAACCTTTAATCTATACTTAAACACGTCATAAGCCTTACCTCTTTGGAAGCGCAGCTAGCCAAACTCTCTGTTGAATAATAAAGGGCTAATCCATCTGCTTACTAGACTCTCCTGTACAGGTCTGCAATTGATTCTGTCCATCTGTGTGGCCCACTTTACATTCAACATTAACATGTGTCCCGGGCTCCAAACTGCATCTGGGCTTATCTGCACAAAAATGCCTGGCTCTCCTCCGCTGTGACTTGTTATTGACCCTCTACTCTACTAAAAGATCACACAGGCAGGAGGGGCTGTATTGTTTTCAACTGTGTAATGGCCAAGTTTGAGATATGAGGGCTTTTTTTGGCAACAGCTTGTTAACCAATGTTTAATGTGCAAATAGTTATATAACATCTCAGGAAATACAATGTCAAATGTTCTACTTGGAGATACGTGCTCCGTTCTTTTACACCTCTCTTCACTCCTGTGACTTTGGGAAAATATGCACTTCGGATATTTATTCATAATACATTGCTTTGAGCTGCGACAGTGTCCAACTCAAACATTCTCTTGGCTCGGATTGGCTGAATTTAGCAAGCTCCACTTCAAGTAAAAACTTTGATTTGTTTCCAAAATTCTATCATTTTTCTCCTCATTAGCACTCCCTTGCTTTTGGCTTCAGCTGGTTAATTTATATATCTGGGATGCCAGAGGAGGCCAAAAGATGAATAAAAAAGTGTTTGTATAATTGTGCATATAAAACCATCCTCTGTCAAAAAGCTGTATCCTCTGTAATTCGCCTTTTCATTTTTATGACAGATGGGTTGAGTACCACTCTGAGCACGTAGGCTGTGAACTCTGAATTACCTCTGGTTGAGCCACTCGGCTATTCATCCCGTCGACACAGTACACTGGGCCTCATTCAATTGAACTCATTTCTCAGTAATAGATTTACTTAAAAGTTAATGTATCCGGTTTTCTTTTCACATGAGTGCCTACAATATAATACAAACTAAAAGTAAAGGGATATTTTAGTGAGTAAGCACAGGCCATAACTTTGTCCTGTGGATGCAGGTGAGGAGGAGCAACAGTGTCCTCGGGGTTTGACGGACAGTGAAACAAACCAGTCGGGCAGCAGAAAATGAAACCCTGAGCGGAGGGGGGGAGGGGGGGCTAAAGGAAGTATATTGTAGATTAGAAATGGTCAAGTCCAATTTTTACAAAAATCATCTTCATCTCCCAGAAGGAGCCGAGGCCCTGGGTGTTGTGTGAATAGAGCTATTGTTAGTGTGGCCCATTTACTATTCACAGGGATTTTATCATTTGATATTGAGGCTGGTGGTTGGGAAGCTTGACCAAGTTACAGGTTAAATCCCAACGTCTGTTCTTTAACACGTAGCGGGAAAGGGCGTCCCCTCAGGTGAGCCACCACGGCGTCCAAAAGCTAGTTGTTTTCTTTCCCTAGTCAGTGCATTTTGACTTACTTAAGTGACTGGCTTGGTTAGGTCATGTTCCTGCTGTGCAACATTGCTTATATGGAGTTGTTTATTTAAGTTTCAGTTTAATTCAAACATTTGGATTGAATTATTTTAAATAGATCTACAATTGATATTAACTTCCCTCCACATTGCTTCTACTGCGACACTCTCCGTCTCAGGTCTTTGTCATGCAAATACATGCATGTAAAACTCTCATTGGACACCCAGTTAAGAGTACTGTTGCCAAAAGATTAGGTTTCTATTGCTGAAATCGTTCTGCTAACTGGGTTTATAAATCTCTTAGCCAGATTAAGGAAAACGGGTTTCTCATTTGCATAAGGTGACTGCGGAAAGTCGACAACGACCCGTCTACTTTAGTGCAAACAAACCAATGTTTTTCAGCAGTAGCAGTCAAAATGAAAAGTTGGTCAAAAGATGCAAATGGCTCAGCTGTTCTTGTTTCTAAAACAGAAAGAAGGGTTGGCTGATGATGGCATATTATTGTTAATATTTGTCAGAGACGAACAGCAATAAGAAAAGGGCCCTTGACCTGATGATGCATCACTCACAAACATACAAGAGCTTTTATGAATTGTTGTATGCTTAAAAATTAAATCCACATAACTGTTTTAAAGTAGTTCATATATTATTTCTTTTTGTGGTTCTTTTTAGCCTTGTTTTAAAATACAACGGTAGTGTTTCTGCATCAAACTACTAGTTATAGTACATTTTGGCTGGTTAACTAAAACTCATCCATCTCTGTTGCGCACATTTGGCGTCAGTACAACTTTTAGTAAGTAGGCTAAGTATACTTCTCGAGACAAATGATGAGTATAAATCAGTTTTATTCCCCAGATACGGAGGGAAACGTTTCTCAACTTGCAGCAGAAATAATTCTACAATCCCAGAGGGAGTTTTTCTTTTTTCTTTTCTTTTCCTTTCTGTCTCTCCTCTCCCTGGCCTCACTTTAACTGCCTGCTGAAGTGAACCATGGCTTGGCATGTTTGCAAACTCCTCCCTCCCCTCTCTTTCTCCCCCTCTTTTGCAGCCTCCCTCCCTGATTCACATACATGTCTGATACTGTCTCTGGGCAGCTATAAACCATGTTAGCGGGGCTAGTTCTCAGAAAGGAGAGGCCTCAACTCACTCTCCGCTCCCTGTGCCTTACCAGGAAAACACTTTCAAAGAACCCATGAAGGGAGGGGAGGGGGGGGTCGAGAGAGAGGAGAAAGTGAATGGGAAAGATAAGGAGAGGCTGGAAGGAGAGGAAGACGAGGGCTACATTGTAAGCCAAGGCCACCCTATCCAACTGCAAATATTAGAACGAGCTGTATTCGGTTTCTCTTCTGACTCTTGTATTTTCCTCCTGCAGTTCAGTAAATGTAGCATGTTACATTTGCAGGGTTATAGAAAATCCTTCTTTAGCGCCAGAGCAGTAACTGAGAATTCGTTTAGGCGTAAAGTTGTCTTACTAAAAGATTAATGGCTTTCACAAAACCACAAACTGAGTAAAGTATATTCCGTACAGTTGCTCACTGTAGGAGTGAAATAAAATCAAGTTTCTTGTTTGGTGCTTTTAGATTAAAATAATGGTACTAATGTGAGGTATGAACCAAATTATTCTCCGAGAGTCTGTATTTTTCGTCTGTGGGCAAAATCTCCAACTCAGCATTATATACATGTGCATGCTTCACTGAGTTGAAAGTATCGACTGACCGTGTCTAAAGGCGAAGGTGTTTATAGCTGTTCAAAATAGCTACGCTTGAAGGTGGGGTTTAAAAAAAACAAAACAGTGTGCCCAATTTGACCACATCAAGGCATTCATGATGTTGCACAAAATGACTGCAGAAGTTATGTGAAGAATTAAAAAAAAAAGGGCTTAAGCGATAAGTTAAAGTCCTGCCTACTTTATCACATCTGCTCAGTCGCTGCGAGAAGTGGGCATGAATGTTGGGTTGACACTTTTGGAAAGTTACAGAAATTGTTGGGTGCAGCTGGCCTTACTCCAACACTGGAAAGGCGTGGGGGAGGGGTGTTCAGACGGTGTTCAACAATCTGACAAGCACTTTGTTAGAAGCACACAGGTCCCATTACTTTTAGACTGTGGAGAGTCATGTAACACTGACTCCAGTTGGACTCCATGCTATTTTGTCACACAGTCATAGATGGCAATGTACCTGTTCATACAATCAGAAGCTTCACCAAACATTTACCTAAAAGCACGGGTGGGGGAAGTACTCAGATCTTGTACTTAAGTAAAAGTAGAAGTACCACAGTATAGGAATACTCTGTTACGAGTAAAAGTCCTGCATTCAAAATGTAACTCAAGTAAAAGTATCAGCATCAAAATATACTTAAATGTAAGTAAAAGTACTTATTATCCAGACTTGCCCATTTCATAATAATATATAAGTTTTGATTATAATTATTGATGCATTTATGTGTTTATCAAAGCTGGCAAAGGTGAAGCTCATTTGAATTATTTGTATACTGCAGGGTAGCTTGTGAATCTACTCAAGTCTTACTTAAGAGTTAATAATATTTCACATCATTAATCAACATTTTCAAAGTAACTAAAGATATAACATGTAGTGGAGTAAAAGTAAAATATTGACCTCCTGACCTGTAGTGGGAAGAAGTACAACGTTTATGTCAGCAGAGTAAGCTTTACGTTCATTGCTGTTTAGCATCCAAATAAGCGGAGGAATAACGAAGACAGTGGCATTTCATTCAACGGACACTCCCATTGGAGGCGTGGCTTTATTTATCCCTGTCATTGAACTTTAACCTGGTTCGCTATTGGCTTCCAGCCATGCACAACAAATCACAAACACAAACTGGTAACACATTTACCTGAATGTTAACAGTTTACATTTAAATACTCAAGTACAGTACAAGTCCCTCAATATTGCACTTAAAGAGCAACTTGCAGGGTTTTCTTTTACTACATTTATGCTTAACCTTGCCTGAAAATTACAATTAAAAATGTTAATGCAGGATTTGATATGTTTTACAAGACATAAGGGCAGGAATTCAGAGGAAAAGGAGCCGTTTTGAGCTCTGCTACTAAAAACTGCTTTTTTTTTAAACGTCATACGTCAAACGCGTCATATTACGTCACATGGGGGAGAAAATTTCTCGGACTCCTTCTCTGCCCAATCCGTGGTAGTAGTTTGTAGTTGGTTTGAGCGGTTGTGATTTAGTGAGCTGGTATGTTTTCGGTAATTTTACATTGCATTTCACCATTTTTAATTATGGTGAGCTTGTGTTTGTGCAGGTTGCACAAACTCGAGCCTGTCAGGACATCGAGTCCACAGTTTCCCTCACGGGAAAAGGACCGGAGCTAGCGTTCGTTCCTGGGTGCGTTGTGCATCCACCTCCCTGCAGCACATACTCTCCACAGCTTTATCAGGAAACTGTATTACATCTCTCTCCCCCCCTTCGCTGCTCTCTCTCTCTCCCCCCCCTCCGGTACACGGCACCATGACGTAGTGTGGAGTTGCATTAGGTAACGCTGTGGTGGCTGTACTGCTCCAGCCGTCTCCTTTGTTTGTGTTTGTTTCCCCCTGTCTGTGTTGTTTGTGTGGGCGTGGTGGCTGTCACTCCTGGCTCCCGGCTCAACCTCCACCCACCTGCTGCAATCAGCTGTGCACCCTCCCCGACTACACACCTGCTTTCCATCAAGCCATTTACAACGGCATATCAACGGAGGCTCCACAACCTTTCTCCGCCAGATCGTCAAGTATCAGCCGTATCTCTCTCTCCCCTCCGGTACACAGCACCGTAGTGTGGAGTTGCATTAGGTAACGCGAGATACGGCTGATACTTGCGCATTAGTTTCTGTTATGGATCAGTATCAACAGTCCTGCCAGTAAGTAACGTTACTATATTATCAATGCTACTTTAGTTATAGCCTGATATATGATTGCTAACTTTACAATGTTGTGATGTGACCGACGTTAGCTAACATTAACTGTAGCTAACGCCGGTCACTCACCAAGACAGCTGCTCTGTTCTCCACTGGTTCTCCTCACACCAAAGCTCCATTTCTCTCCGATGGCCGTTATTTCTTCTAATCCTTGGCTGCTCCTGGTCTCTTGGACGCCTAGCAGGCTCATAATTATAATCATATGCATTGGAATGTATATTTTCAACCTCTTCTGTGTCAAAACTAGCATTGTGAACCATGTTTATTCATACGTTAGACCGGCCGCTCTCCCCCATGTTACGTCACACGCGGGAGGTCACGTGCGGAGGCTTTTTTATGCGGAAGTGAAAATGTCTTACTAAAACAACGGCAGATGTCACTGTAGTGTATATTTCTGTATATTTTTTGGAAAATCTAGTGTATTCATCATTTTCCTACACATGTATTCACAGGTGTGTCTAACCTGCAAGTTGCTCTTTAAGTACAGTACTTGTGTAAATGTACTTAGTTACTTTACACCACTGCAAATAGCCAACACATGCACAGCACAGATTTAAACTCATATTTTACATTAACACAACCATCATCCACTCAATTCAAAGAAATAGGGCAACACAGCAGAAAAAAAGCTTTTACTTCACAACACAAAGCGCCACACACATTTCTATATGTAAATTCTGCTTCTGGCTTGTAGGTCTTCAAAAAAGTAAGGGAAATCGGGAGGCATACATTAGCATTTGCATGGCATTTTAAAGTATTTCTTCTCAGCAGAGCCCACAGGCATGTAAAACCAGATCCAGCGTTGTGCGGAGATCACCTGTCTGACATGTTTGCAGGGGCTCACTCGTACACGTGTAGCTGTGAAGCGTGTTGTGACAGAGGAATGGGTGGTGTGCCCGCTCACAACGCACTGCCTGTCTACATAGTTGGGATGCAGCGAGGACATGTAGCAGTGAAACCTGACCAGCAGCTACACACTGCTACACACCAGCCGTGAGCCAGACACCAACTGGCCTTGTCACCACGGCGCATTAGAAACACATGCTTGGAGTAACCGACATGGTTTGAAAATGTTTAAGCAAATGTTAAACCTCATTTGTAAAGTGTTTCGATTTGGCCTAAGTTTGTGTATTTGGAGGACACAGAAACATTTGGAGGTCTGTTTCAGTGGAGATTGAAATGTACATTTATTCTGTTTGTTAAGGATCCTGCATCAAACACTTTTAGTAAACTGAATTAGGCTTGTGTTACTGCAAGCAAATTTCAGATTACAAATAAATGAATTTGTCTTCAAAAGTGTATTATTCCAGAAGTTGGTCAACATTGATTAATTCACGTGAAAACACGTGATCTCAAGTCATGATTCAATGAATTTCCCATTATGTATTACTTACTTTGAAATGTAGATGAAGACAAAGAATAGACATGGGAAATAGGCCTTAAGTTCAGTCATATTTTTTCATTTTTATTTGGTAAAGTATAAATGGATTTATCAAGCCAGTGACTTAAACCAGTGAATTTGGTTATCCCTGGATAAGGTGAAAACTGAATTTATTACTTTATTAACGCATGTTTTATTTTATTTTTTAACACCCTTCGTCATTATCTTTTTGTCTGATCAGTAGTAATATTTTTCTTTTTTTCGTGGTAATTTGTAGCTGTGACTGGCAGGGGTTGATTTAAATCACAGATAGCCTCAAATGTGACAAATACCATTTTGGGTCCAATGATAAACATTGGATTTTGTTTTTTATAGTAAGCATCGGGAGTTTTGAACTTGTAAAGAAATGGCCGAGCTTTAATAGTGAAATCCTGTGAATGATTTCATGCTGTATCTGCATTTGGAAAAGCTTTGGTTTGTGACAGACCTCTTAGAGGGAGAATGCAGCAGAGCCAGCTATGTGTTACATAAGCATACTGATGCAGGAGATGCAGAGAAAATATTTAGCTTCACATAGCTCTGCTTCATCCAGTCTGCTGTGCAAACACACAAAGACAGGATCTGCAACATTCATCTCACCATCAGCTTTATGTATAGATAACATCAAACAAAACCAATTATAGATGTTCTCACTAGCACAGATGATGTTGAATGACTCGGTTTGACTTTATCAAAGCATCTCTGAAGAAAAACAGCAGTCATGAGATCTAGCCAGTAAAAATCTCTTCCAACCAATGCTTACATAAGCTCGACCTATGGCCTCAAATTCACTCTGACTTACTTGTTAAGAAGCAAGAGTGCCAAACTCCACTCTGCCATGCTTTTTTCTCTGTATCTCCCTCGCTCCTTATTTCTGCTTTTCTCCCATTGGCTACGTCTCATGGCATGTCAAGTCATAGGCCTGTCTCCCAGGGTGCAGTCTGCCAAGGAAGTGGTTCTAATTGACTAACAAGTTGCTGTTACTTTATCTCTCTTTCTGTCTTTCACTCTTTTTCCATACCTTTCCAAAACCCTGAGAAGACTGCAGGGCTTCAGCTGCTTTTGGCACGAAACGAGAAGAAAAAAACCAATTCTCTCTTTGCACGAAAGTCAAAGTTTAATCGTTTTTTTTCCCTTTTCGAGTGAAGAGAAATATACTGTGAAATAAAGTGTTTATGTTTGTTTGCATGTAGGGGTGAGAAAGTTCTTTCCTCTCGGGGAAAATATGGCAATCAAAATGTTCTTCCTACTCCCCTCCCAAACTGTTGGAGAGCATTCATTTTGTGGTTTTATAGCCTATATTTGTACTTATTACCCTGTTTTTATTTGATTTCCACGTTTTATTGCCTGCATCCTGCCTAAACCCAACGGCATAACGGCTCCATGAAGATTGGCTTTTGCACGTCGTCTGTACGGTATAACAAATACATTCTGCTTTCTAAAGCCATAACATTTGCATTTAGTTGCGTCTGTAATTATGACAATACACTATAATGTAGACGGTGTTCACTTATTCCATGCCTTCGTATTTTAAATGAAAGCGTCAAACTAAGCAATTGAAAAAATGAATTTGTCCAAAGTGTTTGTGATTTTTCTCAGTAGTACCTTGTGTACGTTTATGAAGCGTGACATAACCTTTATGTGCCAAAATCTATTTGCAGTTGAATATAATTGACCTGTTGATATTTTCTTATATGTGTTTCTACTGTTTTCACAAACTTGGATTAATATAAACCTTTCTGTTGGTCTACAAGAGGTGTCGATGCGAGCTGTGTGCAAAGGAGGAGCTTAACATGTGTACACATTTTTGATAGCACATTATTTTAGTTTATATTTACATGACAGATATTTCTATAAGGCAGATGTTGCGAGCCATTGTCATAGAGCTGCAAAACCTCTTAGGACTCGTTCAGACTTCACTGCATTAAAAGCACAGCTAGCTCATTCATTTCAACGACACATCTACGTTAGTACCACAGGGTTGCAGACACTGGGGGCAGCAGCAGAAAAGGTACAGGGTTGCCCAGGAAAGGTGGGATCATGCACAACTTTGGTGAAACAGTGCAATCATCAAAGCTCACACTTGTGGCAGATTACTCAGTAACATGAATGGGTTACTGAAGGCTAGGATCTGCTAGATTGAGTTTAATCCTGTGGTATTGTGATAAACATTTTGTGTAATGGTGCCTAACAAGCCTTAAAACTCATGGAGCCATTACTGAAACCTGACTTTTTTTAAAGATATATTTCATCTTCTCATGCCACCACAAACATGGCCAGTTTAGTTGCTTTAATGCAATTCTGTTTTTGGTCTGAAAATCAAATCGGGGAGAAGACATGGCTGTGTTAGTGCTGGGGGGAAACGATTATTTTGAAAACGATTAATCGGACGATTATTTGATCGATTAGTCGACTAATCTAACGATTATTTTTCTGTTGTTCAATTCATAAAAAACGTAATGTAACAATTTTTTTTTCACGATACTGTGTCTCAGGGGATCTTAATATTTAAGAACCTATTAATGTGTTATACCAGATTAACGGAAATAATCTCAGCTAACTGACGATACAAACCATGTTTACCAAAACAAAACACAAGTCTCATAAGAAGCATCTAAATGACCCCTGAGCGAAAAATGCTAACGGACATTGGCACAGAACTCAAGATAAAAGTACCCTTATTACTTATCGTAGCTGCACATACAATATATCCGATTAAAGCTGAGACTCCACAGATTATGTAGGTATATAGTATCATCACTGAGTGATCCGGACTCGCGACAGGGGAAGCAAATACAGTCATCACAACACGTACCTTCACAGAGCTTCTAGGGAGATCGTCTCACCACCGTAGCTGTCAATCTGATCAAAAGACGTGTTCAATGGCAATAAAATGAGAAAAAACGCGGCTGAATCGGTTAATCCATAGGTTTTTAACGTCTATGTATAAAAAAATGATTGAATTTATAATCCATAATTCCATTTTTATGAAAAATCGGAGAGCAAATGCTAGCTGCTAATGGTAGCCACCACAGCTAGCTGCTGCTTCTGCTAGGCTATGCAGCAGTCTCAGTGAGATATAAATATCTTTGCGTTTTGGACTAACTTTAAAATATTCCCATGCTTTTGAAGACCTAGGGCGAGATGTTTTCGTTTGGAGGCTTCGTGCGCAATCCTGTGAGGAGGAGGTGGTAGCCGTTTCAGTCTCCATTGTGTTTGAAGTGGGATTGCGAACTGCTTGTTGCTTTGGGTGACCCACGTGTGTGTAGCGACGCGTCGACGCGGAAATATGTCGTCGACGATATTTTGAAGTCGACGCGACGTCGACGCGTCGCTACAGCACTAGGCTGTGTGCATTGCACGTTCAACATGACTTTGTTTTAAACTGTACCACATCTCTGTGTAAAACACTACACTCTGTTGTCCTGTGGATAGGGGGTCAGATCAGTATTCATCATGAGTTGTTTTGCAAGGCAAAAACTAACTTTAATTTGGGTTGCCACTTTGTGCTAAAATGTGGAAACTGTACTGAACCCCAAAGAGAGACAATCTGAGGAGATGATGAGAGAAGGGGGTCCCGCCAGCCAAAATGGCCAACATGGATAAAGAAGAGGCAGGGGTCTGTGATTTCGCTCCGTCCGGAAAAGTTTCTGTGTTTAACCGGCAGGCATGGAGACGGAGAGAGACGCAGAAAGAAAAGAGGGAGATTGTCTTAGAACTCAAGCAAAAGGGAGAACAATCTAAAGAAGGAGCAAAAGAGAAAGTCCAGCAAGCGCAAGAATGCAAAAGAGCAAAGGACGAAGAGAGGGAGCGAGAGGGAGAGAGACCTTCGGAGAAACTGAGAACAAGAACCAGAGAGAGTGAGAGTGAGAGAGTGTGAGAGAGAGAGAGAGAGAGGGGAACGGAATGTGCTGACGCTGTGTTTCTTGTCTGAACTCCCCAAATTAATAATCAGCAGCGGTTTAGCCGAGCCGTGCCAGGAACAGGAGCCTACTGCCAAGCCCCGGCCAGGCCAGGCCCTCCCTGCTCCCAGCGTCACCCCCACCCCTCACCCAAACCTCCCCCACCCCACAGGCCCGCTCTGGGGCCGAATAGGAGGCGCTGCCTGTCTGGGCCGGGCCGGGCCTGGCACACTGCCACAGGGCTTTTGCTTGTTCAGGAGTTTTGATTAAATCCTTTATTGTGCTCCACTCACGCAAAGAGCTAAGGCGAAACACCGAGCAGGACAGAGCGGAGGGGGAGGAGAGAAAGCGAGAGGGGAGAAAAGAAAAGGGAAAAAAAGAGAGGGGAGGGAAATGGGATCTCTCTTTTTTTCCCTCTTGCTTTCTCCTTTTCTCTTTCTCTCGGACTGAAAAGATGTTTGATTTGGTCTATGGGGAGTTGTAAAGTAGATAACGTTTTTTGCTCGCCATCAGCAGTCTGTTTTTTTTCTCCCTTTTTTTATTTTTCCTCCTCTGTGTAAAGCCTCTTTACATTCTTTTGTACATTTACTAAATAGTTCTGGTTTTCATATCATATTTCTCATCAGCTAGACTTCCAGACTATAAATTCACACAGAAAGATGCATCACATGCTTTCAAGTGTTTGTGTTAGCTTTGGGAGTTTTTTTTTTATTTGAATACTTTCCAAACAAAAGCAACACACTGCACTGACTGCTGCTGCGCTTCATTGCAAAACAGGTGTTCTTCTTGCGAAATGGATACTAAAATCCACCTCATCATTTTTTTTTATTGTCTTCCTCACAAATGTTATATGTTCTCGCAACATTATGCACACTCTATATCTCCAACTGCTCCTAGTTAACTGTGCCCTTGTCAGTGGTGCAGCCCCCCGCGGTCTTTCAGGGGCTTTGTGCCAGAAATGTAACAGTGATTTGTGGTGTTGTTTCAGCTGTTTCTGTGCTGGACCTGAGCGAGCAGTTCACACCGCCAGAGACGGCCCCAACAGCCCTCGTCAGCCTGATCCAAGCCATAGAGAAGAGAGGTATCTCCATGTCAACCGGCCAACGTGTTCGTCTGTCTCGCCTCCCCGTCTTTCCGTCTACGTGCGACTGTCTCCCTCCCGCCATCTGCCATCTTGCTTTCATGCCAGCATTTGCACAAGTGTAGACGCATAGGCATGTGGATCCAGCCAGGCAGTCACAGATGTAGAAATGCACACACATGTTCATGCACACTTGCAGTACAGCTCCTCGGTTGGTTAGTGACTGCATGCAGATTTCATACATTGAAGATTCATGTAAAAAGTCAGAGCAGTTCTGTGAGGCCTCGCTGAGAGACCTGCACAGTGGGGCTGATTCACACTATGTTATTAACAAATAGCGCTCAGTGGGACTCCATTCACAGCTTTTTTCTTTATTACTGTCTTCATCTGTCTCTCTCTCAATCACACACATGCACACACACACATCCAAATTACACACACTCACGCACAAAGGCGCTGCAACTGCAGATTGTGTCATGTAAATCCTTAAATGGAAAAAAACATCAAAATGTCAGAGCCCAATGTAACATCTTTAAATTAGCATTTTTCTCCAACCAACACTCCCAGACCCGCATCAGAATTAATTATTTTGGCTACACCTATGCACACTTAATGTACACAGTATTATGTACACTTAACCTGTGTCCCTATTCCACATTATTAATCTTTATGGTGTATTAGGTTTGCAAGAGCGAACATAATCCACATAGTATACAACTTTATACAAAACTAATGCATTACGTGTCCCCACTTTAGAATGAAGTTATACACTGATAGATGAACGAGGGGAGTAACGTGCATTTCTTAAGTTATAATGATTATCTCAACTTCCCACATTTTTTGCAGCTGTCGGAGCATCATTTGCAATTAATCAAAACTGTTTGCATTTGTGAATGGCTTCTCTAAATTTGTACAACCATGTACACCAGCAGCAGTGTTCCTTTTTTCAAATATATTTAAATGTAATGTCACTTTCCTGTGTGTACACTCTACGTACCCAGTTATACAGAATTAGCTTGTTTGGAATGGGGCACTCTTTAGTTAAAAACAAACAAACAAGTTGGAGATAGTAGCACTCAAATTGTTCTCATGCTAGGCCTTGATCAAATATTTAAATATTAATATCTACTTGAAAGGCAACAGAAGGTCTGTCGTCTGAATGTAAATAAAATCATATTGAAATACTTCCCACTGTGACTGCATGGTGGGGTTTTCACACCTACCTGAGAAACTGGTCAGTCTCAAGGAATTGCAAGATGCATCTGTCTAGACCCTCTGTTCCTAAATGTTTGTTAAGCTTGGGACCCAAAGGGAAATGCAGTCATTCACAGTTAAATTATGTCTAAGGGGGTATTATGACTGGATGGATTACTCTTGTATGTTGACTGCAACATAAAGAAAATCAACGATTTGTTCATTTAAGTTTCCCTTATCTTAAATTGGAATAGATTACATGTATGTGCTTTCCAATGTGCTTAAAAAAAATTCTTGATGATTTCATGATGTCTGGAATTCAGAGTGACTAAATGAATCACAAATGTTCCTCCAAGAAAAGAACCAACATGTGTTGGCTCTGCTCTGGTTTGACTAAATCTTCCACATTTGATTGATCACCTCCTTTTTGTTTCAACGAGGCTGGAAGGAAAACAACAAACAGCTGACACTTTGTGCTGAGTATTTCCATAACAAACATCTGGCAATGTGCTTTGTCACATACAAGTTTTCGCTTATTTACTAACATTATCCAGCTGGTGATAAATGTCAGTATTGATATTGGGTGTCAGCATAACATGGCTTAACATGGCTTTTACATAGCAGTAGATGCTATACTTCAAGTCAGGCAGATATAGAGTCATCCACTACATCAGACTAGTGCTATCGCTGCTCATGATTCCTCTTCTCTCTGCCTAACTGTGTTCTGTTTTCTGTACTTCACTGTATATTCTTTGAGATTGTCTGTCTGTTCAGACCTTTATTTAACTGGTCCTTTTGTCTTTGTTCAGGTCTGGACTGCCAGACATTGTACAGGACAGATGTTTCCTCAGGTGCAGACAGCCCAATATACAGCCTGAGCTCTGGTGAGTTGGTCTGAGTCATACTTTTACATTTTCATTCGTTATGTTTTTTTAAAAATAGTTTTCTTAATTAACTTTATTTTTATTTACATTGCATCAGAAATAAATCAATATATCGGATTATATAGTTTATTGTAGATATATCTTAATTGTGTCATAATTGCCAAATTTAGTTTGAGATCATTTACAAACTGTTTCATAGTTGCTTACATGCTCACTTCTGAGCACTGATACGTTACATTTATCAGCATGCTTCCTGGTCATAATTGTTTAAGTAAAAAAATTACCATGACCTACTTTATTAGTTCAACTCTCAAATCCAAAATCACATTTGATCAGTTAAGCTGTACATTTCATACTACAGAGGTATCATTGATTCCTTTCATGGATGTACATGGGAAGCTTTCTTAGCATTTGTTTTTCAGCAATGCATTTCATCAGCAGGGTATTTTACAGCAGAATACATTTTGCAGATTGAGGTTTACTTTATGGTTGATTTATTGAATTTGGTGGGGTTTTTCTTGTCATAACTTGTCCCTAAATGTCTTTGTGCTCCAGAGACTGAGATGTGTCAGAGAGATGTGGGATACCTGTCTGAGTGCGTCCTGAACTACCTGAGAGACCTCCCGTCCCCCGTCATCCCCGCCGGTGTGTACCCTCACCTTCAAACTGCCGTCACACTGCAGCAGCAGCAGCTCCTGCAGCAGTCAGCAGGTAGGCCTCGACATTAAGTTCACCTTTTAACCACTTCAATGTATCATCTTCTGAGATTCTTTTATATATTAAACCTGATGTTTACAGTATTTCATGTATACATCATTAATACCTTTATTTCCCTCCAGATGGTGCGGTCGCTGGAAGCCTGGACAGAGAGGTGAGCCTGGTCCTGGAGAGCTCCACCTCAGTGCCCCTCCACCACCGCCTCACGCTGCAGTACCTCCTCACACACCTAGCCAAGGTCACCCAGGCGCAGGCCAGCAACGGTCTGGACACACACACTCTGGGGAAGGTCTTCGGACCGCTGTTGATACGCACAGAACCCTCCACCCCCTGGCAAGTTTTGCTTGATTTAAATTTGATACAAAAATATATTCAAATTGGGTAAATATTTAGTAAATTCAGCAAATCTTGAGTTTGAATATCAAAAATGTGTCAAATAGGGAGGTTTTTTTTACACTGTCCCTCGATGGGTTGTTGTGCAGGTTGTCGGCGAATGAAGAGTTTCCTGCCCTCGTTGTGGAGAGGCTGCTGATCGAGAGAACTACAGAGCAAGATCTCACTCCTCCAGGTACATTCCCATATGTCTTAGGTGAATAGTGTCTATCTTAGTATAGCACAAAGACATGCTTGGATACAATACAAGGTATTTCTGTTATACTTTCTAAAAGTAATTTGTGTATATATAGGCAGATCTTTAGCAGCTTTAAGTGCCTGTGGGATCCTTTCCTTTAATATAAAATGATTCCTATGTGTGTGTGTCTGTGTCTGTTTCCAGTTCTTCCAGCAAAGCCACTCAAGTCAAAAGTTGCGCCATCAGCCATGACAGACATGAGCAGCCTGCTGAACGATGCTGAGTGGTACTGGGGGGAAATCTCAAGGTAAATGATTAAAATAAATATCTGATACTGGTGAATTTGATAAGAGTCAATACTAAGTTTTCATTTATTCAAAGTATTGGAGGAAAAATGTAATTGATACCAGACAAAATGTATGCTGGACATTGTAAAACAGGTTCCATACATCAATATATCTTATTTTATGATTGTGGAAATGTTATTTCAGCTAGTGTTAATGAAGTAGATACTGCATGTCACGATGTTTGCAGAGAGGAGGTGAACGAGAAGCTGCGAGACACTCCAGATGGCACCTTCCTGGTCCGAGATGCTTCTAGCAAACTGGAGGGCGAGTACACGCTCACCCTCAGGTAAAGCAACGCTACTGTCTCCTAAACCAGTTTTAACCACATCTGAATCAGTTGAACCGTAGCTATAGAAATAAAAAAGTGTTACTTTCAATGGAAAAAAACAGTCTTACTTCTGAAAGTTCAGTCAGCATGTGCTATATGTGCTTTTATTTTCCTCCTCCCCCTCACATGGCTCCTGTCTCCCCCTGCAGGAAAGGGGGAAACAACAAGCTGATCAAGATTTACCACAGAGACTGCATGTACGGCTTCTCGGAGCCTCTCACCTTCCTCACAGTAGTGGAGCTCATCAATCACTACCACCACGAGTCCCTGGCCCAATACAATGCCAAGCTGGACACCAGGCTGCTGTTCCCTGTCTCCAAATACCAACAGGTTGGTGACTTTGTCAAATTAAATTCAACTACGAGCAGCATCCCTCTGCAAGTCTGCTTTGATTTAGAAACCCTTGATCTTCTTCTTTTTATGAATAACCAAAGCTATTCTCAAAGTGATGATTTTGCTCTCATCTGCATTTTGCTCGGCTCAGCTGGTGAAGGAGAACAGTATCGAGGAGGTGGGGGAGCAGCTGAAGGTCTATCACGAGCAGTACCAGGAGAAGAGCCGCGAGTACGACTCTCTGTACGAGGAGTACACACGCACCTCACAGGTACAGGTTCAACACGCTGCAGTGGGATCAAATCCATTTTTATCCAGATTGTAATTCTTCATATACTGCTCAGACATATGTGTATCATTTAGATATCTTGAGCACAGATACAATATATCCAAAAGATAAAACAACAATTATTCTACATTGGAAATGTGTTTAAAGCCATTTATAGCTAATGCAGTAGTAATAGAAAATTACAATGTACATGTAGATTATACATTTAATCTGAGTTACAAAAACATGAAGTTTAAACAGTTTTTTTAAATTAATATAGTCAGAACATATTAGGAAAAAAGAGAATGTGCACTGAGAAAGAAAAAATGCTAAAAATGTTAATAACGAATGTATTTACATGAAGTTCTAAATTAGTAAGAGATATATCTGCAGTATACAGTGAAAATGTGAATTTAGATATTGAAGTCTTCATAAGGTCATTATGTATCTAAGTGCTGTGCTGTTAACTTGTGCAGTGTGAGAAACAAAGTATCGAACCTTCAGAAAAGTATAAGCTTCACTGTCTCAAAGATTAAATACATGAAGCTAAAATGGCCTAATGGATATCAGCAGATAAGGATCAATGGGTCGTCACAGTCTGTTCCTCTGTCCCTGTCTCCCTCAGGAGCTGCAGATGAAGCGTACTGCCATCGAGGCCTTCAATGAGACCATCAAGATCTTTGAGGAGCAGTGTGAGACTCAGGAGCGCTACAGCAGAGAGTCTTTGGAGCGGTTCCAGCGCGAGGGCAACGAAAAAGAGATTCAGAAGTAAATTCATATTTATGTGCATGGGATTCTGTGTATCCTTGATGAATTCACCTTCGAAAGAAAGTTGGCATACGTTTAAAGCAGGCAGATGCAGAGCATGAATACCATTTGTTTTACTGAACTATAAAGGTGAACTAAGCTGCTAAATTGGAATGTATTCGTTTTTTTTGTTTAACATTTTAAAACCTATTTATCGCTATTCTCTCAAACCAGGATCCAGAGCAACTCGGAGCGTTTGAAGTCTCGTGTGAAGGAGATCCACGACAGCAAGTGTAAGCTGGAGCAGGACCTGAAGGAGCAGGTCTCTGACAACAGGGAGATTGACAAGAAGATGAACAGCCTCAAGCCCGATCTCATGCAGCTCCGCAAAATCCGAGACCAGTATTTAATGTGAGAATACATTTAAGTTAAAAATACATACACTCAATTATTATCCTTATATCTTGAGTGTGATAGATCAACATTACATCTGTGGTTCCCTGGCTTTGCAGATGGCTGACTCAGAAGGGGACAAGGCAGAAGAAGATCAACGAATGGCTGGGCATAAAGAACGACGCTGATGAGTGAGTGTTTAGACATGCTGTAAAGCCTCAGAGACGTGTGCTGCGATGTCCTGGCGCTGCCGTATCTCCACCTGTCATTTAGAGCAGCGGTCCCCAACCTTTTTTGCGCCACGGACCGTTTTAATGTCAGACAATATTTTCACGGACCGGCCTTTAAGGTGTGGCGGATAAATACACAAAATAAAATGATACAACCAGCATAAAAACTGGTATTTTCATAAATATAATATTAAACGTGAATCCACTGTGTACTCGTATGCAACTTTATTATCAGCGACCTCGGAACATCGCACCAACAACATAACATGAGTAACATCCTCTCTGCCCCTAACACTCTCTGGTCGCTATGGTAACGTTTAAACATGCCTTCAAAATAAGATACAACACAAAAACAAATATAAAGTGCATGAAAAATACAGCTCACCATAACGCTAAATCAGTGGGAGCCCTGAGCTTGTTTCTCTGCAACGAGACGGTCCCATCTGGGGGTAATGGGAGACAATGACACCCGAAGTGTGTTGCTTATGTCCAGTCTACTCCGTAATTTTGTTTTGGTTGCTGTCACTGCAGAAAATCCCGCTTCACACAAATAGGATGTCGGAAATGGCAACAGGGTTTTCAGTGCTGTTGTGGCGATCTCAGGGTATTCTGCCGTGACTTTAATCCAGAACACCGGCAGAGTTGTTGTCTCGAACATACTTTTAAGGCCGCCGTCATTTGCGATCTCCAGCAGTTGATCTTCTTCTTGCATAGACATGCTTGATTCACCTGGTTTGTTGACAAATGGGTCGCGGATCCATTCCTTGGCAGTTCGTGGGTCTTTTGTGGTTGGGAAGTAGCGCTCGAACTCTTTTAAAAGCAAAGACAGGTGATCATGCACCATCTGGGAGAATGAAAGCTCGGGCTCAGTCTCTTCCAAAATCCCCGCGAATGTTTGAAACATGTCAAATATACCTCTGTTCACGCGCCGTCCCCACAAATCCAGTTTGGCTTTAAATGCAGCTACTTTATCTGCCAACTTGAAGACAGTTGTCATTTTCCCCTGAAGTGACAGATTGAGTTCATTGAGCAGGTTGAATATGTCGCACAAGTAAGCGAGTTTTGCGACCCATTCCTTGTCACTGAAATGTGCTGCCAGCGGTGACTTCTTTTCTGAGAGAAATCTCTGCAGCGGCACTCGTAATTCAAACGCTCTGGCCAGCGATCTCCCTCGGGATAACCATCTTATTTCTGTGTATAAGAGAAGGTGTCTGTGCTCCGCGTCCATCTCCTCACAAAGCTGCTCGAACAGGCGCGAGTTAAGGGCGTGTGCTTTGATGTGGTTAATAACTTTAACGACATCATACAATACGCTGTTAAGTTCCGGTGGCATTTTTCGGCTAGCCAGCATTTCCCTGTGAATGACACAATGCGTAGACTCACATTCAGGTGCAACCTCCTTAATCCTAGTAGTTAAACCAGACAGCCGTCCGGTCATGGCAGCAGCTCCGTCTGTGCATATGCCGACACAAAAGGACCATTTCAGTTTTATATATAATATATATAATCATCCAGCGACTTGAATAGTTCTGCGGCTGTGGTTTTGGTTGGCAACGATAGAGCACATAACATATCCTCATGCACATCCTCCTGATAAAGATATCGCACATAAACAAGTAGTATTGCCTTGTTGTCAATATCTGTAGACTCGTCAACCTGGAGTGCGTACCACGGTGATGTATTAATCCTCTCCAACAATTGTGTCTCAATGTCCTCTGCTATTTTCTCAATGCGCCGAGTGACGGTGCTAGCCGAAAGAGGCACCTGTGCTATCTTTTTAACCGCAGCCTCTCCTAGAAGTTCACGGCAAATGTCTTTAGTGGCGGGCAGGATCAATTCTTCACCAATGGTGAATGGCTTCTTAGCCTTAGCAATACGGTGAGCCACCAAGTATGATGCTCTCAGTACACTCGCATTTGTTGATGTGGCGGCCCTCAGGAATTGCTTCTGTCCTTCTTGTTCATGCTTTTTTCTTTCAAAATACTCCGAAGGCTTGTCTTTTAATGCAGGGTGCTTGGTCTCCAAGTGGCGAAGCAGTTTTGAAGGCTTCATTGCCTCATTAGAGAGCCGGTTGCCGCATATTATGCAGAGCGGGCTTGGTGCGCGGGCATCACCTGTCGCGATAAATCCATATTTTAAGTAGGACTCCTGGTATTGTCTGTTAAATGCAGCTTTTTTTTTCTTGGAAGTCGTAGGCTCTTCTTCCGTCTCCTCACTGGGGCCTTTTTCCCTTCGCAAAGAAACTTTCCAAAGATGTTTGTTTTTTACTCAATTTTGCTAGTTTGTGGGTTTCCTTTTAGCGGCAACGGATTAGCGGCATAGACGGATGTAACAGAGGGAATCCGGTCAGTTTTCAAAATAAAACATTGTTCAAACTCAGATAATAAATAAAACGGAAATAATGTAAGTTATTTATTTTTTCTCTGCGGCCCGGTACCAAATGACCCACGGACCGGTACCGGTCCGCGGCCCGGGGTTTGGGGACCCCTGATTTAGAGAGTTGCTGAAGCTTCATGATTTGCTGACGATATAACGTGTGACTAAAGTATCTGCTGCCTTATTTCCAGGTCCTACTCGCTGGAGGAGGACGAGGGTTCACCGCACCACGAGGAGTGCACCTGGTACGTGGGTGACATCAAACGCACCGAGGCTGAGGAGATGCTGAGAGGCAAATGTGACGGGACCTTCCTCATCCGTGAGAGCCAATCACAGAAGGGCTCCTACGCCTGCTCTGTTGTGTAAGTTTAGTCATTCTTTTCTAGTTTTCATTGTGATGATCTTTTTGTTTGTCTACTAAAATAACTGACCAAATGTATGCAATGTTAATTTGATAGCGGAATATTTCTTAACTATTTCAACACTATTGAATAAGCCCATTGAATTTGATTTGGGAAGCTAAAACTAATGAAAATGGAAAAGATATAAAGCTTGCTGTGGAAGCAATATATTTTACAGAGACGACCGTCCCTTGTTTGATCGTGCTTTTGTAAACAGGAAACACCCCATGTCTACTGTTTTATAATTGTATTGTTTTGTATTTATTTTAGCTTGTTTATTTTCTTTTTCTTTTACGTTGGTCTGTTTGCTGTTTTTGGGTCACTAAAAAAGATAGAACTGTTAACTGAGCAAATTGTTACATGTGATATGTGACATTTTAAACTTTACAGTGGTAGCAGACAGTATTAATGCAAATTTGACCGACTGATGAAATGAAAAACATCTAGGATCACTATGTCCGCCATGGCTCTAATAAGTTATTGCAGATTTACGTTTGCTTCAAGACAAATGACTTCTTTAATGGACTTTGAGCACGGCAGATATTTGGACTTGTAGCAGGAAAGGCACAGTCGAGACACATTTCACTAACGAGGGCTTTGAGTTTTTAGTGTTATTAATGACATATGTGCCTTTTCTCTTCTACAACCAGTCAAAATATCTGCTGTGAAAGAGTCATGTATATATTTTCCCATAATTAACATTTGATGTCTGTCCTTCTCTCCAGTGTGGAGGGTGACGCCAAGCACTGCGTCATCTACAAGACGGCCACCGGTTATGGATTCGCCGAGCCCTACAATCTGTACTCGTCCCTCAGAGACCTGGTGCTCCACTACAAGAACGTGTCCTTGGTCCAGCACAACGACCAGCTGAATGTAAACCTGGCCTACCCAGTCCTGGCCCGCTCTCAGAACCAGAACCAGCACCCCAGATGAATGATCAACCAGCAGTGTAAGACACCGGCCAGGGGGGGAAACAACATTTTCACTTGTATGCGTTGGAAAAAAAGAATCCTCCAAACAATGCTTGTTCATGTTTAAGAGAAAAAAGACTCGACAGCCATGATTTAAAATTCATCCTTTTTGGGCTGAAAGCTGGTGCTTATTTTCCCACACCAACCCCAGCAAAGAGCACTCCTTGCTTACAGCATGGCTTCAAAATAAGCACAGTACTACCAGTATCAGAGCACTGTACAGTTAGCCCGGCTGACGCAGTGAGTTTGAACTTTAGGAGAGTTAGCCAGCCTTATCTGTACAGTAATGAAAAAACAAGAAAGTGTGAGAGTTTCACAAGAAAACACCTTCGGTACGGAGAAAAAAACAGTCAAGATGTGTTCGAAGAAGAAGACAAAATAAGCACACAACAATGTTGTTTTCAAGATCATGGGGAAGAGGAGGGGGAAACCAGATGGAGGAATGATTTACAGAAGGCACTTTTGTTTTTTTGCCTTGAACACGTGATAACTGTCCATAGACAAAGGCCCGATCTGTCATCCCCAGACTGCCTGCAAACTCTCCGTCGACAAACGCCTGAGCTGTCGTCCGCTGAGAGGACTGGCTGGGCTGAAGTGGGCTGCTCGCTTCACACCTACATGTACAGGCTGAAAAACCACGGACCAGGGGCTTGAGTCACTGGAGCCGAGGGGGGTGAGGGAGGGAAAGCGAGAGAAATTGCCTGGGTTGATGTTTTGTATGGGTTTTAAAAAAGATTGATTCAATTTTAAAGCTTGCGTAAGTGCCATAGTAATAGCTTTGAATGACCACAAGCCTGTGTGACTATAACAAGAGGGCACGTCGAGGCTGAAAGAAGGAAGGAGGGGTTGAGCGGCTGTCGACAGCTACAGCTTTAAAAATAATACTCATATATAGGTATATTTTTTATGAAATGATCTTTATTTCCAACTGCTTTGGCTCGTTGCACTCTCAGTGGGCCTCCTTTTGAATTGACGAGGAACAACGTACAGTAAATGCTGTATGGCAGCTTAGGAACGAACGCATGGTACATTACTTGGTGTGTTGTGAATACAGAAAGGTAATCACAATACACTAAATGGAGAGGTACATTGATAAATGTAGTTTCACCACATGATTCAGGTTTCCTTTTTAAAGGGAAATTGTGGCAGTAATCCAGCATCAAACGTCTCTTTATTTCTTCCTTCTTTTTTCATCTTCGTATATACTGTAGCACCTGTAGCCATTGACTTAAGGCATAACTGTTAGTGCTTCTCCTCTGTGTCTGGTTTCTTTATGCTAAAGACACTTGCAGAGCATCTATCTATGTGATTATTGTATCTTCGGTACTGTATTTGTCTTGTCTCTAAGTAGATTAGACTGTTTAGCGGTACTATGTCCTCGCAGATGTTTATTATTGTTTTTAAATGCAGATTTACTCACGGTACTTCCTTCCTCCCCGCGCTCGACTGTTCACTTATCACAAGCTTGACTCACAGAGCTGTAGAACATTTGATGTACAAAAAAAAAAAAAAAGCAGTAATATAAGTCATGTAAAGTATATCGCAGACATACAGTCAGTGTATCTGACACTACACAGTTTTATCGCTGTGATTCTTTTGTGTTTTCAGAATATTTGCTATGCTCTTAGATTCAGTTTAAGGATGCACAGTATCCAGCTAATGTGAGCCAAATGAAGGATGTCTTTTCATGTAGCAAGAAAACAAGTAACTGGTCCTTTTGCCATTCAGCATGGCCTCTTCGGTCTGAGAGATTATAGTATAGTATGCATGGAGTCCTTCATTTGGGTTGTTGTTTTTCTTTCTTCACTTGGCACCGGTGGTTAATTGTGCTTTCTGTAGTGCAAGTACAGTATGATGTGTGGTAGTACTATGCACAACAGTCACATGTAGATCATAACTTCTGCCATTCGTTCCCTCCCTCGATCCTGTGCTGTGATGGGGAATTTCTCCCGGTTCACTCATAAAGATTGTACCATCGTTGTACTCTGTCACTTTCGAAGCACAGTTCATTTATTTAGAGGCAGGATTACTCAATTGTTGTTGGGAAAATGAGGCGTCACATGATGCCCCTTTTTTAGGTTTGATTTACAAAGCTGATTTCTTGAGAGTTAATGAAAATTAATAATCTCTTACATTTCTTACATGTAGACTCAGATTGCCAAAAAAAGAAACAAGTATTTTTGTAGAAAAGTATAGGAGAGTCAGACGTTGTGGACAATAGAAGCTTTTAGAGAAAAGAAGTGCACTGTTTTTAAAGGTTGCACATTTGGCATTTTTTCACTTTTTTGTTAAGGAGGGATTGAAACCGAATTGAGATCTACTCTTCCTGTCAAAAAATATAATTATGTACGTTTCATCTGAAGACCTTGGCTTCTGACAAACTCAATGCTTTTCGGCATAGTTTCATTTCTGTTTCACACATTTTCAGGTTTTTCCAAACAGACCAATCACACTTTCAAATGAACCCTAACTCAGCCTGAAAAGTTTCTAATCGAGACGTCATTTTTGATTTCGGTCAGGACGAATCAATTTGCACAGTTCTTGGCAAGTAGTAAAGCCCAAGAATGAAACTAGAGGTGACGGCTGTGCTTCTGAGGGCTATGAACACGTGTGAGTTAGAAAGATTAGAAGTGCCTTTTTAAGTCATTGTGATGAGCTCGTCTTCTCCTCCTCGTCATCGGAGCGTCTCTCTACAAAGACGGTGCCACCACCACCATATGCTGTGCCCCCATGCTCACTCTTTTGCCATTTACCAAATTCTAAAAGGTAAAATGATGAGCATAGTGTGTGATTGTGTGTTAGAGCAAATCTGAGCATGTTCTAGATTTTAGTTGTGCCTCTTTGTTGTTACATCTATAGTTGTTACATATTCCTTCTTTCTATGGTGGGGGCTGTACAGTAGCTTGGTTCTCTCTCACTGTGCACCAAAGCTAGATTTCTTTGGTGTGTTTTCTATTTGTCTGGTATATTTTTTGAGAAGTCTCAGATAAGATAGAAATGTGAACCATACACATCCAGGGCCCAGCCCAGTTTGAAGCTCATCTGATAAGCTCTCAAGTTAATGCATGCAGCATTTCTCAGTGTTTTATATAAAGAGTCAGTTCCTTTGCGAACAGGCAATCTGGTTGAGTCACCCGCCACTGCTGACACATCCATTATCCAGTTTGTTGGACCAACACTTTTGTGACTGCACTTTTTTTCTCAGTTCCACACACTCAAACTAGTGTGTCTGACGCCCAACAACCACAAACTCACAGACAGTGGTGAAGCTCAGTTGTCAATAGTGTTTTTAGTTGATAGTTTTATGGTCTCTCCGTACAGTATATCGGGAATGATCCACAGTTTTCTTTATGATATCGGAGTATACAGTGTACAGTATATGCTTATGTTGTGTTGGCGGTCAACAGCTGTCATGTAATTCTGATGCTTTTTGACTGATAGCAATGTTTTCATTATAGAGTTAGTATTACTATATGGACTGTATACACTTTTATACTTTCAAACAAACGGAGCTGATGGCTCATTATGCAATTTGTGTTCACACAGCATAATTGTCCAATTTAACAAGACAGAACATTTTCCTAAAAGGTACCTTCAACCAAATCACAGAAATACATGTGTTCACTTACCAATAGTGATATCTAAACATGCAGATCGTTTAGATTTTGAGATATCAATTATTTCCAAGGTTTCGATAAACCACATAATCCACTTACCAAACGGTTGGGTTAATATATTTAGTTTCATGAAGAAACATACGGATTTGAAGCTGAATGGCTTCCTGCATCACTTGTTAAGATGAACTTTTTTGCAGTGCAGGAAAAACACTTTTATCTGCCATATTTGCCATGTTAATCACAGATTATTGAAAGCTAGAAGCAATGCAACTTTAGTAGCAATGACACCTGGTCAGGCAGTGAGAGAGCAGGAGAGGAACTCTTTATTGTGCTTTGACTTCCAGTTGAGACTTTAAGCCCACTTTTGGCGGACGTTACTCTGAAACTCAAAGCTTTCATCCTGCTCGTCTAAGAAATATATGCATTTATGTCCGAGCTTGTTGAAAAACATTTTTTCTATATGACAAATGATCATTCAAGGGGTTAAATATTTTTTCATCCGCTTTGGTACACTGTAAATGATATTTCTTGAAATGGCCTCACACACACAGCACATCTTTCACTGACTACAAAGAAACACACATTTGGTGTCTATTAAGGTTTTAAGAATGAGAGAATTACTAGAGAATAAATATTTTTGAAATATATACTTAGATATCTATATTTTTGGATGGTTGAATTCTGATTCGGACTGTGCTTGAAACGAATCGGAGAGAGGCTTTGATGTGAACGCGGTCTTTTGACTCGCTCTTTGCGCGGCTGCTTCGTACTCCTGCAGTTTATTGAAACGCATTTTTACTAATCAGCTGCAGTGAGCTTCATCAAACAAACTGTGCTCACAGCTGATCGACATACAGGAAATCTATTAAGCATGATTATCAGGTGCGTTCAGAGGAAGAAGCAAGCTCATGTACATGTGTTAATATTTACAGAGCTTGGTCTTGGCTGCTTTGCATTTTATTAATTAATAGAGATTTGTTTTGTTTTTTTGAACATGAGAATCTTTTTTGTCTTTTTAGAAGATTCTGGTTTTGTGAGTAGATTGAGTGTTAACGTTGCACCACAAAAGATACACTTACAATAGTCTGCTGCCACAGAGATCCACCACAGACACTGAAGCTGTAACAGAGTGAACCATCTTACCACTGTATCGTCCCTCGGTGGATCTCTGCGGTCGCTGAAAGCAAAACAAAACGAGTTAAAAGGTACAGTTTGTGATCACTCGTTTACGCAGACCTTTGTACATGGAACTATGATGGCATTAGAAAGTGTTCTTTTATGGTGCCTGAGTATATGTTTTTTATTTGGCTTTTTAAAAAAGCCAATTGTTTGTTCAAGTGTTGGTTCTTTTTTTGTTGTTGTTTGTTTTGTTTATATCTATTAATGATAACCTTACAGAGCCTATAAAGACAAAAATAAGCTAGCTTGAATTTTTTCCTCCGTACAGAAAAAAACGAAAAAAACAAATGTTTACAATATGTAATTAACCAAATAGTAAGTATGCGTTTGAGAATCAATCTGTCTGTCCCTCAAAGTGGCTGTGATAGATTGATTTATATTTCTTTATTTCCTCTGTCGTTTTAAACTTGAAAATGTTATGACTGCTTGTTCGGTTTCTGTTTTGGTTTGTTACACTCTTTTTTTGACTAATGACAACAGTGCTCCCTCAATTTCAAAATAACAAGATTCATGTGTTCATAATACAAAGTCATCATCAGTCATTCTTTACCTGCTGACTACATCACATTACACTGAGCCTTGTATGTGCAGGACGGAACCCTCATTTGACACACTGTCTCATATTAGCTGTTTATATAAGTATAGATTACATAAAATAATCAGCAAGACTGCAAAGAATGGATATGAGGTGATCCACATGTTGTGCGTAATGCTTGGGTACAGTTTTAGCATATTTGAAATTAACTATCAAGAGGCATCCTATTCTTGATGTTGCACTACAAAGTAAATGATACTCGGATCTAAATCATTTGCTAATACATTTTTAAGACCAAATGTACCCACTTTAGTCTCAGCTTGTTTGTTTCCATTGAAAATGATGATGCCATCAACCACTGCACTTTCATTTCCACTTTCTCTGCCTTTTTCCTAACTTGTCATATCATCCGTCTTGATTTTGAACTGAAGGGTAGCCATTTTGTTTTATTAATCTATTCTTCCCTGGTGTACAGTAGTTCATATCAAGACTCTGAATGTTGGAAACGAGATTGGCTGTGATTCATTCGGAAACAACCTGGGCAACATTACAGAGCGGCAACCATTTAAACACGTATCCACATTGTTTTACACTAATACCGTCTGGTCTGCTTTGCTCCACCATGTTGCCCAACAAGTTTCCTAATGTCACTTCCTCTGCATCAGATACAAGGTTTTTCATGCATTGTTAACAATGATGTCTATTTCTTTAAACAATGAGGCAGTCAGATAAAGCTACTCTACACCAAAGTGCAATTGAACTCAGAGGGAGCACTGTTGTGTGAGCCAGTAGAGGCCTATTGGTTGAGGTGTGCCCAACCCCTATGCACGATAAGATGGTTATTCTTCTTCTCTTCTCTTGTGTTATCCTCCCTCCGTTGGACTGTCTCAATTCAGATGGGACATCCTTCTTTCTCTCTCGTGTACAGCTTGCTTCAGAGTTGTGTTTGTCCTCAGACAGGTACTCTTTAATCTGTACGGTTCTTTCTTTAGGCTGATGCAATGATTTAAAAAGACAATAAAAGATATATAAAATGACTGTCTGGGTTTGTCTTTCGGTGTTGTTCTTTGGAGCATAATGTTGAGCTAATCATCAACTGATCACATACTCATGTATCATGTGTTGTATCAGACTATAATGGGCTGACTTGGCTGTACGTGAAACCATCCCTCATTTAAAGCACTCACTGAAAATAAAGGAACCATATGGCGTTGTTTGACCACTACAACTGCTATGGAGCAATGTTTTTGAGATATGGCCAAACGCATCAATAGCAGTGCACCAACAAATGAATTGGAAGACTGCCAGACATTTTTTTTTTAAATAATCTTTGCAAATGTTTTATGAGGAAGGAAGGCTTAAATGACACATTTTGCTACTCCAAACCTACACATGGAAATCACTTATATTTATATATCTTATATTTCAGTTTCATAGGAAACTCTTTTCTAGAAAGCAGTTCAAATGAACACTTGGGTTTGTGGTGAAGAGTAAAACTAAAGGAAGTACAAATATGTTTTTGAGAATGATGACGTTAGCCTTTTAAAAAGTATAATTGCTTAATGTAGTTTAAACCCACATACAGTATGATAACATGCATTATCTTCCTTAAGAAGAGGGTGGAAACATAGACCTTGTAAGGGTATTTCGAAATTCCCAATGAAGACATACATCTGAATGCTGACACCACAAGAGGGGGAGTGAGAACATATTGACTTTGTGACTTTGTCATACAGTATGATAGACTGTTTGATACACCATAATTAAATATGGTAAAGGCATATATGAAAGTAGCACAGATTACACAAAACAGCGAAGCAGAGGGAGTCATGCAGTTGTGTTTTGTCATTTTGGCTTATCTGCCTCTTATCCTGTTCTTTTAAAGAAGGCAGGGGTATATCATGTGACAGTCACCAGGTAATGTTCAAGGGTTTATCATGTTTTTTCTGCAGTGTGTGTGTTTCTCATGACTCTTTCTTGAGCAAGACCTATGGTCTGAGGAGTGACAGAGACGTGACATCATTGTATGATTAACCAGCAGGTGATGTGCAAACCATGCCAAAACTAGTATCCCATTAATGCATACTGCAAAATGATTACATAAAATCAATGACTTATGTTAAAGGTTTTTAACCAGTTCTTTCATTTTCAATTCCCAAGATTTGTGAAACCAGTGGTGGAATGTAACTTAGTAACTTAGGCCTAACTTTAAAAATAATACAAGTATGTACATTTTGCAATAGGCCTACTTTTAACTAAGTAAAGGATTTCAATACTTCTTAGTCAACACTACCATGTGAAACAATGGTCTTCTGACATTTTTTACTCATTTTGAGTCAACACAGTTGCAAACAGCATCAACGTTTCTCAGCATGGATGGCATGGATCCTGCCTATGAACAAGTGACGCTGTCGTAATCATGTGACTGAGAGCCAATCAAAAATCAGGTAGCGTTCATGAGGAAGCGTCAGTGCGGTATTTAAAGTTGGACGCAGCGCATTTTGTAGGTCAGTACTGGGGGTGTTTTCTTCTTTGTTTTAAAGTGTTAAACTAAATACCTGTGCCGCAAGAGAAGATGAAGGCTGCTTTGCTGCTAGTTTTGACTATTTGGTTAAATGTTCAGTACGGTGGTTGCGCTTTTTCCTCTTCATGTTCACTCCCTCCGTCAAAGTGGTGTTCATCTCTGGACTCAGCTATCCAGTGCGGGGTAAGATTCAAGGTTTAATATTATTATCGTAATTGATAAGTTCATTTTTCGGAATGAATGGTGTTTGTTAACATCAGAGCACACCCTGAATATACTTCTGGTCTTACCTAGATATCACTGCACTAGATAATACAGCAAAAACAATAACACGAGTTGAGTGTCAACATCGCGTTATGTCTGCATAAACTAGCTAGATTTCACTGTTGGGACTGCACACGTCACTACATTAATGATTTATTCGACTCATCCAGTCTGCTGTAAGTACTTATTAAACGTAACAGAATCAAATGGTTCATTAAAGTGTGCATTTTCTCTTTGTATCCAGCGTTAGCATTCTTCCCCCTGTTTTTTTAACAGTATAACTGTGTCGTTGTTTAATAAGTTTAACAGGAAACGGCTACCTACATGGTGTTAAGTGTTCTCTATGTCATCCAATTATATTACATTGCATTTAGCTGACGCTTTTGTCCAAAGCGACTTACATTAAGTGCCATAAACCCTTAGAATTCAAACTCAGAACAAAAAAGAAAAGTGCTGATATATTCACTCAAACAAGTAAGGGCTGGTGCATAAGTTAAACTCTTAAAAAATGAACTTTTGAGGAAGAAGTGGGCAGCCTACGTAGTATTATTGTGTATGCGACTACCGGATTTGTCTATGGAACAATCAAGGAGGAAGTTTAAACCTTTAAAAAAAAAACTGAACAACAATACCATTTACATATTCGACTTTCTGGCTGAGCATTCATTTAAACTCCTATTAAATGGTAATGCCACCAACCTTAATTGAATTTCAGGAGAAAACTGAAAAGTTTCCTCTGACATTTTTTGGTACCAAATGGAAAATGATACACACACACACACACACACACACACACACACACACACACACACACACACACACACACACAGAGAGGGCCGGACTGGGACAATAAATCAGGCCGGGAATTATACACCCAGCCAGGCCACTACCAGTTTTCTTTTGTGCCATTTTCCTGGATTTATTTGTCAATATTTACAGCGTTGCTGCCTGTAGTAACTACACTCAACTTTAAATCTACTACCCCAGAATAAACATATGGACATGGCTTACTATTTTTTTTAAAATGTGCAAATCTATTTAGGAACCTATCCATGTGAACATATTTTAAGTGGAGGTGGCCCTCAAATCCTCTAGGGGGGTCCGGGGGCATGCTCCCCCGGTAAGATTTAAAAAAAAAATATTGGACTTAAATGCATCAATCTGGTGCACTTTGAGGGGGGGGGGAAAGAGACTACACCCATATGAAACAGAACTGTATACATTTAAATAATCATAAAATCATAAGTACATGGCCATAACCAATAACATACCATATCCAATATGAAAAAACTAAAATATGTTTATTTATTTGTTTTCGGTTCATTTATAGTTGTGAGTGTGTCTGGGCTCCTGAACCAGCCTCTCCTGTCTCCCCCCTCTCCCCCCCGCTCCTCTTTGAGGCAGCAGCAAAGACTAGTTTTAGCTCTCAACAAGTTTTTAAAGTTTATCTTACCTTTTTTCACCTAGTTAAACATTTTTTTTTATTATTCATGCATATTTTACTAATCACTCCCCCTTCAAATGGAAATATGTGTTTACATAAATGGTGACCAAACCGTTTGAGACCCACAGAGATAACTTAGACTAAGTTAACTATCTAAACACTCAGTCCTTTACCTCACCTGAGCTGTAGTTATCAGTCTCTCAGTCTGACAGCAGAGGACTCTCCCTCCACCTTGTTGACAGCTCATGATATCCGTTAGCGCAGCTAGCTAGCACCAGATGCTAACAACAACAATACACGTAACCGGTGCGCGCGCTTTCTCTCTCGCTCGCGCCCGCCACACATAGACACACCCTCCCGAGCTTGAATGACACACAGAGACCAATCGAGGGCCACATCATGTAGACAGCCAGTCACCCTCTGTGAGGCAGAGTCAGACCCACATTTACGCAGTGTTGCGTTCACAATACATACAATTTTTTTTGTTGTTCTCAGGCCACTTAGCAGGCCAGGCCATCGGGAAACCTCCCGGTCCTCCCGATGGCCAGTCCGGGCCTGCACACACACACAGTGATCACACAACGATCACACAACAGTAACCACCTGCTGCTTTCCCCCCTTTGTGCAGGTCTTGAAGCAGTGTCTTCTGTCCAACTTCACCAGGTCCCATCAGACCGCAGACCAGGTGGAGGTGGGGCTGTACTATGAGAGTCTGTGTCCCGGCTGCAGGTTGTTCCTCACTCAGATGCTCCTCCCCACCTGGGTGTTACTGGAGGAAATCATGTCTGTGACTCTGGTGCCCTACGGCAATGCACAGGTAAGCAGTGGACGAACCCCATGGGGTGTACACTGGTCTAGAAACTCATCTTTAAGTTATGATATGTTTGATATTGTTGTGCTGAAAAGTCAAAAAGATTGAAAGAATTAAAAGTCAATGAAAAAGGCTCGTTTAAAACCATATTATAGTCACTGAATAATCCAATAAACATAATTATCCGAGTGTGGATGTACCTTGAACTTGACCTGGAGGAATGGGCTTATCATGTGATGTATGTCATAATCTTGGTTTAGAAATTATTCTCTTTTTTTAATTTGTGAATCTCTTGCATGTTCCCAATCCCAGGAGAAAAATGTTGGAGGGAAGTATGTCTTTGAGTGCCAGCACGGAGAACAGGAATGTCTGGGAAACATGATTGAGGTACAGTAACATCCCCAACATACAGAGGAAAAAACTGCTTAATAATACTGTCAATACAATAGGGAACTTTTATTTTGAGTTGCCATCATTTCCCAGAGAAATGTTCATTCAGTTCAGAGCTTTTACAAAGGCATAGATCTACAGGAGGATTAGCGCTTCCAAATATAAGACACTACTATTGGGCAGCCAATATCCACAAAGTAATTCTATGGACTAAGGAACCAACATTGAGTTGGTGTGAGCTTGAAGCCAAATCCTGTCCTAATACCTCACTCTTGGCTTTGCTTACATCTACATTACCCAGCCGGCCAACTCAATATTCGAATAACCCGATTGTTGTTTCCACCCTAAGAATTTGGTCCCAATTCAGAAAGGCTCATGGACTCTGTGGATCCTCTATACATAGTCCCATTCGCAACAACCATCTCTTTCTCCCCCCTTACACTGATGGGGCCTTCTCTATGTGGCAGAGATTAGGTCTTATCAGAGTAAGGGATCTTTACATTAACAATGTTTTCGGTAGCTTTAGCCAACTCTCTGACACATTTTGCCTTCCAAGCACTCATCTATTTCGCTACTTCCAGGTCCGAAACTGGGTTAAACTAAACAACCCTTCCTTCCCCAATATCACTCCGGATTCAATAATTGACTCAATTCTGGACACTCTAACAATCGAAAAAGGTCTGATTTCAAGAATTTACAATTCCGTCTCCCGTCTCACAGAAACATCGCTTGGTCAAATCAAACAACATTGGGAAGAGGAACTAGTCCAAGCTATAGATGATGAGGTCTGGGATGGCTCATTAGCGAGAGTGAACAACAGTACGTCCTGTGCCAGGCTCAATCTTATACAACTAAAAGTTGTCCACCGTATCTATTACACCAACTCTAAACTCTCCAAAATATACCCAAATGTTACGGACACCTGTAACAGATGCCACATGTCACCAGCAAACATGACTCATATGTTTTGGTCTTGTCCTCGCCTACAAGGATACTGGACAAGCATTTTCAAACACTTTACTGAGGCCTTGGACGTGGTATTGACACCATGTGCTGAAACTACCATTTTTGGAGTACTACCTGGCCACCGAATGTTGAAGAGGAAAACTAAAGACAGTATAGCCTTTGCATCTATCTTAGCACGTAGAAGAATACTCCTAGAATGGAAATCTTCTATATCACCTAAAGCATCTCTATGGCTTAAAGATTTAATGTTGTACCTGAACTTGGAGAAGATTAAATATAACCTGAGCGGCTCCTCAAAACTATTTGAATCTGTCTGGGGCTCTATGATAGCCTACATAGCTGAACTTAAGACATTAAATTAAGAAGAAAGAGGGGGAACTACGAATGTATGTGTATGTTTGTTTGTTTTTTGTTTTTGTTTTCTTCCTTGTATCTCTTTTTATCTGTTTGTTTTTTTTATATTCATTTTTATTTATTTATTTTTATTTATTTGTTTTGTCTTTGTATGTATGTAGGTACGTGTATGTGCATGTGTACATGTGGGTATACATATGAGTATATGGGTACTATTAGTATAAGTATTACTGTTACTATTCTTTATTCCCTTATCTATACATTTTCTTTTAATATTATCTTCTATATTACTTTACTTTTACCTATACAGGTATGTATTTTAGTTATTTAATTTACTAGCTAGGACCGGGCGGGGATGGGGAAAGGGGAAAAATAAATAAAAATATTGACTGTAAACTCATTGTAACTCAATAAAAAAAAAAAAATGTTCATTCAAAATGCCTTAATTATTTTATTCTTAGTATTGTCACAATGCTGCCACTGATAAATGGACTCCCTTGTTCCTCTCAGACTTGTCTTCTGAACATGACAGACGCTAGTGCTGCTTACGAGACCATCCACTGTATGGAGTCGGCAGATGATGTCATCAGTGCAGCAAAGAGCGTAAGGAGGTCATTTCGCTAGTGTCTGTTTGTCTCTCTCCTTCTTTTGATACATCTCTTCTGTCGCCGTCACATCACGTTATTTATAATATCCCTACTGAAGTTGCTGTGTTAATTCCCTCCTTTGCTGATTGCAGTGTGTGGACCTCTTCAGCCCTGAGTTGAAGTGGGAAAGCATCGACAGCTGTGTGAATGGTGACAAGGGAAACCAGCTGATGCATCAGAACGCCTTGAAGACCCAAGCCCTGAATCCTCCCCATAAATATGTGCCCTGGATTACCGTTAACGGGGTAAGGCTCCAGCGCATCTTCTGGTAAAACATATGGCCTCTGGTGTTATGTAGGAAAAATAGAACATGCTAGACCACAAGAAACTATACAGCTTTAGAGCTAAATAGATCATCCCTCTTTCCATCATAACTCACTCTGAGGCCACTCTCCCTGCAATGCCCCCATTCTGCCACTGCCATTGATGCTCAGTTTATAAAAAAGTGATGGTTCATCTCCAGTGATGATATGATCTTGTGATTATTTTTGACATTTGATCTGCCCCAAAACTTCTCTCGGTAAGGGAAAGACAGCTGTGACTGTTGTGTGTAGCTACATCTTCTAAAGCCCAGCACCACAGAAGCCACTACCTCTCTGCCAAAGGGGAACTGGAGATGTTAACAATGGGTTGTCAGATAACACTTGAACACATATTAAACTGCAAATGTACAGCATATAAATATATCAATTCAGTCTGCCTGTAAGTGGCCATTTCTGGTGGTTCTATTCAAATAGGGTGACGGGTGGTGTTTTTATTTCAAAGACTCTCCTTTATTCATATGGTGATCTGTCACTTTTATCAATGCCTGTAGATCTGCTGTGTGAAAAGACCACTATGTCCTTTGCCTAAATGCTTCTTGTTTCCAAGGCTTTAGGAGACTCATTCTTGTTTAATTTGCAGGCTCACACCGACGATCTGCAGGACAAGGCCTCGACTTCTCTCTTCTCTCTGGTCTGCAGCATGTACAAGGTACAGATAATGCTCATTTTTCACTCCATTTTAAGTCCAATTTTCGTGTGTGTGTTGTGAAAGTTCACGCCTCTTTTCATTAAGATGTTTATTTATTTTTCTCAGGGCCCCAAGCCTGCGGCCTGTGGAGGGAGCCAGAGAGGTTTCAGAAGCTACTCCAACAATGAGTGAACATGTTGCTCTGTTCCAGGTGTGGCCCCCAATAAGGAGCACTGAGCAATATCATCACATGTTTTTTAATCTTGGATTTTAATTTGTTTTTATAAAGGGAAAAAAAATGATCTCACTTTTATAACTTTCAGAATATAAATACATTTTTATGTCCACATTAAAATGTTATCCACTGATTTCATAAACTCTTCTCTTTTTTTGTTCTAACATTTTGACTAATAGCCTTCTGCTATTTCCAGCATTCCTTGCATAATCTGTTCAAAGACAGTTTTCTATCAAAACTCTAGATGGTGCCATATATCAAAAACTAATCTTTAGTTATTAACAAGTAACGTGTAAATAAATGTTGTACTACCCTTTATCATTTATAATGTTATTTAGACATACTACTCTAAACCCAGTTTGTAACTTTGTATTCAAACACAGATGCAAAGAATACTATATGATCCATCACACAAGGTGCATGTCAACTCTCAAACCATAGATCATGGTCGCTGACTCGTCATGAGTTACAGCTGCGTTTTCCTTTATGTAATGCATTTTTTAAACCTGCGTTACTGTGTGTGTGCAGCCGAAGGGGGGTGGCTCATTAAAGTTCATAACGTCTCCTGGGGATCAAACTGAATCTTGAACACAGACTCACAATGCAAAAAGAAACCGTAAATCCATCTTTGTATGTTTAAAGGAGACTGCAGGTTGATCAAAGACAGAGTCTGCCTAACCAGTAGGTTGGCTGATCCTACTGTCAGATAGACAAATGAATTACGGCCTGTAATGCAGCTCCCCCACTTCTATGTCACAGCTCATCTGCATGTCCGTATCTTTATTATTCCTGCTGGTCGGACTAATTCTCACAATTTTCTATCACCCTTTTCCTCCAATATATGTATTACTTTAGGGTTTATACGGTTTACAGTATATTAAAGGCGCTGGTAGAAAACTCAAAAGCGTGCTAAGAAAGATTTATCTCTCCACTAATGACTACTTTGAGAGGGGGCGTGGAAATGGGTATTTAGTGAGTGACAGCATCAGGAAGTATTGGTGCCCCAGACTACTTCATATCTGATCCTGAATGTGGTATCTCTATACTGAGCGTTGGTATTTCCTTTGCTATTTGTCTTGTTGCTTCCATGATGCAGTAGCCGAAAGTATGAGGAGAAATAACTCATCAAAAATATTCTACATCAATGAGGTAAGAAGAAATAGAGAACTCTTATATTGCACTAGTTGTGTTGATCTGCTGCTTAGGACTCATCACAATCTGAATTTTAACAAAAAACTTTACTTGCATTACTTATATTCTCATTCATGTATTCTTTTGTGCATTTGACCTACTTCTGAACAGTTGAGAAGATTGTACAGTATGTGAAAATGAACCCTTTGTAATTCAATGTTCAGGTTAAGAGCAATTATTTGTTGTTTATTAGCTTTAACAAATTAGATTTGGGAGCCTGTTCAAAAGCCATTTTGAATTTAGATACATAACTTACAGTATTTTTGTGAAAGAAGATAAATGAGTTGATAACAAGACATTCTATATTTCACATGAGTGACATTTGCAGGAAATTGACACTGTTCACCGTATCTTGGGCAACTTGGTCAGACATGGTGAACAATAAATAATGTGTGAGTTGACTATTGTTTATGGGGAGGATGAACTCTCCACTGAGGAGATAAGGTCACAGGATGCAGCAGGAAACAAGCGCTCCTATCTGCTTCCCCCTAAACGCTGACGCTGAGAGAGACTGCCCTAAGAGCTGGATCTCAAACACGAGAACCGTCTATTGTGTCCAAGGTAATAGTGTGCGGGTCTCAGGATCTGAAATCAGATCAAACTTCCAAAAATGATACCCGACTGGGCTTTTTTACGTGACTCGTCATATTTTCATCAACAGCACAAAACCAGCCCTGTCTGCAACTAACGTCCAGGTCTCTGGATGCTTTTGTGTTTTACACTGTGTCTTTAAGAAGTTCAGCAAAGGCCAAGCATGACTTGTTTAATATACTAATTTATGAATAATCTAAATGTATTAATACAAAAGTGGAATTTCATATATTTTTTTCTGCTGCAGTGGTGGCTATAAATCCGTTCAAGTATACGGGGGGCCAGTGTAGGGCGACATGCAATATTATGGGTAATAACACTATTAGTTTGGTTCTCCGAAAGAGTAACTATACACATATAACACTTAAAGAAAATACTCATTCACTGGTAACATCCTTTTTTTTCTTATCTAACTAGTGATGAAAAAGTGTGGACATTTTAACAATATAATTTCTTCAGTTAAGAGGGTGAAAGAGGGGTCAAGGCATAAGGGTCAAGAGAATTGCCCACCCTTAGAATCACCATTGTTCCACTACAAGAAATGTCAGTGTTTTTAGTGATGAGTCGCTCAAGTAGCCAAACTATAACTTCACTTGTGTGTCAAAGCTCATACTGCACCAGTAATTCAATTCCAGTAACTGAGGTTACAGAGTATCAGTGTTTATTCACATGGGAATTAAAAATAAATTGTGCTGACATGTAATTAGGCAAATACAATATTTAAAGAGCAATTAAGATGGAGGAAACGGCTTTCTGGTCCTTGAATTGGATGGGTACAATGCAGCTTACTTGAATAGCTTGATTTTGCTTATCCTCTTTTCCAATAAGTGGCCAGTAATGCATCTAGTTTCCACATATCCTTATGCAATCACAGTTGTTATCCGGTAGTGAGAAAAAGATAGTTATCTGATCTGATAATGTAACCAAACTGGCCGCAAACTGACCGCAGTCTCCTTTGTTTCTCCTGCCGTCCAGAGACAGTGGGACTCTTCGGAGCAGGACCCCGGCACAGAGCTCCTCCAGGACCCTGAGGTGAGATGTGCTGTGAAGAGGCTCTGCTCAGGCCCCCTGCAGCTGCCCAGGCTCTCCTGCAGACCCTCCACTCGTGATGGCCCCCAGTCCGACCCCTCACATCGCAGAATCAAGCCCTCCAGGAGCCTGGGGACTCTGACCAGCTGTATCTCCAGAGACTTGTGAGTCAACTTTGATCCTTTCTACCTTTTTATTTTACATCCTTTTGACTTACACTTTGGAGTTATACATAACTAAACCTACAAAGTGTCTTTTCATACTTGAAATAATTCTGTTGAAATACAAAGATCACATTTGAGGTATTTTCTTTTATTTACTTTTAACGTTCAACTTCTTAAACAAATCCCACACAGTTCCTCTAGAAAAAGTGTATTATACAACTTCGTTTTTGCCAGTTTTGTTTGTGCGTTTTTTTCATCCTTTCCAAGCAGTTTGGCACATTTTCAAGTTTCATGATTAACCTGTTAAGCCTGAAGGTCCCCGCCGGCGGGGACCCTGTTTTTTTTTCTTCACGACACTGTGTCTCAGGGCATCTTAATATTTAAAAACCTATTAATGTGTTATACCAGATTAACGAGAAGAATCTCAGCTAACTGACGATACGAACCATTTTTACCGAAACAAAACACAAGTCTCACAAGAAGCGTTAGCATTAGCCCTTAGCTAAAACGGGCAGATGCTACTTCCGGTGCTAACTAGCAAAAACGATCTTTAAAACTTAATATGTTCTGCACAAACTACATATCATCTGAAAGCTGATACTCCTCAGATTATTTTGTTATAAGTATCATCACTGTAGGACACAAACTCACCGAGCTAGCAGCCAGAACAGAGAAGAAAAAAAACAACAGTTTTCAAAACCATAACAATAATTATGTTTTACCGTTGCTGTTTTGTGATCAAAGCTCGTGTTCAAGGGAATAAAAACGCTGTTTAAGGTTAATAATCCAATGTCTATTAGTCACTTTAGAATTGTTCCTGATAATCTATCATTACATTCATGGCAGCAGAGTAGGTATAAAGTTTCGCAGTCCCGAGCTAATGCTGTCTCACGTGCTGTTTACGCAAACCTCTCTCTACTTGACGTAAGTGTTTAGCGGGACTTACTAACTGTCACTCGATTCTATTGGCTCTAACGGTTCAGAAAATGTGTCAATCACCCAAATCGACCAATGGGTTCCAAAGATATGATCCTGCGTAGTATAAACTACGCCTGCTCCGGCTCCATTACGCATTACGCAGCCAGAAGGGAGAGCTTCACCACCGAGGCGAGCAGCTAGGTGCTAGAGATGCTAGCTGACGATCGCGGGGCTATGATCATACCAGATGACTCTTCGTCGGATGATGAAGATCTCCTCCAGCCAGACCTGGATCCGGACAGTAGTGACTAGGATGTTGAACTTCCACCACGGGAAAGGTATATTAATCTCTCTGTTTTTATATATTACTTATAAGTAATATATAAAAACAGAGAGTGTTTGGTGGAACTGCGTCACAGTGCTAGCTTAGCCAAGAAGCTACAGGAATGATTAGGCAAAATGCTTGTCTTTTTGGAGTTACATTTTCTAAATGAATGGCCAGTGAATTAATATATATATATGTGTTTACTTATTTATTTGGTGTAATATTATTCATTTATAGTCCAATATTATCCTTTTTATATATTACTTTTGTGTTTGGTGGAACTGCATCACAGTGTTAGCTTAGCCAACAGGAATGATTAGCCAAAATGCTAAATAGTGTTACTTGTCTTTTTGGAGTTACATTTTCTAAATGAATGGCCAGTGAATGAATATATATATATATATATATATATATGTGTTTACTTATTTATTTGGTGTAATATTATTCATTTATAGTCCAATATTATCCTTTTTATATATTACTTTTGTGTTTGGTGGAACTGCATCACAGTGCAACCTTTTAGAAGTGAAGTTATAGTCATTTGTTCTGGGAATGTCATTTTCGAGCATGAAACCTGAAAAACAGGCTCGGGTTTAACAGGTTAAATGTGGTTAATAAATAACGGAAGGCTGTGACTCCAACATATTGTGTCACACACATTATAGTCAACACACATTTTAGGATGACTTTGCAGAACGATCTTCCAACTGCGTTTCTGGGAAGGTTTTGAGTATTTAGCAGAGTTTGATGATATGTTTTGCTTCAATTATAAAGAAATATGGATTTGCTTCTTCTGATTTTGCGTCTTGTATTTGAGCATATGATCCAACAAAGTCTCCTGCTTGACGAGTTGCTCTCCCATCTGTTGAATAACTATCACTATAAAAGATCAGACAAACAAGGCTCTTGTGATTGTTACCATAAGAACATTCAATGTGCCGCTATACATCTCTGTGTGTCTGTTTGTGTGTGCAGCCCTTTTAATCTATTTGTTCACATGTTGAAGGAATGCAGACGGACCTGTGTGTTTACATAGGCAGTTGTAGTGCATGTCAGAGGTGATCAGATATGGCTTCTCTCTGGACAAAGACACAGTTGTATCATTAGTGTATTTTTCCGAGCTAACAAACCTCCACCATTGTGATATTAATCACTTTGAATGTTGAAAGCTGCTTAGATGCTGAGTTCTGACAGACGTTTGTCTAACTTTAGTCACAGCACGAGAAACTTGCTTTTGTTCATGTCAAATTCTTCGATACCATCTACTTTAAATCGATGAAATCAAGTTATGAAGTAATTAATTTAATCCTAAAATGATGTGTAGCATAATGGATTTAATTTGTTTACACAATTCTTTGAATAAAACTACAATTTATTTAGGTAATCTTGTCCATTCAACCGTTGTTCTGAACAGTACAGATACAGTCTGCAACATAACATAATGTGGAACGATACGATTCATCATTTTCATTTGCCACGGTCAATGTTTGGTTAATATATTGTGATGATCACGCCATATTTATTCCAATGTTGTTTATAAATCAGCAGGTATAAACCAATAGACAGGACTCCTCAGTGCTGATGAACTAAAAAGCATTTCATTGTGTTCCTTCTTGTGAAGAGGGCCATGTGCTCGCTTGTTTACAAGTTGGTAGTGCAATTTTGATGCAATGCCAGATAAATTGTTTATGGGGCAGCATTCAAAGCTGCAGATTGTTATATAACGACAATGCAACACATCACAAAACTCTGAATTGGACTGAATTAGTTTGTTTCTAATTTGATATACTATTATAGTTAATATTCGCTGTGGCTTGAGCACTGCCTGAAATGATGACATCCTCAGTGGAGTGGACAAGTGTTGTGAGCGTTCTCACAGCAGAACTCAAGATGGTTTGGTTGGAGGCAATGAGTATTCATGACATTGTCTACAAGTCCTGGTTTGTTTTCCCCTCCTGGCTGTTTGATCGTGGAACATACTTTCCAGAGAAGATGGTTCCAGGAGGGAGCCGTAAGCTTCCCAAAATCATAAGATGAACAGTTACATTATAGCTTGAAAGTATGTTAGGGACAATCTGTGGTCAATAATCGAAGAGTGAGTCTGATCAAAGCCATGAAATGCTCCTCTTTGGAAATCTTAATCTCTAGGTTTACAGTAGCATCACGAGAGGGGTAGCTCTGTTATAAAGTGCACAGGGGGGTTGACTTTAACACACAGTTGTTGGGCACATTGGACGGAGCAGACTAATAGGATGTAGTATCAACGAATACGTTTGACCACATGTTGTGACATCAAATCGGTTCGGTCTCAATTTGCCGATCCAGCCGAACTACCTCTTGAGGAACTTGGCGCTCCAGGACCGGTGAGAGTGCTTCATCAGGAATGTTCTCTGAACTTCTCTCTATTCTGGCCTCCCTAAATCAAAGTGACGACTGGGCAGTCCTCACCTCTGCCTCTAGCATCCGCATGACTGGTGTTATGATGCACTTCAGGGCCAGGATCGCTTTGGGTCCCAGGATTATGAACACATATACTTGGCGAAAGAAAAACATCTTGCTGCCTAGGCATTAGAACAAAGCAATATAAAAGTGTTTAACAATGCCAACTGGGCCTGGCACAAGTTAAACTGTGTCACACAAGGATAGAGATAAAGATATCACCAAAAAGGATTGAAATTGATATTCAGTGACTGTGAAACTCTAGTTCGGATGGAAAGGGGACATGGAAATCTTTTGCTAGTGGACGATCTGAGCAAAGAACAGAAGATTAAAGCAGTAGATTTTCAGATGTTGAGATATTATCATCTTTGAAATGGAAACCAATTGCTTGATTAGGCAATGAGTAGACATGAAGTCATGATTGTGATCACCCAATACATTTTCAGTCAAAAATTTACTTTACGTTTAGATTTGATTGGGCACCACCAACTCCTGAGAAAAATACCTTCCAAATGCTCCACTATACTGTATTTACCAGCCAATAGTCCCTTGAGACATCCTTTGGTGATGACTGATGATGTAAAGATCTGCATCTGCAGTGCTACATTAGGATACATTTCTCTGCCTACAAATACAGTATTGTTGCTCCAGCACACATACAGTGCAGGAGCAATGAGTGTTTCTCCGCGAACAGCCTTTAACCAAGGCATCTTTCTTCCCTGCTCTCCCTACCAGCTGTTGGTCATAGGTTCAGCATTGTGTCAGATGCTCCAGCTCCTTGGGTTATTTCAGTTACTCCAGACACCGCCGGTGTTTAGCTGTGAGTCCTGAGACACAGGCGGACCTTTCCTCACTCCGCAGCGATAAACAAAGAGATTGGGTGGGGGTGAAGATGATGTTGCCTGTGGTCACAGATAGAGAGCGCCATCGTGACAGCACCCATGCTCTCTATAGCTTTTATCTACCTCAGAGGCCCTTCATGTGACTCTTCCTGGTGTGCTCGGAGCATGTGAAAGGCAAAGAGGCTGTCTCTGAGGAAAGAGGCAACCTCACAACAAATAGCACCTCAGGGACCAGAGAAATCGCCTGAGTATGCAAAGTCATTTGGAGTGAGCATAAGAAAGGCAAGCTGTAAGGCCGAGCCAGGCGACGGCTTAGTGTTTATACACTGGAGGAAGTAATTATGGAGCACAGTTTTAAGTTGATGTACAATATGCTCTGCGAGATTAGGAGTGAGGGAATGGGGGATGGCAGAGAGCTGGAAAGAGGGAGAGGGAAGCAGACGGAGGTGATCCGTCATGCTTCTCCTCCCTGTAAATCAGACGTCCATATTTAGCTGGAGAGAGGGAAGGCCCAGCGCTAATGTAAATACAGCCTGGGAGAGAGAGGCAGGGAGAGTACATCAACATATAATGTTTGAGTTCATACCCCGGCACGGCAGTCAGCGTGGTCCTTAGGCAGAGACACAAAAGGGATTCTAGTTGATAGGTTTCATCTAAAAATAAAATCTCTGATAGAGAGACTGTTGTTTTGGGTTTTTTTTAGTGCTCTTTTGGGATTTTCAAAGGAATCATGAACAAGCCTAAGTTTAGTTCAAAGATGAGTGAGCTTGGATTGGACCAGAGGCACTAGCTTTTCCTGGATTTGAAAAGCAAGAACCTTTTTTGTAGGCCATGTCACAAACAGGTCCTTTAAGTGTTTTTTGAGGAACCAGAAATAAAAAAAACAACAGAGTGTACTTCGGACTAAAGTCACTCCAGGCAGAACAAGCGAAGGGACTGACTTCCTGACAGCTGACCTTCCTCGTTTCACCATGAGCGAGATGCGCTCGGAGAGCTATGAAGAGGAGCAGGCCGAGGTGGAGGAGAGGCCTCAGGACCGCAGGTTTGGCCGGCTGCCCATCATTCAGCTCATGCCTCGGTCCAGAGCTGGCTCCCCGGGAGGGTCCCCAAAGATCTCACCCAAGGATTCTCCACGTGGGTCCCCCCGAAACTCCCCGCTGCTGTTCAGGAAGCTGCTGATGAACCGCAGCATCAACCTCCAGAGGCGCCGCTTCACTCTGGCCCACACGCCCAGGTAGAGTCCTTCACTCTGAGGCCTAGGATAGCAAAAGATTACATTTATAATTGTATTTAAATGCAAGCATATTGACTTCTACTGTGCTTGAGCTTTCAGAAGCACTTCTAGGTCTTCTACTTCTATGTCGATATTTCAACTTTCAATAGCTTCTCTTCTGGTTCAGAGTGTACCTTTAGGCGCTGTTTAATGTTTCAGCATATCTGTGCGTGTTGCTGTAGTAGGAAATGCTTCTTGTCACATGGCGTGGGGGCGGTTACTCTGCTTGATGTATTTTAGGTTTATTTCTGTGCAGGCAACAGCATTTTTACTAGTACAGTAATGGTTTCCAGGAAGCTTATGTTGTTAAAATGGATCCTGACAAGATGTTCAGGTATTGCTTCAAGTTGGCTGTTGTTTCAGAGAAATTCTGCTGAATTAAATTCTCGTAACGTAAGGATTGTAGAGGTGTTGTTTCATTCTCTATAAATAGATTAGCACTTAGTCATTTTACTGAGAATATATCACATCAGATCCAAGATGGTTGTTGTTGATACTTGCTTGATTTTATTTTTGAAAAATACATTTGATTCACTGTTGAAAAGCTACGGTCTAAGAAAGAGTTGAGTTTCCACAGCACATTCTGTGCGTATTTTCCTACAGGTGAATGTGTTTTTCCAGAGCTTTTGTTGTCCCAGCTAGTAGCATCATCTCAGTAAACACACAGCTTAACGACAACCCTGCTGTCCCTACAACCGCACACTGATGATGTTCCATTTCTATGTCAAACAAGTCCTTTAAACCTAGCACACCTATGGATTAGTACACAATATTTCCTGCTTAGATAAAACATGTTACATTTAGTCTTAACTTTTTTGTGACAGTGCTGGTTTGTAAAGAGTAGGCCTACAGCTGCCAGCTCTACACTGGTACGTGTTAATAGCTTTAGATGTATGAGCCATTATTGCATCAGACCCAACCCATGATTCAAATGCAAAAACATTTCGTTAGTTAAAGGTGGGGTAGGTAATTTCGGAGAAACCAGCTCGAGTGCCCTCGAATTTGAAAATACACAACTGGAGAAAATCTGCCACTTCCTTACAGAGCCCCTCCTCCAACACACACGAACGCGCACATGACCAATGAGGGCACGAGATAAGTTTGTGCACAGATGGAAGGCTGACAGGCAGGTAGGCCATCCAGTTATTTTAGCCGGCCCGGCTAAAATGAATGTGCCACGGCTTCCTCCACAGATGAAATTATTTTTTTATGGATTTTTTGTCAAAGCAATTAAGATATTCATTGCTATCCGGATGTTAAGAGCATTCCATGGAATATAACAAAAAGTGTATCTCGAGCCGGTTTCTCAAACTTACCTACCCCACCTGTTAAACCCCGAGCCTCTCAGGCCCGAAAATGACATTCCCAGAACAAATGACCATATCTTCCCTTCTAAAAGGGTTAAATTAATAATCTTTTTTCTCAAAGCAAGGTTACACCTGTGAGTTGGATGTAGAAGTGTCAGAATCAATATAGATGTTTTTATTTTAAAGCAAATTCAGATTGAACACAGTAAAAAAAATGGAAATTATTGTGTCCGTCCAAAAGAAAAAAATTACTTATAGTGAAAACCACCCTTGAATGATGGGATGGTAGACTAAAAGCTTTAGGAATCCAAACTACAACATATATAATAAGTACCCTGTATCAAGATTGATGCAAAACAAGTGAAATTTGACCTTTTTAGAGAGATTTAGCACCAAAAAATCCACTTCTGGGGTCATTTGGGTGGATTTGACCTATCTCTGGCCCCCCTTGTTCGATTTTGCTGATTGACATCTCTTTCTAACCGTCAGAGCCAATGGAATCGAGGGGATTTCCCACATACTCCTTATTTCGGAATGTGTGTGTGTGAGACTGCTGCATAGCCAAGACCGGAATCTGCGATAACTCTGGTGGCTACCATTAGCAGCTAACTTTTACTCTCCGATTTTTACATAAAAATAGAATTATGGATTATAAATTAATACAATTATTACCCAGAAACATTATCAACCTATGGATTAACCGATTCAGCCGCGTTTTTTCTCGTTTTAATGCCATTGAACAAGTCTTTTGATCAGATTGACAGCTATGGTGAGAGGATCTCCCGTAAAAGCTACGTAAAGGTACGTGTTGTGATGTCTGAGTTTGCTTCCCCTGTCGCGAGTTCGAATCACTTAGTGATGATATATATACCTAAATAATCTGTGGAACCTCATCTTTAATCGGATATATTGTATGTGCAGCTACGATAAGTAATAAGGGTATCTTTTATCTTGAGTTCTGTGCCAAAGTGCGTTAGCATTTTTCGCTCAGGGGTCATTTAGATGCTTCTTATGAGACTTGTGTTTTGTTTTGGTAAAAATGGTTTGTATCGTCATTTAGCTGAGATTATTCCCGTTAATCTGGTATAACACATTAATAGGTTCTTAAATATTAAGATCCCCTGAGACACAGTGTCGTGAGAGGGGGTCCTTGGGGCTTAACGGTTTGGTGTCAAGGCAACAACTGTATGATCAATTAAACTATACTTGACCTAAGAGAGGAAGAATAAACAGGGCATAACAATTATGTGTGGATGGATAAACAAACAGGCTTGTTTGTTCTTTTTTTGCCGTTAGGGGACAGTTTGTTTTCCCATTGGTGTGTTCAATACGTGTTTAGGTTGATTCAATAAGAGCCTGTTGCAGAAAATTGTAAGATCAGTTTTTTTACACACATGGTTACTTTGTCTTTGTAAATGTTTACCCTTCTCTCCTCAACATAATACACAGTGAGATGTAGGCCCCTTGTAACTCTGGGCTGTTACAAGTTGTCCTCAAATTGTTGCAGTGATGTTAGATCCCATCCACCAAATTAAAAGCATGGAAGACACTTTAGCCGGGCCTGTAAAACCCTGGCTTAGTTTTATTGGCACGAAATGCATATTAAACATTCCTAAAGAAAGCCCATAAAAACTCAAAACGTGTTTAGAAGTTCATTCACCTTTTATAAACATGTAGGTCCCCCCCGGGGGTTTAATGGTTGTGCATTTCAGATTTAGAGACACATATCTTGACCAAAGTTTACTCTGACTCAAAAAACGGTTTCATTAATCTCCCTGTGTCTGTTGAAAATCGAACTATTACAGAGTAAGAGGCTCAATCTGGAAAGTCAGCTTGCAGATATTCAACATGTCAGAGCTGTTATATTGCACAGCGTATATTGCAGGGTACGTAGAGTCACAGCTGAGGTAAATGGATGGACATGAGTTATTGCAGGATGGCTGGTAAGGAGAATGAATTAAACAAACTGGGGGTCCAGCGGAAAATGAATGTCGCAGGGAGCTCAAATATAGAACGAACCCTTTTCACTTACTGTCTGAAGTGATTAAGCCTCTTTTTCCACTCCAGAGACACCACTTTACATTTTGTGAAAGAGTTTCATGAAAATGTTTTTCTCAGGCCAATTCTTGGGGTGAAAAGTTGTCTTGGCTTATTGAACATAAACACAATCATTTTCACTTTATTCATGGACGACTCTCTCTCTTTTGCTTAAAGGGGACCTATCATGAGTATTATTTTTTTTAGATGATTACAGCAGAGTTAACACATAAAGCAACTCAACTGTGGCCGTCATTGGCACATGCAGTGGTGGAAGTACATTCACTCAAGTATTGTACTCAAAAATGTAGGTTCTTGTACTTGAGTATTTTTATTTCATGTTTTCTACCTCCACTCCACTACATTGTGTGAGCATATTTGGTACTTTCTACTCCACTACATTTTATAAACTTATTTAGTTACTAGTTACTGCAGATTTAGGTTCTTAAAACATAATATAAATCAATAATACATATAATATTATTGGTTAATCTACCTAGTTGTAGATAAACTAATTCAAATAAGTGCTACATTCAAGTGATAAACACATTAATGCATTAATAATTCCAATACAATAATTTTAAATACATGGTGCTTAAATTGGCCATTCTGCATGACGAGTACTTTTAATTTTGGTGCTTAAAGTATGTTTTGTTGCTTATACTTTTATACTTTTACTTAAGTACAGTTTGAATGCAGGGTTTTTACTTGTAACTTAGTAGTTTAGCACTCTAGTATTGCTACTTTTACTTAAGTCAATAATTTGAGTTCTTCCATCCTGGGCATGTGTTAAAGTCCTAGTGGTGGAAACAGGGTTATGTTCAGGATGTTCATCCTTTCTCCGGATGAAAGTTGACATTGCATGTCCTGCTATTTTCCACTAGAGGCTGCTACGTTGTGAAATGAGAGCATGGAGCATCAAGAGAGTGTTTCTGTTGCTGTGATTGGTCAGAGAAGAGGAAAGAGGAGAGATACTCTCCTTTGGCTCGTGTGTGGGTGGGGAGGAAATGTAATATTTCAGGAGGTATAAAAAGATCCTGGTGTGAGAAATATTGTTGTTATTTCAGTTAAGTTCAGCCCTTTCTCTCAGCGGGGACAGAATAACATGAAGCTGGCTTATAGCGTTCATATATCCGTGTAAAAACAAACATTTGACCCATTCCCTGTGGCATTTCAAAACACCCGACACTCGAAAAATGTAACATCCGGATATGCATTCAAAGAACCACAAGAATATATATCATTAGTAACAACATATATATTTGTACTATTAGATGCTTTCAAATACCCCTTAAAATGTATTCAAATTAAGCTTTTTCTCTTAAGTAACTGCCTAACGTTTCTCAGTGGAACAGAGCTTTTTTAGTCCCAGCTTCAGAATAGATCATTTAGCTTGATGGCTATCATGGACAGTAAGTAAACCTCCAATATGTAACTTCCTGTCTGCTTCCTCCCTCACATTATGAAAAATGTGATGTTTCCATCCTTTACTAATCCCCTTTTCTCTGCAGTAATTTCACAGTTGCATATTTGCCGACACCAAATATTTGTTTAACAGTGAAGAGGATATTGTGCGAATCAGATGGATTATAGCGTGGCATGAGAGGAGAACTCAATATCAAAAAGGAAAATTGAATCTCACACACACACTATTGAAGTATTGATTGACCGGTGCACTATTGCTGCTGGCATGGAGGCAGGCTGGTTACACGGAAACAGAAACGGGACACACTTGTATATGATAAAATAGTTTGAATACTTTTTTGAAAAAAAACAACACTTCTATTTCCTCCATTAACCTCACCTCTTCTCCTCCTACAATAACCCCAGTACTATTCACACTGTTCCATTTTCTCATGCAATGACTGGCATTCTTTAACTCTCCGTTCAAATTGCTCTCGCTCTCCCAACCGCCCAGCACCCCACCCCTCCTCTCTGCCTCCACAATATATCTCTCTCTCTCTCTCACACTCTCAGGGGAGATAGTGTTGTTGTTTGTTGTTTTAAGCCTGAGTTTGGTCCCACCACTCTCAGGAGAGACGAGAAGAGAGAGCAGAAGTCTGTTATGGCCCGCTGACAGGGTCTACATGAGACGGCCCACTCCAGGGAGCATCTGATGGGATTATAACACTCTTTCCAGCTCACTTTTTTCCCCTCCACTAAGAATAACTCTGCTCAGTCTCTTGCATCACAGAGGCAATCCGAAGTTCAAATGGACAACTTTGTGTCAAGTTTGTTGGACCTGATTTTTCGAAGAAAGAAAATACCTCATGGCCGCTTTTGAGGAATTTGTTTTGCTGCTATTTTGGGAGACGCAAGAGAAGCGTTTATCTTGGCACGTCTGTGGTGAGCTGAAACAAGTGGAGGAAGGAGTCCCAGATGAGCAATGACAGCTGACACCATCCTCAATTTTACTTGATTTGATTCGGCCCCCTATCTTCAGTCACTGAGATGATATGATTACTGGGATCTAACAGCCAAGACTCTTTGCCTTTTTAGGCTGTTCACACACTAACACACACACACACACACACACACACACACACACACACACACACACACACACACACACACACACACACACACACACACACACACACACACACACACACAAGCTTTCTGAATCTTCCTTCTTCACTAAAGCAAATGGACATATCCTGTACGCTGGGACCAAAAGCTGAACTGCAGTTTGATGCACTTTGATCCGTTGATTCTGCACTGAGCTGGAAGGGAATTACTTATAGCTAATAACGTTTATTTTATAAATACACAGAATACTCAGCAGGCCTGACTAACTGTTCCGTCATTATTGCTCTTACCCTGTGCGGCTGATGATACTCCTGGGTTTGCAAATAGCTGTTTTTACCATTTAATGGACATTCTTATACAACATAAAGGAATTTGGAAAGCTCTCCTTTTTGATTCATGCCGGCATGGGGGTTTTGGTCGCTCCTCAGAGGTTCACTTTCATCACTCGCATCCCAAAGCTGCCGTTTTGATGCCGCTCTGAATTCAACTTACTCTTTTTGAACTACCAATACAATGATGAACAAAGACTCTCGCTTTCCAAGAAAGACGCATAGCAACTTCTCCACCCGCAGACACTCGTGCATTAGGTATGTATCCAGGTTGTGTGTTGAGCATTTTGAATGTGACTGCAGTCGCTGATGTGATGCAAATATTTGGTATACTGGAATGCTGATTCCACTTGTTACTGTATCTCGCAAGCACCTGTTTTCTCTTTTAAAGTACTTGACATTTAGTCAGCTGATGGGGAATAGTTTGACGCTGCTGCTCTGTGTCTTTATTCTAACAGCGCGATTGCATTGGGTTAAGTGTTCGTTTTTATGTGTTTTATTCTGTTGTGTATTCATGATGTTTCAGGCCCCAGTAGATTGATATACAAAGTTATTTAAAAACGTTTAACACAGATTTTTGGCAACTCTCTGACAATCTCAATCTTTATTTATTTATATAGCACATTTAAAACAACCTCAGTTGACCAAAGTGCTGTACAGGGAACAAATACAATATAAAATAACACAAAATGAAAGTAGTGTTTTGGTTTGCTTTAGTGACGGTTTATCTGGTGGTGAATTTGCACCTGCATCCTTTTTCAATCAAACCCAATCTATTGTTAAAAACAAAACATTAGCCACATTATCCAGTGTGTGCTGTTGGTGTTGCTGTGGTTGGCGGCGCAGGCCTCGGGGGGGCTTGGTGGATCGATGGCTCTGACCACTGATGGCCCTCCTTGGGGTCCATGGACCGGAGCCAAACCGAGGCGTCCATGTTAGACACGGTATGCCTGTCATGTGGTCCAGGACTTGCATAAGGAGGACTGAAGAATAACGGCACTTGGTGGAAAATTGTCGATGAAAGCAACAGATGGAGCAGATTTCATCTCTGTTTTCTATCTTGTCCTCTAGGTAACAAAACTGAGAGGAATAATACAATAATAATGAACTCACTTCATGTACCATGGTCTGTCCTGGCTACAAACTGATGAGACTGATTGACTTGATTGCAGTTGTAAAATGATACGACTGTGTTATAACCAGCACGACCTAAGGAAAAAGCGTAAAATCTACTACAGCTGTCATGAGATCCCTGCAGGACTCGTCGTTATGTAAGATTGCAAAGACTAAAAACAGATACTTGATAGATGAAGTACAGAAATAGACACACATAAGATCACACAGCATATGAATATACGCACACACACACAGATCCGGGGGTCAACAAGACTCCATTTGGATAGGGAAAGGTAACTCAGAATTAGACATGGGTCATTAAATAAGCACAACAGATTCATAAAGAATCTCCCTCCCTTTTTCATAGCACACAAAGAAAAAAGAAACATTTCAGAGCTTTGGTGGGTTTTTTTTTGTTGCAATGTGTGGTACTTTTCTGAACTCTGGGCATAAGGCATGTGCTTCACAAGTGTCATCTGAACTCCTCCAGCCGTGAGCCTGTTTGGATCATATGAGGAGATCAAAGCAGGATATTTTAGACCACAAACAGGGAAAGAGAAGTGCACAAGAGAACAGAGAAAGCCTCTATTCTCTCTACCTGATTTGTACATCGAGTTTCTTTACTAAAAAAAGAACAATCAAAACGTTGTCACTGTTGGGAGATTTACATCAAAGCAAAGTTCAGATATAGTTATTCCACTGCCAGCAAACAACATCATATGGGGATTAAGAAGATATAGATGTGTGTGTTAAAGCAGTCGTAACATTTATTAGGGTTGTTATTATTAAGTTAATTAATTAATTTCTCTGCTTATGTAATAGAGACAACGCAGCCTATTGTAATCCAGATGTGTCCATCACAATAGAGGAAGCTTTTTCCTCACTTGTACTAACAGTACCAAGGCGCCATTCATCCTCTGACACAAACACACACACACACACACACACACACACACACACACACACACACACACACACACCAATGCTTTTTATGGCTTCTCTGGTACATTTAAACAACATATTTATCTTTAGAAGAGACTTTGGTGAAGCATCCAATCAGCTTGTAACAGTTTGAAGATGGCCTTTATCTAAAGTAGAGAACCATGGCTAAGAGACGTGAGTGATGTGAGAGCGAGAGAGATACTTCACAACGGCTCACCAAGTGGGGAAAAATAGATAATTTAGGCCAAAAGGGTTACAGGCGCAGACGAGAGGGCGGTAGAAGTGATAGAGGACGTTGGTCCAGATAGTGCTGCTCTCAGTACAGAGATAATGACAGGAAGCGAGCGGTAAAACAGGAAGACAAGGGTGAAAAGAGAATTCAAAAGATACTTCTGAGAGGTTTAAAGTGATTGTGAGGAAAAGAATAATGATGAAAACAAAGAAAAAAGTGTCAAGTGAGGCCATCCAACTAAAGGGCAACAGTGTCAATGTCAGAGGTCCCAATATAGCTCCCATCCCCCCTCCTCAAACACACATCCAGATTAGTCAATAGAGCCTGTGTGGCTGTGGCGGGCCGGCTGCTCTGTGCGTCACTGCTGTACTCCATACTTTCAGCATGACTGATTTCCCCAATCGCCTCCAGAGCCTCATCGATTTGTGTAACTGGCAGGAACAGCAGCAGCCGGGTACAAAAATCTGCCATGTATAAAAAAAATTCTAACTTTTATCCGAAAGGATGACCGTTGTAAATACGATGTGATTAACATGTCTGATAACCCTAATAGATCCAATGTGCTGCTACTTTAATAAATATTCTCAGACATTAAATGTTAAGACATTTCTTTGTTAAAAAATAATGTCAGGTAGACAGTACAGTTTGTAAATGGCCTGACAAAATACGTACTGCATCAACTTGGCTTGCTTTTATTTACTTTATAGTTGGTAAATAACTGCATTTCAGACAAATAAATCACTTTTTTATCAAACACTGGTGCTGGGTGTTTGTACAGTAAGAGAGCAGTGTGAGGGTGAGTGTTTGTTGTGACCACTAGAGGGGGAAGTTGACTCAGTTATACTAACTAGAGACTACAGTATTAGAGCGCAACAACCTCCTGCGGACCAAGGGGTTGTGGATATAGGAATATAAACAACATGGTGGTTTGATAGAGTATCTATGTTCAGGCTACTGCAAAGAGGCCATGCTGTGGAGAGTTAAGATGAGTTAAAGGGATTGTTTCAAAGCAATTGTATCCAATGTGAAAATATGCATTTAAATGTATAAACTGTCTGAATCAACAGTTATTATGTTTCTTACTTTGAAGGGCAGATAACTTCAGATTCACACTTTAATGCTGGGAACAATTCAATATTTTATATTGACATCCTTTTTCATCATATATATCGTATAACTCTACTATTGCTCCTTCTGTGTAAATGACATGAATTGCAGATCCATTTATGCAGCTTTTCCTTAGGTTCATGCTGTTTATCCTAATCCAAGTAGTATCTTTGAGAATAGAGAGTTGTTTGAGGTCGATACTGTAAAACCCTTTTTGATAGATCTGATGATTCTTGAACTAAATGAACTTGACCTCAACGTTGGTTTGTCACATTGAACCTGTAGTTTGTACCTCAGCCACTTGAGGCAAAAGAATACAGCAGAAGAGTTATGTGTAAGAAGAAATGTAATGCATAGAAAAAAAAAACATTACACCAAACCCCAAATACAAACTTTTCTGATTTACAGATGACATGTGCTTCTGAAAAGCATAATAAACCCCTTTTAAATATGTTATATAATTAGTGAAACTAAGCTCACCACCAAAAGTAATTTCATATATTGATATGTTTAAGTTCATTTTCAATAGTCCTCACAGAATGACTTCCAGTTTGGTATTTAATGGATGTATCATAGCAGCTGACGTTGTCCTCTCTCATACATTAGATACCTTTAGATCAGCTGGTTGTACTGCATGTCTATTTACGTCTACTATTACATAAACAGTAGCCATACAAAAAACATATGCACACATATCTACTGTAGCCTACACCCTGAGTATGTGTGTCCCATCTACAGTAGGTGGCATTTTTTCTCAGTAGATTAGATTCCTTTATTGTCACTACACAGAGTACAGCGAAATGACAAGCATTCCCGATGGTGCAATCACACATAAGAGACAGTATAAGTATCATTTTGAAAAATAGTGACGAGGCTGCATTTCCCTGCCCTTTTTTTCACACATTTCACTTCTCTGTGTCCATTTCAATGTAGGTGCATGCATTAGTGAGTTCCCCTGTGCATGTGTCCAAGCCTTTTTCGGCCGTGTGTGTTTGCATGTGTGCGTGCAAGTCTGTCATCCACCCCAAACCCTCCGTCATGCTAGCAGCAGATGGCAGCCTAATGAATCATGAGGCGACACACTGATATCCTTTACTACAGTACATGCTGTGACACGACGTTTGACATCACCGAGACTCTGATAAATATAGTCTGCTAGCAACTGCCACATGCTGACACCTGGCGCTGCCGCTTTGTTACTTACGCAGCATATTAGATGACATGTAAACCGAAAGGAAATGTGTCTTAGTTTTTGGGATTTACCCCGGCCCTGTGTAATCCTCATTCATTCAAACTGACCATAACAACTGCAGTGCTGTTTAAAAAGATGTAAGAGTCTGTGTATTTTCTTTTTAAAGAAGCAGTCATTATTTGTAAATGATTCTTCCTGGGGATCCTGTTACCTTATTATGAAGGTGAAGAAGAACCCACTTGGTGTGGTCCAAAGTCACAAGTCATTTTGAATTAAAGTGGATATCCCAGAGTCAAAATATGTAAATGTTCCTATGAATTTTTTCGGTAACTACCAAATCAAATAGTCTTTGGTTCCTATTTATTATGCAACCACACAAACCTTTCTTGCTGACATAACTTTACATTTGAGTTAATGCAGTTTAATTTTTGGGGCATTTCTATATACTGTGGGAGCTAGAAGAATCAGGTGAAACATGTGTAGGACTTGTAAGCATGGCGGCTGCTTTTGATTTGTTATCGTGAGACATTTGAAGCATTGAGATATAAGAGGGTGTTTCTAAACTGCTCATTACTTTTGGTGTGTTAGTGAAACGTTATGCCTAGTACTCAAGTAATTCAAGATGTTTTACCGTATCAGTCGTCTGATTGTATTAATTCATTGCATTTTCTTTTCATACAGCCTTGTCCTTAACCGTTGCTGACTGTTTTTCCAAATAACCAGATTGGTTCCTATAATATTTCAGTGTCAGTAGCAGAACCCCTTCTACTTTCTCTATTGCGCATTTATATAGTTATGCCGGTGAGTGTTTCAGTATTTTAGTAAGTATTATTAACATCTGCTATGCACTTTAATGTTACACATGTTAAATGTCTTGTAATTTTAATAGCTCACAACAAATCCTCTATACAGTAGGTATGTAGCTAAAACACAATCCAACGTCACTAAAGTTGTACCTTTGAAAAAATGTTACACTACTTTTTTACATGTAGCTTGATTAATTTCTCAGAAACAATCAACTCACGACATTTAGCAGGTGAACACAAAAAGACAATCAGGCACAGGAGGGAAAAAACACAAGGAGAAAATAAACGTCAAAATAAAGTGTTGCTTCTTTGTCAGACAAAGAAGCAACACAGAGTGACTCACAGTGCATTTGCTTACAAAGGCAGGCGGGTGAATATTCAGTGTTTATTAACCCACATGAGCTAAGGCATCAACTTTGACATACAGCGCTCCTCATTGCCTTCAAAACAGCTCGTTATCCAGGAATGCTAACCATGCCTTCATGTAGCCAGCACATGATGTAATGAGGCCCCTTCGCAAATAATGGATCATTAAACCCACCATGGAGGGGTCAGCCAGAACATATGATGCCTCGCTTTTTCATGAGCCCTAGAGATTAATTCGCCACATCGCCTCGGCCTCGGTGTTCGCCGTTTTATAGTACGACTGTCTAAAGACGAGATGTGAAGATACTGAGCAAAACTAAACATTTAATGTCTGTCTTTCTTCAAACATCCTCTCTCTTTCCCCACGGTGACGCAGATAAATAGAACTCTGAAATCCTCTGGTACACTGCCATCCAATGTGTGTGTGTGTGTGTTCCCTCTAGAAAATAAAGGATAAGACTCTTGAACCACGTTGTTTAAGCATTTAATTATTTCGACTCCACATGAAAACAATTTTCCTGTCATGAAAATGTGTCAAAAGAGCAAACTGCTGTTCATTTGATCCCTCTCGTCCGTTTTGCATTAGGACATTTTTTATTGCACTTGGGATGAATTCTTCAGTTTTACAAGTCCAAAATCCTTACTCCAAATCTCGAGGTAAATAAAGGACCATGAAACTAAATAAAACGAGTAACTGCACTGTGGAAAAATATTTCTTAAAATATTTTATTTCCCTAATAGTGATTCCTGCTCAATCGACCCTGTTGAAGGTACCAATTAATTCACTGTTGTCATGTGACTGGATAGTAATCTGCATTTTTACATGACTATTGTAGGTCTCCACAGTTTGTGGTTATAATTGGCTCTTTTTTGTGTATGTACGTTTTCATATGACCTTATATGGAAGTTTTCTTTGAATACCGCAGGCACTAAACCTTTGTATTATATTATAAGATTATATTAAACACTTTGTTTTAGACTGACCAGCTGTCTTTGTTGCAACCAGTGCACATATACATTTGAAAAATAAAACCATATGAAATAAACATAACCACATTCCATGCATGTAGGTAAAGGATCATCCTATCATGTAATGTATTCTGAACTCTCTGACCTGTTGAAAGGGGGCCTGGTTTGTGTTAAAGATACCTGAGCCTCTGCTGTATATTCTTTCATTTTCTTCTCCATTCTCACCTATTGTTGCCTATTCTCTGCCAAACATTTCTGAATTCCATGTTGATGATGTGATCCTATAGATTGATTCACCAATTGAATCGGAATCATGTCATTGTGCAGATGGTAGCTTAAAGTGCTAGTCCATTTATGGAAGTGTTTTTTGTGTGTTTGAGCTAGCGGGCTAGCATTCCAGCACTCCTCTGGTCACATGCTGTGTTTGCCTAGCTTTATGTTTTTGATTTAATGCATTTTATTTCATATTTTAAGCTCCGAATAATGGGTTCTTCTTTCGGATAGAGGCAGGCATCGATTTTCTATGTTCAAGCCCATTTTAGAGGCTGCAGCTAACAAGCTAATTTAGCTAACGTTAGCTCCATGAGCTAGTTTAAAACATCATCTCTAGGTTGTTGTGTTGCCTGCACTGAAAAAACTGAAATGTTGACTTTAATCAAATGTTTTGTCTCAAAACAATTCACATAACTGTATAAGGTTAGTTAAAAGCAATAATATTAAGTTGAACCTAATATTTTTTATTTGAACTTGATATTAGTGCTTTAAACTAACCTAATACAGTTATATGAAATCTGTTGACATAATACATTTAATTAAAGTTAACGTTTCAGTTTTTCAGTGTGCTCACCCATTTTAAATTACGATCTTTTTTGAAGGGGTCTTGAACAGGGTTTCTGCTGAAATGCTGGTCCACCTTAAAAGGCAGACCACATAGGGGGATTTTTTGTTGATGTAGCTTTTGGGCTAAATCCTTTCAGTTGTTAAGTATTACAAGCCTTACATGAAGCTTGTATTTGACTATAGTTGCAGCTTTAATTAGCTTACAAATAGCCTTAACTGTACACATGCTACATTTCGCCCTCGTTTTTTAATATTAACTTGATGGCTACAGACAGGAAATACAAACCATAAGAGTTACTGCCAATCTTAAGCTACTTTTAACATGCAAAAGGCATCCCATGCATCATCCCTAGTTGATTGTTTATGAATATATTTGACATTTTAATTAAGAAACAGAGTTTTTCTTGTATTACGATTTTGGCTACGTTTGTCGATGTGTTTGTGTGTCAGTACCATTGTCATGGTAGCAATATCTCAGGAACACCTTGTCAGAACTTCTTCAAATTGGAAACAGACATCCACTCAAGTTACTCAAGGAAACACTGTGAAATACAATACAGTGTCTCGGGGGGAGGGGGGGGGGCTTTTTTAATGTAACCTGCTACCCCACAAGCTAATGTAGCTAGGGTAGGCAAGTTCATTTAAAACCACTGGATGAAACTATCAGTGCATCCCAACAGCAATCAATAAGTCAAATGCACTAGGAGGCCTGTTATAAGCCCATGAAATTATTGGATGGCCTGCCTTTGCACTCAATGACATCGACAGCTGTGAGTACTAAAAAAAGCAATTTTCTAGTTGACATTCATTAGAACATAGGTGTCTTCTTGAATGTGAATAAAACAGGAGGTAATTTGAGAGGATAAGCCTATAGTCAGGAACTGTGCGTTCAGTCTTTGGTTGGATATATCCAAAAGCTAGCTTACTCTTGCTGGGTTCTCCTAAGTTGCCTACACCAGTTTTATTGGTGTGTTTCTTGGCTTTGAAACTAACACCAGGTTACATCTGCTGGTATAAGTTAGCCACACATGCCAAATATTTCATATACATATTTACATTTTGATTTGGGAAGTCAAAAATAAACCTAAACAACCCATTTGACTCTTTAAATGTCCGATTTTTCACAGCATTATTTACACCAATTCTACATTAGGACGTTTCCAAATCTTGACAGGTCTCTCTAGTTATGTTTGTAAAAGCTATGATTTAACAGTCACTGTTTGGGCGAGGACTTTAGCTAAAGGTCAATAGGTAAAAATTAGTTTTAAATACCCGTTATGATATCACTCATATGTGGATTTCTTTTTTGACTTGGCAACACCATAGCACACGCTGTGCCAACCTGATCTCACCAGAATGCGTGACTCCACCACGACTCCTTAACACCGCATTGCGTGGTGGAGTCACGCATTCTGCTACATTTGCGTGTCGGCACCACGCAAAAAACCCCAATGTAAAGTGAATGAGGCTCTTTTGTCGTGGTGCACACACGCATTTCTACAACGTCCCACAGTGAGCTTTTATTCTATAAAACGTTTTTAAAATCTACTTTATAGCTTGTAGTAACTCACGGGAGGCTTCTTTTATTTTATTTGTATTCATAATCATTTTTATTTTTCGTCAGAATGTAAAAATTACATTAGTTACGAATTTTTGTTCTCAAAAAACTGTGCATTGTGTGTAATGCAACTGTGATTTTTATTAAATTAGTTAGTTTTTAAGGAAGGCCAGAGCTTCAGCTGGCTCCAATAGATTGTTCCCTTTAGTTAACGTTATTTAAAAGATAATGATCATGTCCCCTTTATTGTATTACGAGCGTCCATTCCCATTGGATAACGGAGAATTTTACACCCGGAAGTAAGTATTCTCCTTACTGTCGATTGATTTTACAGTGATATCTGCACTACTCATCGACTCAAAAACACCAGATTATCCTTGTTAATTACACAACATTGATTGGTTTAAATTGTGTACAATGCTTTTGTATTTTTCCCCTTCGATTCGGAGAAACGAATATTTTTTCGGAGTTTTTGGATGGCAGAAGACACTACACTACCCAGAATCCTCAGCTATCGTTTGGGACTACACCATGTGCTTAGCTTGACAAACCCCATGATCAGTCCTCAAGCTCTGTGATTGGATGTTGGAGTGGCAGTGCGCAAAGTTTACACGGAGCGTCAAAAAGCACCTTGAAATGGAATGAAACCCATCGACGGCACACTATTCAAAACAAGAATCGAACGTGTCCTATTCCCCCCCACCCCCCCTTAGGTCGCAGGCTCCTCCAATAGTGCAACACAATAAAACAGATACACAGAAAAAATAGTGAAATAGTGCAATAAGAGTCTATATACAGATTGGAATCTTTTTTATTTTTTATTTAACCTTTATTCAACCAGATAAAAGCATTGAGATACAATCTCATTTTCAATACTGACCTGGCCAAGAAGGCAGCAACGTTACACATAACACATAACACACACATATAAAAGAGAACATAACTAAGAAAACAAAAGACAAAAAAGCAGTCACTACATTGTGAATATGATATATTAGATAAATAATTTATATGTAGCAGCCAGATGAATGTTATGGATGTTGTTTCAAATATCAGGTGTTTAATAATCTTATGGCCTGTGGGATGAAGCTGTCCCTGAGTCTGGTGGTTTTAGTCCGGATGCTGCGGTACCGCCTGCCAGACGGCAGCAGACAGAACAGTTTGTGGCTGGGGTGATGGGGGTCTTTTATAATCCTGAGGGCTTTCTTTAAGGTTAACGTGGTGTTTTTACTCCACTACATTTATTTTAGTTACTTTACAGATTTGGATTAATGATGTGAAATATAAACAACCCTTAAATCAGACTTTAGTTACACCTGAGTAAAATTCAGTGAAGGTGATTGTCAAGTGCCAACAATCAGGAGAGATATTTGGTGCTTGAGAAGACTAAACATTTATCTGCAGATCCGTATAAAGTATATTCATTACTCGTTATTCTCTACTAATAGTTAATTAAAGACTGTATATAATTGATATTTTGCACATCCCTTTCAAGATTTCAAGATTTTCTAAGGTTTATTGACATATCATATACACAACTACGGTGTAGTTATGCAATGAATGCAAAACTTGGGTCACAGGTTCCTCAACAGTGCATTACAAGACATCTATCAATACGTGTGTACCTCCACCATTAAACTGTCATATTCTGCACATGTATTATTCTATCTAACATCTTATAAGAGTATAATAAAGATGTATAATATCGGTTAAAATAAGTGCTTTAACATAGTTAACATTGCAGGAAAGTTGATTGTCAAGTTCCAAAACAAACCATACAATATATTAGACGTTAAGTACTTTGTCAGGCTTAATATGTATCTGTAGATAGATACCCCCAAAGCTTTTTTCTTATTTAAAAGAAGACCTTAGCCTAAAGTATTCTTTAATGTTTAAATAAAGCCTTATTAGTTAGCACATCCTCCTATCAGGCACTAAACTGTTTTGTTGTAGATATTATTTACAGTATCTTCTTGATATTTTCTATTCTATATTTATATCATTGACCTTCTACTTTCCCACTATTTTGTATGTATTCTTAATATTTAAATGTTTTCATCAAACACATTCAAAAGTGCTTTACAAAAATGAAAGACATTAAGAAAAAGGCATTTTAAACAGTCATTAAAAAGCAACATAATCTACCTGCATTGCAATTACTCTAAACGTGTAATAACGTGCTTTAACCAGTAGGTGGTTTGGGTTAAAAAGCTGTCAAGTTTACAGTGTTAACAAAATAAAATATACTGCTGTTTTTGGTTTAGTTGACAACGGATATATTTTGTTATTGTTTTGATATTTGTAACATAAAAGCGATGGAAAAAACCCACAGCAACACAGAAAAGATGGTCTTAACATGACCCAGCGGTCTAGTAGTTAATAAAAAACAATAATATCAAAACAAATTATTACTACTAACTTTATTGTGAAATTAAAACAGAACGGTAAAATAATAGTTTCCGGTCTATTTTGAGGCCCGATCTCTGTAGATAAATAAAGAACTACGACAGATGTGTAATATTTAATGCAGCCAAACCATTTATTACAATGCATTCATGTGATGACTTTCAAAGAGTAAAGCAAGCACTGCTGAATAAAGTATGATTTATCTTTTACGAAACGTTTTTTATATGGAATGCAGTTGGAGGTCAACCAATCACAGAGCTTGAGGACTGATCACGGGGTTTGTCAAGCTAAGCACATGGTGTAGTCCCAAACGATAGCTGAGGATTCTGGGTAGTGTAGTGTCTTCTGCCATCCAAAAACTCTGAAAAAATATTCGTTTCTCCTAATCGAAGGGGAAAAATACAAAAGCATTGTACACAATTTAAACCAATCAATGTTGTGTAATTAACAAGGATAATCTGGTGTTTTTGAGTTGATGAGTAGTTCAGATATCACTGTAAAATCAATCGACAGTAAGGAGAATACTTACTTCCGGGTGTAAAATTCTCCGTTATCCAATGGGAATGGACGCTCGTAATACAATAAAGGGGACATGATGATTATCTTTTAAATAACGTTAACTAAAGGGAACAATCTATTGGAGCCAGCTGAAGCTCTGGCCTTCCTTAAAAACTAACTAATTTACTAAAAATCACAGTTGTATTACACACAATGCACAGTTTTTTGAGAACACAAATTCGTAACTAATGTAATTTTTACATTCTGACGAAAAATAAAGATGATTATGAATACAAATAAAATAAAAGAAGCCTCCCGTGAGTTACTACAAGCTATAAAGTAGATTTTAAAAACGTTTTATAGAATAAAAGCTCACTGCAGGACGTTGTAGAAATGCGTGTGTGCACCACGACAAAAGAGCCTCATTCACTTTACATTGGGTTTTTTTGCGTGGTGCCGACACGCAAATGTAGCAGAATGCGTGACTCCACCATGCAATGCGGTGTTAAGGAGTCGTGGTGGAGTCACGCATTCTGGTGAGATCAGGTTGGCTGTGCAGTCAGAAACCTTCCCTACTCCTGTTCTCACTGCAGTAACTCAATCTTCTCACACACACATCCTGTCCTGGTGACATTTTGCACATTTTTCTTCTCTGGTCCAAAAATCCAAAGCTAATCTGTCTCCCGGTACACAGCCTTTAGATTCATAGCCCCTGTCTCAATTTGCTGATCTCTTGTCAAATATTTCCTGTTGAAGTTTTCACATGAAGCGTACAGAAGGTCGACCAGCTAAGGTTTCATATTTACTTTTCACATTTCTTGTCTTCCAAAATACACTGCCCCTGGCCATGGGTGACCTTGCATGCTGTTGCCTAAGCCTGTGCGTGAGTACCTACTGTATACGGGTACGTGTGTGTGTATGTGTGTGTTTGTTTGTACGTGTTCTTCGTTCTCAGAAGGCTGAGCTACTTACTATAATACCCTATCATACTCATCCTGTCATCAATCTCTTTACATAACCCAGACAAAACATACCTGTGTCCCACACACAGACACACACATGGATACACATTCCATCTGGTAAGGATAATAGTCCTGTCTAAAGAGAAAGTGCTGTCCTGGGATTAGGATTCAGTGTGTGTGGGTGTGTGTGAAAAAGTAGAAAGGGGTTCAAATGGCTAAAACATTTGGGGCAGGCAGAAACCATGCTGGCTCAGTTCCCGCCCCCTTTCTCAGCTCTGACCTCACTCTGAAACTTGTTCCCCCTTGTGTGTAATACACACTCACACACAGACACTTGCTTAGTCACATGCCTATACACACACTTGCTCTCTGACGCACACGCTTGTTCGTTCACACACACACGCACACACACAGCCCCTCGTACAGATCTGGGCACATTCTGTGGGGCTCTGAGAGAGAAACACCCACTCACAGCGTAGGGCTTCTGTGACAGCAGATTGAAGCAGGAGAGCAAGTTTGTCCAGGGAAAGGAAAGGTCTCTGTTTGTACTGAGGTGGAGCAGCAGAGGAATAAGCAGAGAGAGAAACAGAAGAAGAGCAAGAGAGGGAGATAGAGAGAGGGAAGAGGGCAGCAGTGTTGCGCCACATTTAGACCCGGACCAGAGACAAAATGTTCATGGGGGACCGATTACTGCGGCTCTGCTGAGAGTGATGAAACGCTTTTCACTATAAAGCAGACAGCTCGGAGTGTGCAGCTCCCACAAGAGGAATCCAGGTGCTCAGGAAGGAATCCTAATTTATTCAAATCATCCAAAGAAGAGCAGATTTTCACCAGCATTCATTGACATGGATTGCATCACCCTGCTCATTCTGGCTCTGCGCTGAAGCTACTGGTCCTAAACCTGGTGTCCACTCCTGCCAGAGGTAATGAGAACTCCTGGGAAGCCACGGAGAGCCGGACAGCCCGACAGAGCAAGTCACATAAGGAAGAGGGCCGGCTTTTCCAGGGATGAGAGCAGCCACAAGCTGAGGAGAACCAAGAGAGGGAGAACAGCGGAGCGGCCGCGAAGAGGAGGGTGAGGACAAGTTAGAAGAGAGTAGGCTAAAGAAAGATGAGTGTGCCGACCAACTGCGGGTTCTGTTACTCCGTGGAGCGGAGTATCACTGTGCGGAGTGGGAACATATGGGGATCGCCGTGCGCTGTCAACAGGCCTATTGACATCATACAGAAACGCAGGCGGTAATTAAGAGCTATCTCATTTACTCTCACTCAGTCCTTTGTCTTTTTCTCCTTCTCAGTGTCTCCTTTCATGTCACACGCACACACACACACACACACACACACACACACACACACACACACACACACACACACACACACACACAGCATGTGAAACAAATATACAAATCATTTATGATGATTAGTCAACTGGTTGTCATTTTAAAATGCTTTTTCTTGCTATATACTTATTTCCAAGAGACTTATGAAGACATCTCTGGTAAACACCTGATTTTAAAGCTGTGTTTTTGCATTATTCTTTTTGTAGAAACTCAGATCTGTTGAATAAATCAATTTACAGAACAATCGACAAAAAATGTGCTTGTTAGTCAACTTAAGATTTCTTTAGTCAATGACAACATGTACATGAAGTTATGAGCATGGTTAGTATTGAAATCAAAGTTCAAATTCATTTTTTAGTAGCTTTGACATCCATCTGGAATATATGACCATTTGTTATATCAGTTGAATAGAAACCTAAAAATGGACTACCATAATAAGTCTTTTTGACATTATATTATTGTGAGTGTCTGAAATCTGTACCCTGCATACAGACTTTTATCAGCTTCAATATTTACAAAAAACATTCTTTAGACTTTTCAGTTGTTTTTGGTTCCTATCTGCATTTCCCAAAACAGGATTTCCTCTTGACCCTGTGCAGACTTCTCATTTGTTACTGATGCTTTGTTCATCATACACAAACACGAAATATGTTTCCATTTTGACGACATGTTGCAAAAGCTATTTGTGTGAAAATAATAGCTTTGATTGCAAATATTTGTATTCTGGAATGATTACTGCGGCCAAATCACAGTTGTGGCTAAATACCCCCTCACTATATTATGTAATTCAGCCATGACTTGATAATTAGGATACAAGCTGTGCAGGAGTCTTACAGAAATTGGAAATGCGTAACAGAGATAGAAATGCGATTGGCAGTACACATTTTCTGTCTGCTGAAGTTTAGCCAGCACCAAGCACATTTATTTTACAAACTTAAAATATATTCATATATTTAATTGGATTGTCAGTTGTCTTGTCAGTTAACAGTGGATTTATATTTCACATGGTGGTTTAATTAACTTCTTGATGGTTGCTGCAGCTGTAACCACCAGCAAGTCTGTTTCTTCTCTAAACATCAACTTGATGACTTTTTCTTGCACGTCACGCGAAATAACCACATTCACACTCATGCAACACACAACAGTGTGTGTGGATGTGTTCTGTAAAGACATCCATGAGAGAACTCTTGATCATTCTCTGCGTAATACACTGCCTTTTGTCCATCCAACATTAATGTCATTTACACAAATATTCCCACAGAAAAAGTCCCCCAGAAGTTTTGTATCTTCGCACATAATCCTCAGTGCCAGCAGGAAGGCTGTGAAGGAGGACTCCGAGATAAAGTCGTGTTTACATAAATGGTCCTGTGTCCTCTTTCTCAGGCGGGTGTCTTATTTATCAGATATAATGCAGAACAGTTGTGAGCATGGGGGATTTTAAAGGGCAGTTGTCCTTTCAATTTGATTCCCCTCAAGACCCATGCCAAGAAAGGTAATTGACTTCTGCTCCTAAAAACGGTCCTCTGTGGCCATAAGTATGGAAATGTCCAACTATTGCTTGTCACACATTACTTCCACCTGTGGGTCTAAAATGCGATCCAGAATTTCTTTGCCCTCCGAATCACAGTTTTTAAGGCAGTGATATCATTAAATGTACCTGAGGAGGGGGTCACAGATTTGGAGGCCAGGACGGTGTAGCTTTAATTGGGTTGAGGTATTGACCTTGGTTGATTTAGGTTATTTTTGTTGAGGTATTGATCTTACCTTGTATGCATTTGTAGACATTTTGAGAGTCTGTTTAATCTCTGGAGGGGAAGCGAGGCGCAGTGCTAGGGGAGTGGAGACGCACAAGATTATCAGCCTCGTCAGTGCCCATTTTGGGAATCTATTAATATCACATATTTAAGAAGTTGACGCGGCTAAAGTAAAAGCTATATTTATAAGTATGAAATTATTAACAGTAATGGTTGCCGGTGTTAACATTCTAAATCTTAAGGATCCTGAAGTGCATCCACTTTTTTCCCTAGTTTCTTCCTCACCCTAGTAACATTTTCCCCCATATCTTCTCTTTCCTCCTCCAGCGCCCTGTCCACATAAAGTATAAGACAGTGCAGGTAATAAAGCGACATCTAAAGAACTGATGTAGGCACTCAGACATGCAGGGGGGAGGAAGGACATAAATCTGCAGCTTTTGACATCAGACACCAATCCTAGGCATCTCATGTGTGATTTAAAGCCCAATTATCCGAATGTAGAACAGCTAGATAACAGTGGCCCTTTCTCCTTAGAGGGATAGGTTGTTAAAGCATGCATGTTTTTACGTGTCTGTGAAGGCAACAGGTTCCATACAATCTGTAAGGCTGAATACATCTGTTGTTGATACTGCTTGGTGTGTGGTGGTGGTTTTCTGTGCCCCGTGGCGTTATTGGTTTCTCTTTATAACCTTGAACTGGAAAGGTAACACCTGCTTTTCCTAAAAAAGGTCAGATAAGAGGATTTCTATTGAAATCCTGGCTGGTATGGTAACAGCTTATTGGCTTTGATGAGTTACGCTGCATTCATTTATCCGTTGATTTTTATTTGATGAAGCTGGAATTGGCTTCAGGCTTTGAAAGCAGTCTCTAAGGGACATCTAATTTGTCTGCATTGCCAGCTCAGAATAGCATGATGGCACTCTTCAGCATTGAGTTGAAATGCCATGAAATCTTGTACGGACATTCATGGTCCTTCAGAGGATGAATCCTAATGACTTTGGTGGTCCTTCAATTACTCCTCCAACGACACCATGAGGTTGTGAGTCTTTAGTTAAATGTCTTGACCTAATATGGGATGGATTGTCATGGTATTAGATACATATCTTCTTGTTTTCCTGTCAAAAGTGTCCTGTTCCTTCCTGTTCCTGTGTTTGCTGCTAATCAACACATTTTAGTATGCTAACATGCCTAAATAAGATATTGAAGATGGTTATATTGTATAACCATATTCACATATATTTTATATGCTTAACATCAGCATGTTTTTGAGTTTGTTAATAAGAAAAGTATTAATAACATTCTCTAAGAACATGAACACATTTTAAGCTTTTTCTCCTAATGAGGGTTACCATAAATGAAGAACTTTTCCATTCAAAATAGTTCATTTATTTAAAACCAGCCTACTCCAGTGTAATATGTCATCATCTTGCATACATCCCACAGGGCCGGTAGAGTTGGAGTCTCCATGTGGTTGGGGGTCTCTAAATTGGAGAAAATAATTCCTTTGGTTTGGTGGCTGGTGGAATAATTGACGTGTACATGCGTATGCTATGACGTCAGAGCTGATCCGCAGTACAGCCGCACAGATGGCTGTACACACTTAGTCTTATTTTAGGAGAAGTCCATGTATAGTATTTTTTTTTTCAATTGATTAAACATATATCTGTTTGGTTGAAAGAACAGTTATTTGCCTCACGATGGATCACAGAAGCCATATTCTGATGTCAAATTGAATATTATATGTTGGGTAATGGCTCCATTAGTTTGAGCTATGCTGCTCTCCTACGGTTTACAGCCTGCTTTGTGTCTATTGATCTAATTTCTGTCAACACTGTGTGCAGACAGCCAAGTTGAAATGAAGTGGCAATGACACTGAGCATTATGTACCTACTAGAGCCAGGGAATGGATGGAAAAATCCCTTAAAGATTATTTCTAAAGAAAGTGCTGACAGCAAAAACAAGTATGAGCTTTGTTGGCTGTTTGAAAGTGAAGGTGATTTATGCAGAAAGTAATTTAATATGAATTAAGAGTCTTACAAAGACAACGGTTTGGCAGGTTGTATTTTAGTGAGGTAACTGGGCTTAGCTTTAAGCATGCATTTAATAAAAACCTAATACTTTCGTGTCAGTTCAACTTGGGAGGAGAGGAGGGGAAAAGATAAATCTTCATCTGCGTGATTTCTCAAAGTCTGAAGTGTGAATGTTGGACACGCTGATGTTTTCGACGCCAAACCCTGTCTAGTGGCTTTTCATTTTTTCTCTTGTTTTAGATAAGTGTGTGGACATAAACTCTTGTCCTTGACACAGACAAACACCACCTGTGCCACAGGTCAATCACTATCAATATTTGCGGGCTCGGAGTGGCCGTGATGAATGAATCTTTGAGTCACAGTAAATGAATCTCCTCATTCGAGGAATCATCCGTGCCCTCCACGAGCATACCTCTGTCGGATCCTGGCCAAGGAGAGGATTTTGTCGTAATAAATGTGTCTGAAAGTGTTTCCAAAGCTTTTATTATATCATCAGTGGCTTCTAATGGTGGTCTGGCCCACAGGGAGCGTAGCGGACCCTCATTTATCTCCCTCGCAGGCAGGAAAAACTGGCCTGCTGGTGTGGGGTTGCAGGCCTCACACACTCCGACACACACATTCTTCCTTCATGTGGGACGTGAGGTCGGGCTCGTACCTGTGTTTTCGTGCAGGAACACTTGGAACGAGCTCCCTCGAACACAACTTGGTGTTGGATCATCTGCGGCGAGTGTTTGCAGTGTGACAGGCGTAGTGGATTGAATGTCTTCCTAAAACCCTAAAAACTTTACTGTCCAGTAACGAGCTTTCCAGACACAAGAGCACAGCAAGCGTTTTTTGTAACATGACAGAATAATTGTGTCAGACATTGTGTGTGTGTGTGTGTGTGTGTGTGTGTGTGTGTGTGTGTGTGTGTGTGTGTGTGTGTGTGTGTGTGTGTGTGTGTGTGTGTGTGTGTGTGTGTGTGTGTGTGTGTGTGTGTGTGTGTGTGTGTGTGTGTGTGTGTGTGTGTGTGTGTGTGTGTGTGTGTGTGTGTGTGTGTGTGTGTGTGTGTGTGTGTGTGTGTGTGTGTGTGTGTGTGTGTGTGTGTGTGTGTGTGTGTGTGTGTGTGTGTGGTGTGTGTGTGTGTGTGTGTGTGTGTGTGTGTGTGTGTGTGTGTGTGTGTGTGTGTGTGTGTGTGTGTGTGTGTGTGTGTGTGTGTCCTAGCTTTCCTATACTTGTGGGGACCTAAATCTGTTTACACAGTCACGTGTGGGGACTCGCCTCCCTTATGGGGACAAATTGGAGGTCCCCATAAGGGGAATCATTAATTTTAGGGTGAAGACTTGGTTAGGTTTAGGGTAAGGGTAAGGGTTAGGGTTAGGCATGTGTTGGTTATGGTTAAGGTTAGGATTAGGGATGCACGATATTGTTTTTTTGAAACCGATACCGATAACTTCCTGCTTCTCAAGACCGATACCGATAACCGATAATTTAAAAAAAAAACGCCACTAATTATTTTAACGCGATTAACGCATGTGTATTTTTTTCCTCGGCCGCCCCGTAGTTTCAGAGCGCATCGAGTTTAAAATACCATCTACAAGCTGATGCTGACAGCCCCGCTCCTGTCGCCCGCTTGTGGCAGACCATACTTCCACGCTCACCGGCAGGCACCGACTGGCCATCTGGAGGACCGGGAGGGTGTGTGTATGTGTGGCCCGAGCGAGCGAGAGAGAGACCTTACGTGCATTGTTGTTGTTAGCATCTGGTGCTAGCTAGCTGCGCTAACGGATATAAGGAGCTGTTTAAATGAAAACAGAGGAGCGACATTTCGCCACAACTGCGCCGAGCACTTGACTTTATGCAGGAAGCCAGACAGTGGGACATTGTACGAAAAGTCAGCACACTCAGCACGGATAGTGCGCAACATGATTGCAGCATCCAGGCAGCTCCGGTTCGAGCATATGCCTTGAGTTGCACATAGCTCCAACGCCCATACCACCGACGACATGTTTGTTTACTGTCCTGGCTTCACGAGTTAGGGAGCGCTGGATTTGCGAAAAACTCCGCTCTTCCTAAACCACTAATACCACAGTACTGGCAAAACGGGAGGAGCCGAGTGAAAAACAAGCGCCCCTCATCCCAATCCACCCACACCGCAGTATTTTTTTTCTTTTTTTTACCCAAAAAATATATTGTATATTATCGGGGCTATTAATACTGGTATCGGGTTTATCGGGATGACGTCATAATTCCTAATATCGGACCGATAATTATCGTGCATCCCTAGTTAGGATAAGTCTCCAGGAAATGCATGTCAGTCAATGTAATGTCCCCTGAAGTGATGTATACATGGTATGTGTGTGTGCGTGTGCATTCATGTCCATTTCTTTAAAAAAGGAGTTGAGACTTTTTAATGTGTTTGGCATGAGGGTGCTTAGACATCGTATTCATGAAGCAAGATAATACATTTTTTTATTCTGAGTTGTGTTACTTGCAATTGAGCATGTTGATTTTCACACAGTGGCTGTATTATTTGCCATTCCTTCTGTACATGAGGGACATTGGAGGATGACATTAATACAAACTACTATGATAGTGTGATCTTTTTTGGTGCCTGAATACCCGAATTAATACATGACAAGCTAAAGACATTAGCTGCATTTCATGGTTATTAGTTGTTTTTTAAATGTCACCTTGCTGCTGAACTTGATGTTACGTATTCGAAAAATGAGGTGAACCAAGACCCACAATTCTAGAAATGTTGACATTGGTACATATTAATCCACATTTAAAGACATTAAGCCTGTCTCTTCAAGGAAAAAAAGGTTTATTTTATAAATGGTAATTTATTTGAGTACATTTTTACAACATGACATTCAAAATGAACCAAAAAAGGAGACAGTTATAATGACATTTAAATGTATAATGTAAAATATGGTAAATGGATAAAGAAAAATTAGAGTGGAAAAAGAACACAAAAATACTTTTATGTAAATACATGAAAAATAAAGGAAGAAGATATTTAGAAGACAACTAAATACAGATTTAGAAAAAAAAATGGTGGGCCAAGAATTATGATCTATCAGCTTAACTGTAGTGTTCCCCCATAGCTATTCGGCTCACAACACATGACTCATAAACTCTTACAGTTAGTCTTATTCATACAATAGTTTTGCCCATATGCTGTACCAGGTGTGGTTGCTCTCATACTTTGACCAGTGGCAATGCTTACATTAAACGCTAATTGTTGCACTATCCTAAATTACTTTTAAAACAAAGAACCATTTAAATCTTGTCTGAATTAAAACTGCTTCCTAGTGGATTCATGTTGTCATTACAAAGCCACATATTGGGTGCGTAAAATGGTTCAGTATGTTTTATTATTATAATCATCACACATTTATTTCTCTTTCCACATGATGTCTGATGTTTCTCTGTGGTCACACCTCACCTCAGGGACCTTTACCATTCACACCTCACGCTGATCATGTTACAACACTTTTATAGAACAAGTTATTAACCTTTTCTCCCTCCTCATTTCCGCTCTCTTTAAACCAACCACTTTTATTCATTTCCCTCCGATTCTTCTCCTCTCACCTCACTGTTTTCTTTGCTGCGCTATACGATCCTGGAGGATAACAGTCCATGGTGTGTGAACGTAGGTAGCCGACGCTCTTATGACTCACTTTAAATCTCTTCTGCTATCTAACTCCCTCAGGTTTATAAACCACAGCCACTCTGTAGTCCTTTACACAATGTCATACTACAATTAGGCTTTTAAATTAAAAATACATGTAGTAAGGGAAAGACAAATAACCCTATTTTAACCTGAGGAGTGTGTTTACAGAGGATTGGTTATCCAAGTCTAATTTCATAGGCAAAGGAACAACAAACACAATCATTTCTCAATATTTGACTGCATTCAAATGATCAGAATCTTTTATAAGCTGATAAGAGCTTATCCAACTTTTAAAAAAAAAAAACGTTTTCTTCAGGAAAATTGGATATAATACTTCTATCAACTGTATCAAATAACAGGAGAAATCAGTCAGTCCTTTTGCTTTCTGCACACGTCTCTGATCATGATACTACTGAAAATACAACAAACACATGTATACTGTAAATGTTAGACTGTATCAAAGTAGAGGCGTCATTGTGTTGTTTCCCTAGGAAAAGATCTGAGGAGGAGGGCCGGCCTCTGAGGCATCAGAGAGTCAAAACACTGAGTGTACCGACACAGACTCGTTTTGTCTTTATTTATCTGTCTTTCGCTTACTTCCAGCTGTTCTGAGTTTGTAGCAAAATAAACTGTTGTGATTTAATCACAGTGAACACACACACACACACACACACACACACACACACACACACACACACACACACACACACACACACACACAGAGACACTTACACATGCACATTTAAATTACAAAGCAACTGCTGGTTTTAAAATCAGTTATTTGACTGCTAACGTTTTTCCGTGTGTGTGTGTCGCTGTGACAAAACAAATACAGCCTGATTTGAAGTAACATAGTCTTTGTTGTCATTTGAATAAATACATGTTTTCCACCATATTTGACACACTAACTCTTACATCAAACAGTCAACAGGAGAAACAATGTGGTCTTTTCATATCACTGGCTCCATACAAACGTCCCATTATATAGAATAGCTCCAAACTCTGACTTGTTTTATAAAAAGGTAATTGAAGTGATTCTGTGTTCCTGCCTTTCAAAAACCATTTTTCACTGCCTGATTCTGAACAATGTGCATTCATAGATATCGCAGTTATCCAAGGTGTTGACATACTGGCTCTATTGTTATTGGGTGTGAAACAATACAGTGTCTGAACGTTTATTGTTTGTGTAGCTATTCATAAGGACTTTCTGAAATAATAACTGAGTTTTAGTTTGACTTTGTTGAATTCTTTGAGTGTCATCTACAGGATATATGCAGCATGTAGTCGTTTCCCTCGTGTTTTTGTAACAATGGGATAATATTAGTGATTAACAGCGGCACAAACAGGGAGGGCAGTTTTGGAAAATTCCCTTATTGCTCTCTTGCAGGAAGTAACATGAGAAAATGAACACCTTGCTCATGTCTGTACGGTCCATATAGACTGCAGCTATCAACTGGTTAGCTTAGCTTAGCATGAAGACTGGAAATCACTAATTACCACGCTAGTTAACAGCAATATTTTTACATGGGTTACTTACCAAACTAATTATTTCCCAGAAGCCGTTACCAGGCAACCGGCAGAGACTCCAGGAAGTTACTATTGCCACCTAAACAAATGTCTGACTCTTAAAGACGATGGCATATTAAGCTTTTCACTGTTTGTTTGTTTCAAGTTAAGCTAACGGTCTCCTGGCTATAGCGTTATATTTATAATACAGACATGCGAGCAATCTTGATCTTTTTATCCAACTCTCATTAAGAAAGCAAATAAGTGTATTTCTCCAAAAATGGCAAGTTTATCTATAGGCCTATAGCACCTTTCAACACAAAGCAATTCAAAGTGTTTTACACAAATGACATTAAGAGCAATAAGAAATAGTGCAGTTGAAACACATTATAAAATGGCATTTCAAAACAGTCATTAAAAAGCATAGATAATAAAAGAGACATAAAAAATACAAGAATAGTTGTCTTTGGCCTTTAAACCATTTTTCATTTCAATTCCCAGAATTAGGATATTTAAACCTGAACTAAACTTCTACTACTTTTGATGCTGCGACCTATTTAGGGAATATTCAGTAGATACAGCCGCTGTTTAATCAAATGAATATAATCAGAGTTCATATTGCTAATCTACCCCGGTAGCTTTTATCTCAAAACGCACACTGGTGATTTGTGGTAATGCATACAAAATGTCACTGTGCATTTGAAATTGCTCCAAGACTTCTTTTAAGGTCTGCCTTTGTGATGTGGCCAGATTTACCATCTCCGTGGTTCACTTCATTTTCCGTGTGTTGAGCTTCAGGGTGTGGACCCTCAGCTGCTGGTGTGAACTCTGCGGTTTTCTCGTTAAAACAATCCTAATCCTTGTTTACTCCAGAATATGTTTTATGTGTCATGTGCAGATACGTACAGCCTAGACTATAAAGCTTAAACACCACAGCATGGAAGATCATTTTGAGTTTTGTTGCTTTTTTCCCTCGCAACTCTTCATTTACTGTTTTTAACACACTCATTGTCACGTTATAGAGATTATTTCAATACTCTCAAGCGTCACTAAATGAGATATACGTTACATGTATTCATTGCATCCGTTTACAGTGAATGTCTTTTGAATAAATGGCTGAACCGGTCCTTTGAGTCTGGTGTAACAAACTCTACCTCTGGCGATGTCACGGCTGAGGCCTGGGAGTGATGAATGAAGGTTCGGATGACAGCTTGCCCTGGTTTACAGGCCTATCTCCTCTCTCCCTCTCCTGCTTGCTCTGCCCCGTAGCTCCTGTATTTTAATGCTCCCCAGATGGGATTGACGTTGCCGTGACAGGCGGTGACGCAGGCGAGGTGTCGAGTAACAGGGCCACTGACAGTATACCATCAATCACACTTCCTACCATCCAGCCACTTAAATAACACTTAAATAACGCTGTAACACACCTCACTCGACACTTTGTCTGTTTGGGCTTTATGGTGCCCAGGAATGTTGGTCTTAGAAAGTAATCAGGTGTGTGTGTGTGTGTGTGTGTGTGTGTGTGTGTGTGTGTGTGTGTGTGTGTGTGTGTGTGTGTGTGTGTGTGTGTGTGTGTGTGTTGTGTGTGTGTGTGTGTGTGTGGTGTGTGTGTGTGTGTGTGTGTGTGTGTGTGTGTGTGTGTGTGTGTGGTGTGTGTGTGTGTGTGTGTGTGTGTGTGTGTGTGTGTGTGTGTGTGTGTGTGTGTGTGTGTGTGTGTGTGTGTGTGTGTGGTGTGTGTGTGTGTGTGTGTGTGTGTGTGTGTGTGTGTGTGTGTGTGTGTGTGTGTGTGTGTGTGTGTGTGTGTGTGTGTGGCCCCATGTGCGAATGCAGACGCCAAATCAGGATGGATCTATTTAAACATATACAGTATCCCAGGAGTGGAATGTGTTTCAGATTGCTTGTTATCTTTCATGATGGATGTCTCCTTCTTTAGTCTCATCTTTTATCATCTATTGACTGTCATTTTAACTTGTATCTTGATCAAAGTTCATTATGTGTAATTGTTTTACAAAACTACGTCACAAAAGTTAACAGATGAGTTAATGTAAGTGGATTCACTTTTGCACATGTCTGTTTTTTTTTGACAGTTTAATTGATTGAATCAATTTTATTTGCAATCTTGCATACTTTCCCCCTAGTGTGACATGTTGTTATAAATGGGGTTTCCCCCCCGAAAACAGAGATATTACATTTACTATAAAATCGGACAAATACATCTTCCTATTTCAGAGGCTGTTGGAAATGTTCTGCATTTTGTGTTTGATTGTTTTTGGAAACAATTCTCAATCAGTTATCCAAACTGTTGCTAATGAAGTCTTTGTCAACCGAGTAACCAGTGATGATATTATTTTCGCTCTACAGTAAATGTCCACAGTCTACAGTTGAATATTCACAATTGCCAGCTCTTGCAATCTCACCGAAGCCCAGTAGAGGGACTCTGTCCTCAGAGTCATTTAGAAGATTTCATTCCTCAGAAAGCATCTACTATACATTTCAGCCATCACTCACACACATGCTTATCTGGTCAAGTTAAACAACATGCTCCACTCAACGGGAATATAACAAAAATAACGCCATTTAGTTATTTTATGTTTATCACTTGCGGCTGAGACTAAAAAGAGAGAGGGGAAAGGACTGAAGAGAGGAGTGAGTTCAACTGGCATGTGAAAAACTGAAAGACAATAGAGCCATATATGAAGTCGAGCCGTGGTGTGGGACAAAGTTCCTGTCCGGACAACGTGCGCGCTTAGCCTTAAAACTGACCTTTGAACCTTTGAAAACACAGAATGCCTCAGTTGACATATTTACTGAGCATACTATGCAGTGTATGCTTAGAGACTGTGCACAATGGAAGTGTTTCGGAGCACATTCACTACGTCAACATTGGCTCCAAAAAAATATATTAAGCCCTGCTATGTAGTTTCTCTCTCTGTGTGTGTGTGTGTGTGTGTGTGTGTGTGTGTGTGTGTGTGTGTGTGTGTGTGTGTGTGTGTGTGTGTGTGTGTGTGTGTGTGTGTGTGTGTGTGTGTGTGTGTGTGTGTGTGTGTGTGTGTGTGTGTGTGTGTGTGTGTGTGTGTGTGTGTGTGTGTGTGTGTGTGTGTGTGGTGTGTGTGTGTGTGTGTGTGTGTGTGTGTGTGTGTGTGTGTGTGTGTGTGTGTGTGTGTGTGTGTGTGTGTGTCATGAGCCAGAAATGACTCTATGCTCACTTCCCTGAGAACGGCAGGGAAATAGCAACGCGGGAAAAACGGGGGCAATATTTTGATCTGTGATCTAATTTTAACTTGGTATCGGCTTCAAATAGAATCTTCTCCATAAATATTCATGAATGGAGGGAAGAAATGTGCTGCAGAGGGAAAAGAGAAGGGGAGGGGGTGGCTCTGTGTTCTACCTGACAATCTATTTTTGGCTTCTTCGCTGCCTCTATCGGTATATTCCCCGTGTGTGAGCAGGCTAAATTTAGCTGCAGAGAGGCGGGAGCGTCGTGCAGGAATACAAATAGAAAGAAGTCCCTGGTCAGAGCGTGCAACATCATTAGAGAGGACAAACAAGACAGATAGAGAGAACAGAATGAAGAGTAAAGAGTGGGTGGGGCTCATAGCTACATGTGTACTTGTAGTAAGTGAGATGACATGTGTTCTTACAGATCAGAATCAAACATAATATGTGTGCAGTTGGTACATGCTTGAATCTTACATTTTTCTGTAAAGATGATTGATTGTCCTCACATCTGTGCCACAGGGGGAAACACATTTGTAGGCATGAACCCTGACACAGTGCACAGTTAAGACCTTAAAGAACTCATGTGCTTGTCTCGTGCTTTGCCCTGTTTTACCCTCACCACGCTGCCTGCCCTCCCTTCCTTTGACTCCTCTCCTTGGCTATGTATAGTGCCATCAGTGAGTCTGAATCTGCCACATGAATGGAGAGATGGGGGCTTCTGTTCAGTGTGACGTAATAGCCAGTAACACAGTCTCTTGTCCTCATGAGGATGGAGTGCAAAGAGGAATGGGATGCTTGCATGTTAGAGCACACCCACTATTGAAGCTGCAAGTCTGGATTTTTCAATGGAATCACATTTAAGTATAAATGGTGAAAGTAACGCTAACTGAAATATCTCATCAACTATTAGATGGGTTGGCACAAAGGCATCAGGATATTTTCATTTAGAACCTCCATGAGGTTAACATTTGTGGTTTTGAATTCAATATCTTGGATGGATAGATTGAGATGAAATGTGATGCAGACCTTCACTACGTCTATAAGATGAATGGTAATATGTTGGAGGTCCTTCTCATCACCCTTCATGTTAATTTGTCCAATGCTTGTAGAATAACGACTTTCCCATCAGTTGTTTACTTAGTGTTGAGTGCTAATTAGCACATGTCGAACATGCCACACCAATATGGTGAACGTAGTACCCACTAAACACAAACATTTATATTCTTTTACAGTGTTAGTCAAATGAAATGATGAGTAGCTACAGAGTATTTAGTACTGTGTTATGCAGTACAGGAATCTTTGATGTATTTGGTACTGTGCTGATATTTTTCGGTGTAGTTTCATTATTTCCCACACTATCAACAACAGACATCTCCAGCTAATACTGCTGCAGCCTTAACTACAGTTTTCTGTTTGCCTTGGATTTTAGGGATTTTTATTTTTGAATATCCTTTCCACTGCTGTATTTATTTTGAAAAGATCGAATGTGTTTCTTAGCGTCTTGCCTGTCCAAAATCCTTCACGTTCTGCTAATGGTTGTTTTGCTAAAGCCTAGATTTCTACTCTGGAGTTCCTCAGACTGTTTAGAAAAGGAGACGTGTTGCCAAAGGGAGCTGCAGGTTGACGAAGTCTCTCTGGGTTTGCATATCTGCACAGGGGCTGTGAGAAAATAGAGATGTGGATTATAGCAAGAACGTGCCCAGACTGGGAAAAGACGCCTTGCCGTGACTTTATTTTGTGTTTTTCCCTCATGTCATGTTTTATCAAGAGAAACTTCTCCTCCACCTGAACGCAGAGCTATTTCTAGACTCACATGAACCCACGTCAATACTCTGATGCAAATGTTATACCAGATGTTCCTTTAGCCCTTGCAGGCCTCTTCTGAATGTTCATTAGCATGCATGCTTCACACCTCTAATGAAGTGCATATGATGTTGGCTTTTTTCAGGCCAACCTTCTATAACTGAACTGTCTTTCATGATTTGCGGAAAAAACCCCGAAAGTATCAAATGGAGATATTTTTGCTCCCATTTTTGATGTCATCGACTTGATGTGAATGGCTTTGTTGGTCAGTTATAATGGTTGGCTCAAGAATTGCAAGATTATTATCGTTTGTAGACATCAGAATGAGAAACTATTCTTTATTTTGCTCTCAACACCCCTTGTTGTGGTTCCTGTCTAATTGTGTTTCCTTCAGACACATTTAAATGCAGTGCTGATTATAGTCTACTCTGTCGGATATATCAGTGTGATAACTGCAATCCCACATATTTCACACTGTCACATCCATTGTGCAACCCTCCTAAATTTGTCATTTTCACATCTTATGTTGTGCATTACTAGTCAGTCACACTTCCTTTCTAAAATACACTATTTCCTGTGAAAAAGATCAAAATAGCTGTATGGTGTTACAGAGTGATGAAAGCGTGTTATATTTTTAGATTTGGAGAATTGCATATTATGTTTCTCCCTTTCATCTTTACTGGAGCTGAATCAGACTCTCTTATCTGGAGTCGACTACACAGTCTGTGGTCACAAGTGTAATATTTTAATAGCATAATGAAACCTGTGGTCTCTGGATCAGTCCTTATTGATTTATGTATTTGTCTCACTATTACATCCACATTGGCTGCTACTCTCACTGAAACTAGTTTATTCAATTGTTATATCAGTACTCCAGTTGTTCCTACGTGATACAAACAAAACACAAAACTGTATGTGTTACAGGAATGTCCAGAAGCAGGTTAATACAGGACATTAGCTTCCTTCTGCACACATTCTGTCTTATAATGATGTGTTTAAATCAGTTGTAGGATTAACATGTAATGAGAAAACATTCACTCGCTATTGGTTTTACAATGCCAACACCTTATTCGAGAAGTGGGTGTCAGGACGGATGCATGGATTCTTCTTCTTTCCTTTCCTTTTCATGCTGTGGAATGAATCTGCATGTTTACCCATGAACCGTGTATTGAGTTATCTAACCTGAATACATTCTGTCCCTCTCTCTTGTTGTTTTAGTTTTGATGTGGAGAATGGATTGTCTGTGGGGCGCAGCCCTCTGGACCCCCAGGCCAGCCCCAGCTCCGGTCTGGTCCTACAGGCCAACTTTCCTCACAGCCAGCGACGGGAATCTTTCCTCTACCGCTCCGACTCTGACTTTGACCTTTCACCCAAAGGTCCTTCCAGAAACTCCTCCACTGCCAGTGACCTGTAAGTCTATATTAGTCGTTCCAAAAGTCTACTGTTGATCTGGCACTGCTTCGTCAATGGTACTACACAATACACAATCATTTATACTTATTTTCTTTGTAAGCAAAATGTATTTTTCTTGATTTGTTCAAGATTATAGCCTTTATTTCCACCCCCTACAACCGTGTCTCAAAAGTTCTCGTTCCTACTGTCCAATTCAATACACAAAATGAAGACTGTGCTGCTTTGAGTTACAAAATCAACAAAAGTCAACCATACTGTAAGGTTAATTATATATCATTTAAGAAGAAATGCTTTAGAACCTAAGCATAACTAAATAAACACAGATCTTCAAACATGTTGAGTGCTCCTCTGTCAAAGAGACACTGACCTCCTCTCTAAATTGCAGGCTAGTCAATAGTTGATTGCAGAGAAAGATGACATTTCTCCACCAAAAAAGGGGCAGCTTTGGCCGAGTGGCTTTTGTGAATACCCTTCTGGTTTCCTGTTCTTCTGGATAATGGCACAGTCCAATTATCCAGGCCCCTCCGTTTAGGCAGCTCAGGAGGACGTTAAGCTTTAAGACACTAGTAACAAGAGTTAGGTTAGCGCTTTACAATTAACACCTTTCTAAATTAAACAAAATTGCATGGATTCAATCTGATAATCTGGTAAACAAATAACTGTCTGCATGTATTGTGATGTTGAAAAATAACTGAAAACATACCCTTTAATATGCCCTTTTTCTTTGGCTTCATAGAGAAACCCCAAGGCCAATGCGTTGTACTGCCTAGGTGGCATGCTCTGGTAAATGGGGTCTACCTTAAGTGAACTTCAATTTCGTGTTTCAGTCTTTCAGATTCACTAGGGCAGTTTTCAAACAGGCTGTTTTTTAGGTGTGTGTATTAAATCCACCGATCTACCGCCCAACATTAGTTCTTCCAACTATTTTTCCATCTCAAATGCAAGAAAGAAATGGGCAAAATACAACATGTTGTTGTTACTTTTCCCCTTTTGTGTTTACAATGTATTTCTAAAACCAGTCCCCTACAAAGGTCATAATGTCTGAACACCTTTAAGTCTGTAAGTAGCAGTCGCAGGTCTCCTCATCGACTCTCGCCTATCTGTTTTTGAAGGGAAGAAAGCTTGAAGCACTGGGAAGTCAACTGGTTGTCATCTCGGTGAGAAGAACACGATAACAAAATTGGATAAAAACACTGACTCTCCTCTCCTGCATTCCTTCTAGATTGCTTTATTTCCCACCTCCCACTTGACAAACGTGACTAAATATTAAACACTTCACCTATGATCCCAGTTAAACCCCCCCCCCCCAAAAACACCCAGTTCTCTTTTGTTATTTTTTGCATGTGGCGCTTAATCAGAGACAACCAAGTCTGTTTTTTATTTGCTTGTGAATATTTACCAGTTCCAATTGATATCACCCACCTTTCCTCCCTCCTTAAACTGTTTCCTCACCATCCTAACCATACACAGTGCATGACATTTTAGCTACATTTGACATGAAAGGTGCTTTACAAATCGAATTTATTATTATTATTACATTTTAACAAAATGATGACAAAAAAGAGTGATGAATGAGCATATCCGAGTAAGTACATTTGAATTCTCTGGCTCCCTGGTTGCTTCATATGGAAGTGGTACCAGGTGTAGTTTGGTTTCTATTGAAATCCTCTTTACAACGTTATCAAGCCTTGCTATCTAACACAGACGAATTATCATAATTCAGGAGCTTAAAGACAGTTCCTCTAGTCAGTGTTTCATGCCTTTTCCTCCTGTGTATTCTGTTCTGAATTGCAGACATACAGAAGACATGATTGTCACACCATTTGCACAGGTGAGTCATCCAACCTATCAGGGCTTTTTTTTCATCATATGCCAATTAGAAATATTGCCAGATGGTCAAATGTAAAGACAATCCCGTTCACTTGTTAGCTAAAGACAGCAGGTCTAAAATAAAGTCCAGATGGTATCGAGACCGGGCTTCTCTGCCTCAGAGGAACAGCCCCTCAGCCTTTTGTTGGCCCCGGGACAGGATCAGGCATCCCGCTAGCATTGCATGGCTCTTGCGTGGGATGTGCGTCACACTTATGCTCACTTTAAACTTTTAATAAGCAGTGAATCCAATACTGCTTGATCATGCTGTTTAAATACGCATGTTGGCTGATAAGGGCTGCTACATGGGTCAGGCCTGGATACCGGATACTCTGGCTGAGTCAGTGTTTGGCTCCAGATGGAGTGACAGACATGACATCAAAACATCAGAAATGAAAACGGGGAGCTTTTGTGCAGCACTTTAGCTTCGAGCATGAAAGCATTATCTGATTGCCAAGGCTCGTTCTAGTTCAAGATGAATTAAGTGAAGGCATGTGCAAGTATTTAAGGCTATGGATTAAGTGGCATGTGTGGTTTCATCAGAAATGTATTGTGCGTCACATTATGATGATGATGAGGATGAGGATGATGATGACCTTGTGCATCCAATCTATTCTTCCTATCTTTTAGGTTCTCGCCAGCCTGAGGACTGTCCGAGGTAACTTTGCCGTCATAACCGGCCAGCAAGATCGCACAGCCAGCAAGTAGGTCTTACTTTTTTTTGACTGTCACACAAGTATAAATATAATCATGCTGTAGTTACATTATGAATTTTGCTTGCTCACTTTGGATGGTTTCTGTCTGCAGGACACGATCCTCAGGCAACAATCCACCATCCATGTGCAAGACCAGCCTCGCAGGTCGGTACTGATGTCAGAAATGGGCTGTTTACTTATCAATATCCCATGATCCACACTGAGCCTGGAAAGCCTAAGAAAAACTGAGAGAAGGGCATTAGCATGCTACAATTTGGGTTACTGGTGACACATCACAGAGATAAATGTCACTTAAGTACAAGTTCAAAAAGTGAAGGTATTCACTACACTGGTGGCCCCTGTTTGTGTGCACAAATATTATTATTATTATCATTATTGTTGGAGGATTCGTTTTACTTTTGTACATAAAAGAGGTAACTAGAAATGTGATGAAACACATGGACAAAGTAGAATTCAATTAATACTTAAATAAAATAACTAAAATGTGTACTTAGTAAATGTATACATTATAGTTGCCTTCCACAACTACATAAACATTTATTTAGATTTCTCAATCAACAATAACAGAAAGTTAAACAGTTAAACTACTTTTTGGGAATTTAATGAAAATGTGACTAGTTGTAACTTTCCCATAATTCCTTGCTGTGTTTGTCCTGTACAGAGGAGCCGCACCAGCAGCTGGCCATAGAGACTCTGGATGAGCTGGACTGGTGTCTGGAGCAACTGGAGACACTGAAAACTCGACACTCTGTCAGCGAGATGGCTTCCAATAAGGTACTTCAACAAAATGCGCAAACACACAGTGAGCCCTCAGCGATCCTGAAACAAATCAGAAAGCTCACTTTTGCCTCATTCACACCAACGGTGTTTCAGGGCCGGTTCGGAGCTGGAGCTTGAAAAGCACCGGGTTTTCCTCTTCACACCGCAGCGGAGCAGCCTCTTAGCTCCGGAATCCGGTTCGTTTCAAGCACCAAAAAATTGTCCGGCCAGAGCAAAAGCACCACATACGTCACGCTTACGTCGAGGCGGGGGCAGGGGCAGAGACCATGGCAGAGACAGATCAACTCCTGAACAACAACAAAAAGCCTGCGTTGTATCCAGTTTGTACACAACGATGGAGAAACTTAACAAGAGTTTCAGTGTTTCTGCCATATACTGTATAAAGGTTTCTGCTCATGGTGAAGCAACGTGTCTGCGTGTTAAGGTGGAACCTGAGCATTCACGTTGATCACCTCTCATTATAACTCATTATAAATCTATAAAACTATAAATATTAAACTTTACTTCACGTGTTCATTTGAGAACAGCTGTTACATACCTGGGTGAAGGTTACAGTTCATTTAAATGAAAGATACAACGTTACTCCACACTCATGGTTCAGTCCACCTTAAGAAATAAGACCGACCTAGGAAGCAGTTGTGTTTTAAAAAACCTTTATTGACACGAGTACACTTTTTATAAGAATATAACTAAACCACAGAAATGACTCCGGAAAAGCTGCAGATAGAGCCATAAGAAATGAATGCAACTGATTTCATCCACGCGGTTTGGCTTTATGAAGCAGGCACGCAAACGGTTACGTCATGACGCAAACGATGACGCAACGACGCATTACCAGTCGGACTCTGGGCGGTGTGAAAAGAGCCAGAGCTAAACCGAAGAACTGGTTCTGAACCTGAAAAGCTCTAGCACGGAGCTTGAACCGGAGTTGCGTTGGTGTGAATGAGGTATTTTAGAAAGAAACCATCATGAAAATATGAAGCGCATCTTCCATCCATCAACAAAGTGGAGAGGGGCTGGTTTAGTGAATGAGCGGGTTGGTTTCGTGCATGCAAATAGTGACTAGACACACTCCTCCCCCCACACATCTGCAGACAAATCAACTGAGGCAGGGGGAGCTGAAGATGCAACGGCATCCCCCACATCCGTTCATCCAGGCTTGATAATTCTTCAATTAGACCGCCCAGGCTCTTCATGTTTACACACACACTCCCCATTGTATACATGATACATATACCATTACACGCGCCACATGGTTACGCACCAGCCCATTTCTCCAGATCAGTCAATGAGCAGCTTCTGCATCTCTGACACAAAACAGTTTTCTTTAATACATGACTCCTAAAAAGAGTGAGAACTCTATGGACTTTTCAAATGTTAAATGTTTAAATAGCTCAGTTGAGGCAATACTCATTTAAGTCCATTCAGAATGTTACAACATAGTTAATTAAGTGTAAAGTTGGGTTGCCGATTTTATAAAGAGTAATTGCACCAAGTTAAAAGTTTGTGGTTTTTTTGTGCAGCTTTAGTTTATTTCCACTCATTAACATATCATTTCAATGATGCTTAGGCAGCCTGTTTGGAGCTTATCTTTGTGCCAAAATACTTTGTTTACAATCATATTCATAAGGTCGATTCGGGAACTGTTTTTATTTTTGGCTCCGTGAATGAAATCCCCCACTCCATCCTATCAGAGCTTCTCCTCCATGTCTACTTCAAACTTGGTGCACATGGTGTGTCTCACAACCTCTGCCTCCGTCACACTCAGCCCTGCCCACTGAGTGCATCCCCCCACCAATGAGGTCCTTCCGTCTCTCCCAGCCTCTGCTGCAGCAGCCGTCTGATTGGCCTCTATTCTTAGGCATGTTTGGAAGGAGGCGGAGATTAGAGTACCTCGTTCTGCCTCTGTTTACACACACAGAGGAGCAGGCAGTAACTGAGTGAATGAGGGAGAGTCAGGGGGAGCACAGGCTTCTCTGCCTAGCATCCTCGCATCCCTCAGCATTCCTGCCACTATGCTTCCACTCTCTTCTTCTTCTTCTTCTTCTTCTTCTTCCGTGGACCTCTGAACAGTTTTTTTTTTATTCAATCTGTTCAGCTCGTACTGATCAAAGCTTCCTCTTGTGGACTGCCTGCTAACTTTAGATTTTGCTCAGTCCATCAGTTTAGGAGCACCAAGAGTCCCTTCCCTTAGGAGGACCAGAAAGCTCAGCTCTTTCACTCAGTTTTATTTTTGCTCCCATGATTGACTTTGCGCTGAAATGCCAGAAGAGAGTTATTTCATCACTGTGTCGTGGATGTTCATTCAGGTAAGGGGAAGCGAGGGCGAAAGTGGGCGGGAGGGGACACTGCTCACATGTTGCTCTTTTGAAAAAGTAAAAAACTGGTGGCTGACATGAGACAGTGAACTTTATCTGGGACTTTCAATTAGATTGCATGTTTGGGTGCAGCAGACTACTTGCTTTTTTGTGTGTTTTATGTTTTCATTGGCTTTTGCACTTTGTGACGTGAGAAGAAAAACAACACATGTGAATGCTTCAAAGAAGCATGTTGTTGGTGTAACTATTGCGGTTATATTTATAGATGATTATAGTTGTCAAAGTGACCTCTGGTAATGAGTTCCAGTAAGTTAGGCATTATATCATTTAGACATCTTCTGCCTTCAAACTCAGGGGAATAAAAGTTTGTGAGTTGCTTTGTGGCATGACACAATTTACTTGATCTCTCTATACAGTACATACACCAAACCCTTGGACATAGAGAACAGGATGTAAACCTGATGGCATTCAACAAGTGTTTCTCCTGACTGAAAAAACAGATGGTGCTGATGTTATCTATCCTAATCTGTCCACTTTTGACCAAAAAGTGTGTGATTAATGAATGTTTGTGTGCGTTTGTCCTTAGTTCAAGAGGATGCTGAACCGAGAGCTCACCCAGCTGTCAGAAACCAGCCGTTCAGGGAACCAGGTGTCTGAGTTCATCTCCAGCACCTTCCTCGGTAAGATACCTTTCACTCTGGTCAATGCACTTGCTGCACATAAACATAAGTATCAGATAAATGTGTGATATGGTTAGCGTTTGAAATGTAATAAATAAGAGACTGCTGTGTTAACATTGTGTCTGTCTTTATCTGACAGAGAAGCAACATGACATGGACATCATGTCTCCGCCGGTCAAGGAGAAGGACAAGAAGAAACGGCCCATGTCTCAGATCAGCGGTGTGAAAAAGGCCACCCACAGCCCCAGCCTCGCCCCCTCCACCATCCCTCGCTTTGGGGTCAACTCCAGCCAGGAAGGACTTCTAGCAAAGGTGTGGTCACAAATTACTCTTTCTTTTACTCTCCATTGTACAGTATGTTGTAATGATGTATATCTATGCTTATTGTCCGACAACAGGAACTGGAGGACATAAACAGATGGGGTATCGACATCTTCAAGGTCTCTGAGTATTCTGGGAAACGCCCTCTTACGGTCACCATGTACAGCGTCTTCCAGGTAACTCTTCACTTTCTCAACATTTGCTACGGTGAATTGACGAACAAGACAGTATTTGAATGAATGACCTCACATTTTAGTAAATGATTGAGCTTGACTGTCCTTCTCTCCTGCTGCTGTAGGAGCGTGACCTGCTGAAGTCCTTTAAGATTCCCGCAGACACCTTCATTACCTTCATGATGACTTTGGAGGATCATTACCATGCCGACACGGCCTACCACAACAACATCCATGCTGCAGACGTGGTCCAGTCCACGCACGTCCTACTGTCCACGCCTGCTCTGGAGGTAGGGTTTGTAATTTCACCAAGGGGGGCAGATTCGTACTTCCATTATCATTAACCCAAAACGATAGGACACAAATACATGCACACATGTTGACAGTATTTTCCTTCTTGTCTCATCCAAGGCTGTGTTTACTGATCTGGAGATCCTCGCCGCTCTGTTTGCAAGCGGCATCCATGATGTGGATCACCCTGGAGTTTCCAATCAGTTTCTCATCAACACCAGTGAGTTTGAATAACTCCACAGCTGTTATTTGAAAGTGTGTGAGTGCTGAGTGTAAGGTGTCTGTATACACGTGTCTGTGTAGATTTGTGTTTCCCATTTTGGTGTTTTACTGTGCTGTCTGTAAACGTTTTGTTTTTGCATTCAGACTCTGAGCTGGCCCTGATGTACAATGACTCCTCGGTGCTGGAAAATCACCACCTTGCTGTTGGCTTCAAGCTTCTGCAGGAAGATAACTGTGACATCTTTCAGAACCTGAGCAAAAAGCAGAGGCAGTCGCTGCGCAAAATGGTCATTGATATGGTAAGATTAGCGACATAGTTCTGATCTTTCTCACTTCAGGGATTACACTTTGTTTATTCAAACAATCTTTTTAAATCTGGTTGCTTTATCTACAGGTGCTGGCTACAGATATGTCTAAACACATGAACCTCCTGGCAGACCTGAAAACTATGGTGGAGACCAAGAAAGTCACCAGTCTAGGAGTGCTACTGCTGGATAACTACTCAGACCGCATACAGGTACAACATTATTTTCCTATTATTAATTTTAAGAGCCTCAATATGTTCACATTAGATATGAAATACTGTATTTTGTAGTTTACCTTAGCACTACAGAGCATTGTAGCTTCTTTCAGCTAATTGATTTGTTTTTTACAGCCTCCAACTTTACTGTTTTAGTTCAGTTTAATCCGGTCTCATCCACCATGTTCCCAGCAGGAAAGCTAAAAAACAGACTGTGCACTTCCTACTTAACACAGAACTACTCACTAAGTCACAACTAGCCGTAAAATGTTCAATCTCAGGGCTTGATGGAAACCAAAACAAAACCAAACAGAAACATGTGTGCTGTATATCTGAATAGGCAGATTTTCTTTTTTATTTCACCGTAGGTCCTTCAGAACATGGTGCACTGTGCAGACCTGAGCAACCCCACCAAGCCTCTGGAGCTGTACCGACAGTGGACAGATCGCATTATGGTGGAGTTTTTCACCCAGGGGGACAGGGAGAGAGACAAGGGCATGGAGGTCAGCCCCATGTGTGACAAACACAACGCCTCCATAGAGAAGAACCAGGTACAATATTAGAGCTGAAATATTTAACTCATGAAATCTACTCTAAGTGTTGAATAAAATGTGCAATACGGCTCCTAAGCACTAGGATGGGTCAAATGCAGAATATAAATGTCCCCTCTGTGGGACTAACAAGGGTATATAAAATAAATAACAAATACAATGGTGGAGAGAATTTAGCAAGAAGGGTACTGAAAAAAACACTTTTGTCTCGCTCTTTAGGTGGGTTTCATTGACTACATTGTTCACCCTCTGTGGGAGACGTGGGCCGACCTGGTGCACCCCGACGCTCAGGAGATCCTGGACACACTGGAGGATAACAGAGAGTGGTACCAGAGCATGATCCCCCACAGCCCCTCCCCCCACCCAGAGGGCCCCGAGGAGGGAGCCCTCACCGGGGAAGCCTCAGCGCTCGGTGGGGGCAGCGGCTCTATTTCGGCAGACAAGTTCCAGTTTGAGCTGACCTTGGAAGAGGAGGGAGAGTCTGATGACGAGAGTCTGCCCGAGGAAGAGGAGAGCTACAGCGGCAGTCGGGGGCCCGAACTCTCCAGAAGTGATTCTGGCAGCGGATTAGATTCAATTTCGTCCACGTCTCGCATGCTCACCAAAAAGCTCACCACTGATTCAGTCAGAACGTTTTCATTAGACTCTGATAAAGAAATGACTGAAGAAAGAGAAACAGAGAATGAAGGCGTCTCTGGAGTCCCACGCTTCAGACTTGGGACATAGCACCCGCCAAAAGTAGTATTTCTTTTGGCCTTTTTTGTTTCTTTTATTGATCTCGGTGCCTCTTGACTCCCTTTCTCGCACTCCAACCAACCTGGTTTCTGCGGACAGCATCACAGCAAACCTAGGGTGGGGAGTAAGTGAGTGTGGTGGTTGCGGAAGGTGTTAAAAAAATGCTGCAGTTTTACCCAGCAGTCACTTGCACTGGAGAGAAACAGATGGACATTTTAATAGAGGACAGGAAACCAAGTTTCTGAACTGTCCTCTATGCTCTCAGACGTACTGTGGATGAACTACAGCGAGGATGAGAAGTTTGAAACCTAAAACTTCCCCTTTACCAGCCAACCCAAGGTCTACTACAATAAAGACAGAACTTTTTCTTTGTGAAGAAAGTGAGGAAGTGATGAATGAGCGTGAAAACATATTTTAAGACATCTTGCCAAACTTTACCCTGCCTTCTTAGTTCTTATTTTGTTTGTTTTGTTGTCTTTTATTTAGGTCCATTGAATTGCAGTCACTCCAAAGCAGTGTAGGCAAAGTAATGGCAGACAGGAGCTATGCAGGATTTTATGCAGTCATTTTTAATGTAGCAAACATTTCGAGTGGCGCTATCATTATTATTGTATACGTAGCACTTCTTTCAGCTTGCACAGCCTATTTAATTATGTTCACCAAACAGTAGTGTTGCTATAAATGGCATGCAATGCATAATATGTTATGTACGTTTTTTAGAAGTGTTTCAGGCTCACTATTTCCATTTTTATAAACCTAAACTATGATATTGTCGGTGACAATAATGAACCACGGTCAGCGTAGTGTTATTCAGTCAGGAATTACATCCAGCTATGTGGGATGTGCATGTGGTGCCTCCCAGTGTCGACTTGTGGAATTAAAGTTCTGGCATTGGAGGCAAATGATTAGCAAAGCTATATTCAAAACCCATTGAACTGTAGGACTACCCCAAATATCAGTAATATTTCAGTTTTGTTGCTATTTCAAGTCACTAATTCTTGAGTTCTTAATATTTGGCACCCATTTTTATAGGTTTCCCTTCAAGTTGAGCACTTTACAGTTGGGACTGAGCCAACACATGAACACATTGAAGGCTGTTGACTTCAAAACAGCTTTGGAAGCCTGCCAAGCAACCAGCGGAGACATCATGCAAAAGCTAAACGCTACAGTACATCTACAAACTGCATCAAACTATCCATACAAATCCATCATGGTAACTACAGTCGTGTCACACAGCATCCAAGCACAAGGGTTGCAAAGACGGATGTCAGCATCATTGTAACTGTAGAAAACAAACAAACCAGGATGGCTTTTTTTTCCTCATTGATCAATATTTTGCTCTTCACAGGGACATAGTCAATGACAAACAAGTGCCAAGCAAGCATGACACAACCCGTACTGTAATTTCCATTTTGCCACTGGCTACTTTCCATCCATGACTGATAAAGTTGGTTGATTGTAGCACACTGTGTGCCAATCTGACCCGAGTGTCTCTGTTACAATTGTTTTTAAACTCCAGTTCTAACGGTAACTGAAACTGATATTGTCTTAATACAGTGTTTTGTTTATTGTGTGAGAGTGAATGACTGGGTTGACTTTTTTGATGTATTTGCTAAGAATAAACCAAAGCACTTTGTATGGTACTTTTACAGTTCTGCACTTCCAGTACAGTTTAACATGTATAGTGACTGTTTCACTGTTTTTCTGATGGCTGGTGCTTGAGTTGAATTGCACGGGCTGCACCACTACAGCTCTTAAAGGTCGGATTTCGGAGGGACTGAAGTCGTTTTTTTGTTGTCCTTTTTATAATTGACTGTATGAAAAAGAGGCGTTCTGTTGAAGTGCATGACGTTGGCTGCAGGATGAAGAATATAGAGATCTTACAGAACTTGACCTGTGGAAAAACTCGTTTTATTTTATAACCATAAAACAGAGTGAAAACTATTTGAATGTGTGAACGAGCTGAACGCCTTACCTTCAAACTTGGGATTTTTTTTTCTGGTCATAGATGTGTTAACTGACATGCTGGAGTAAAACATGTGCAATCCTTTCTGTAGCCATAAACATCACCAAACAGACAAACACTCAAGTATGCCTTCAACACTAAGGACTATCTAACAACAGCTCAACCAGCACAACATGCGAGGATTCAGTCTGTCTCTGCATGTCACTAATTGCTTGATTTTGTACATTTTCCTCACAGTGCTTCATGTACAGTTTATTTATTATTTCGGTATTACCTGTCAGAAACGATGGAACGGTAGACTTATTTTAGTCTGAGGTTTAGTACTTATGTGTGAGAAAGTCACACAGGACAGATGTCAACTGTAACTCAGCTTTTTTCCCCCCTTCTCTTTTCATTTATTTATGTCTGCGAATAACATTATACATAAGCAAAAATATTCACTTTCATGTTTTTCTTGGTATATCAATAGTTTAGTGACATATTTCTGAGACATCTCTCATCTCCTGTTTTCCTCTGTTTTCAATGATCTGATCACATATTCATTCACGATCTTACAGTAAGTGTGCTGATCTGAGACTTCTTTGATATATAGTGAAGATAATATAGTCACACGGCCTCAAGTCATCCTAGATCAGTTTTTCTGTTCTTAGAGATTTTATGAATATTGGTCGTGAAGACTTTGCAGCTTTGACAATCCAAACTCTGCTGTTTAACTGTGGGTGTGTTAGCCCTCTCTCCAACTAGAACTGTTTGCCTTGCCAATAAAGGAAAAAACGATTCACTCTTTGATGTCTTTGTCTCTAAATGTTGAGGAAACTAAACCAACCTCCTAAAATGGAAGCAGCTTGCTGATGGTAAGTCATTAGAAAATCGTACTATGCATCAACTGATTGTTCAGTTATGTGGGCTTATGAAATATAATTAATTAAACAACCCCAAGAGATGGCTAAAAGAATATACATTTAACAACTACAATAGTAAAATATTGCATATGATTATGCACCTGTAATAAATATAATACAATAATAGGATATCAGTGGTAACATAACTCCAAACGAGACCGTTCTTCATAATGACTATACTTTTGATAAGGCCTATTTTGCTGATCAAAACAAAAGCTGAAAATTAACTAATGACGGTCAAAAAAGTACTGAAGTTAAGGGCAATTTTGAGGTACTTATACTTTACTTGAGTAGTCTATTTCCAATGTAAGCTATTTCATATTGTACTGCACTACATTGCAGACTTAAATTAATACAAATGTTTCACCAGAAAGAAGTTTATAACGTCATTAACTTCACCTTTACCAACTTTAGCATTGTGAATCAATCATTACAATCCAATAATATAGTAAACAAAATGTAAAACATGCCCCCATCTTCCTCTACTGTACTTGCATTTGTCTATTTTATTATTCTGTTGTATTACAACGTTTACTCCTATCTTCTTCATTCACTTTCAGCCTCAGCTAAATACTGAATCAAACCCCCTCAATAATTTACAAAATGGGTGGAGGCAGGGCTCTGTGTGAATGAACGGATCCTCTTCTCTGATTGGTCAATCCTCGTGCCAATCGTCCTTACACTCTGTACGTAGCCGCTAAGGCCGGGGCTGTCAATCAAGAGGCGCACCGAGCTACTGCAGGTGCATAACTGGGCATTGACTGGACTAGTCGCTGCTGGGAAGTTGAGGATTAAACACACCTTTCACGGTAAACACTGCGTTGTTTTTGTCATTGCAGGGCCGTGTTAAGTCTAATCGTTCCAGTGGATGGTTACACGCTTATTATACCCTGGATTTATACTCAACATTTAGTCGTAAATAAGAAGAGTAACCTTCATTTGACATAGCTGGGATGCTTAGCTAGCTCCTGCTGCCACTTTTAAATACTGGTAACGGTCTGCTGTGTTAGCATTACAGGTAGCGATGCTAGCTTGATTTCATGCGTTTTCACGAGATAACAACTGCATTTGTATCTGTGTTGCTATCATCACTTTCACAACCGTTTAATATTTAATACAGGCGGTAAATAATATATGACAAAACGACGTGTAGTCTAATGTATGTGTTTTTTCTGCAGCTAACGTGAACCAGTGTCAATTTCAGGCTACGTATTCACTAGCAAGCTAACGCTAGATAAGCTCTGGATAATAAGGATGTGTTTAAGGCCGTTTTAATTGAGAGCTTCTTGTGTTTAGAGACGGGCACAGAGCACTACAGACGTATGAGAGTTTGTCGGCGTTTCTTTAATGTAATGCAGGGCAAATTCAGTCCAACCATATGGTCATTCATAATTGGCTGGCTGCAATGCCCTCCTGGATGGGGAGGGATAGTCCGTTTAGCAGCTGATGCTTAGCCTGCTAAGCTCCGGTACTTCCGTCCTCTTATCTTCCGTGGGGCGGAGGTTTGGAGTCCTTGCCCTAGCGGTATTATTGGCATGAAGTGGAAACCCTCCAGCCTGCGTGTAGGTATCGACTGGTAGGCTACTGTTGACACAGGCTCTTGGCGAAACGGCTGCATAATGTTAAGACCTGATAAAGTAATGAGTGTTGCTGAGTGTAACCTGGCCTCACGTAACACGGGTTAAATGAGGCTGTGGTCCACTGCCACTTTGGTCTTTCTGATGAATGATGGAGATCAGCAGTACATCTCTGTTTTCTGTGCATTCGCCTTATGTTATGTAGGTAGTGAATCATTGATGCCTCATATGAGTTGAAAAAGAGATGACTAACAGAAAGAGTTGAGTCAGTCTAGTGAATAAACGCATTTACATCAAAACAGCCAGATTTGTTGTGTTATTTTAATATTTCTTGTTTACATGTGTTTTAGATGTTGGTGGTCTCGTTTTTCTTGATGTCAGTATATCCTTTCAAATTATCTTATGTTTCTTTAATGTCACAATGTTTGTTGTAGATACATTGTTATTTAATATTTTTAGTTTACTTGCTATAAACCAATTTGAACGAATACAGTTTTATACAAAAATCTAATCTGTCACATTTCCTAAACCAAAACAGTAATACTTTATTAAATGGCTGTTCAATTTCTTTATTTAAAAAAAAAAAATCCTTGATCTGCCTTAAACATGAAATGTTTTAGCCAGTGGCTGGAGAATTGTGTATGACATTGTAACAAAAGGGAGTGGACACAATATCAGAAATAAAGTACCTGCACAATCTGATGTGATCAAATACAGCAGCTCTACATTTGTAGATTTATATAATGTCTAGTTTTTCAGACACTGTCAGAGAAGCTTTGATTCAAGCCTGTTAGATGTTGTGATCTATGTCTGTTGTGTTGTCTTTATTGTATTGAATATAATTGATGTTGTTGTTTTAGGCTATTTCCTTTTGAACTCATTAATGTCTGATCTCAATCCTTGCATAGATGGCGTCTGCAAATGCCACATACGGACAGAAGGAGACTTCAGACCAGAACTTTGATTACATGTTTAAAATCCTCATCATTGGCAACAGCAGCGTAGGAAAGACTTCCTTCCTTTTCCGCTATGCAGACGACTCATTCACGCCGGCCTTTGTCAGCACAGTGGGCATCGACTTCAAGGTGAAGACCATCTACAGGAACGACAAGAGGATAAAGCTGCAGATATGGGTGAGGAAGTTAACTGTGAACATTTGATTTGGGGCAGCAAGTGAAACACAGTCTGTCCAATGGTTGCTTTTCAGTGGCTGACACTTACATCTGAACTGCTGAGGTGAACTTACCTTGCTTTGCTTATTGCTACCTGTTGTGTTATCAGTGTTCATTATTCAGTGCCACTGTGCTGTCTACACCTCGGTACCACTGGCACTGAATAAGTAATGGTGTAACAGTGAGAGCTGTGCCTGTGGCCACCATTCATTTGACATTATATACAGTAATTACAGATGGCACTGTGAGTGTTTTGAGTCTTATGTTATTGTCATATTTCTCTTTAATATTCAGTGCCACAGAAACAGTATATTACAAATACACATCCAAAATGTGAATGAAAGCTAAACAAACTTTAAAAAACGTCCTGCACTTCTGCTCTACCTTAATGGTTTCTTTAATGGAAGACTTTATGGGATTCAATACATCCAAAACAATATACTGGAATATAATTACAGATTTCAGCAGCAGTGACATTTCTGATACCCTTCAACGAACAATTGCAGGGTATTATCTACATGATCAATTAACCCACTTCTAACAGCCCAAAACACCAAAGATATTTACTTTACTATGATGGAAATCACTGAAATCAGCAAATCCTCCTATTGGAGAAGCTTCAGTCGTTTTTGACATTTTTGCCTGAAATGAGCTTTTAACCGAAATTAATCATCAGAGAAATTGCAGATACATTTTTTGTCAATCGTCTTATCATGTTGGCACAACACTACAGCACAAACTAGATTTGATCAACAGAATTAGGGCACATTTCCTTGGATTGTCCTGAGTAAGATTGCCTGTTTGTTATCTTGCACCCTCACATCTGTCTGAGACGGTCTCTGTTACCGTACGTCTCTAATGGTTACCAGCTGCCCTCTGCAGTCCTAGAGTCACTTCATCGGCTGTGTAACGCCAATACCCTTGACGTTTTCTTAACTTGAGCCATAAAGCCTGACCCTGGGACCAATTGCTTGTTTCATGGGACACCAGAGGAATACCTAATGCTCATTGGCCTAATGTTAAACCTCAGAGATCATCAGGAGGCACGTGCACGTCATAAATCCCTCGCAGGTGCTGGGTGACGGTCTGAAGACAAGACAACAAAAGCAAACACACTCATGTCTCCAAACGCTTTGGATTTGATTTTACATTGACACTTTTTAGACAACTGCATGAGCAAGTGCATTTTCAACATAATGTTTAACTGATTATCTTTTTGTGTGTTTATTTTTCAGGACACTGCTGGCCAGGAGCGCTACAGGACGATCACCACAGCTTACTACAGGGGAGCCATGGGCTTCATCCTCATGTATGACATCACCAACGAGGAGTCCTTCAACGCCGTTCAAGACTGGTTAGTGACTCCTCTGTGTGCCGTTCTGTGTGTTTAGTAGTCGGGTAACTCAAAAACAAGTCCCTTGTGTATACATACAGATACATTGACAGCTACATAAGTTAAACTAATGTCTGCTTAAATTAGTCAAACTTGAATCAAAAAGTGACTAAGCAGAAAAGATGTTTACACCAGATAGTTTTGTTTACATTTCAACATTGGCCTTTCTTTACCTATCCAAATAATTGGTTTGGATAGGTATGCTAAACTTGAATTATTATAAACCTGTCTGGTGACTTGTGTTTTGCTTCATGTTTTCTCTATTGAAGCTTTACCAGTGGCTTTGCCATTTCCCATATCTCAAACTGAAGTGGTTGACTAAAATGAAGCTGGGGGGTATTTCAATAGTTTAATGTCCATTTAATGGAATTGCGGTGATTAAATCATCTATTGAGATATTATGAGTTTTGTTTTGCTTCAGACTGTCACAAGTGTCTCCGGCCTTTAAGCTCCATTACCCGAGTAGATAGTAAATACAGTTCAGGGGCCTCATTTATAAAGTCTTGCGTAGGATTGCCGTGGGAAGGTTGCTTACAAAGCAAATAAATACGCACCGACACTTGCCGATTCATAAAAGACTGCGTACCGGCACAGGACTTGCGTACGGCACATCCTACGCCGGTTTCCCTTTTTATAAATCACAATCAACTCGAAATGCGGCGCAGCTTTTGCGGGCTTCACGTAACGCCCATATTTGCCTATAAATAGTCAAAGAAACGCCAATTCATTCATTCATTCATTCGGACTGACTTTATGAAGAAGATCCCAGGAAATGACGACAGAACTGCTAAAAAAGACATCTCACACCGTGTCAGATTCTGGTTATTTTGGGAGGTGGAGATCAATCATATTGTTTGGTGGATGCCGTTTGAACCAGAGTAGCAGCATGGAGGTCGGATCGTTACCAAAATAAATAAATAAGTGGTCCGAAAAAGGTTAATGACAAAAAAAAATACACATAGCCTAACCTTCCTCAGACTGTGTGTTTGTACCGGGGACAGGAGACACCCCCTTGATGAGAAACTAAGAAATGATCGGGGAATCCCTCCGGAGTGGAGTCATGACGACTGGATCTGAATTATTGTTTTGTATTTGGTGGTTTGTGTCCCAGCTGTCGATCAGCAACTATATATCCATAATCCACCAGTTAAAGAAAATACAACTAATGTGTTGTGTTATATTAGCTGTACAATTTACCACATATGGTGTTCTTAGTTTCCATACCTCCTGTGTTTTACGACCGACTTATCAAGTAGGCGGCAAACGGCATAAAACACGATTAAACGTGATAGTATATAAACCATGCTCGTATCTATACAACCTATAGAAATGCAAAATGGCGTCAGTTTAAACTAATTCCGTCCTTCTGTTTACCGCATCATTTATGAGAATACATTTCTCAACAAGAGAACAAAATCGAGGGGTGATCAATAACATTTCCGTATTTATTTATTTCTCCCAGTTATGTTTTTGTGTGCACTGAGGAGTCTCAACCAGGCGTTTGTTAAATCATTTTAAGATTGGCTTTAATCAATTTGTGAAAATGAATTCTTCATATATGATAAATGAGAGGTAACATTTTATTTATGGTATTATTTCCACATATTTCTCTCCATTCTTCCTTCTGCCAACGGTGTCGCAGTTTCTCGTCTCTCCCGTTTTCTGTGCTTAGTGCGTACGCATGGGTTAGAGTTTGCGTGGAGGACCGCACATTTCCCGTTCAAGTTTGTTTTTTATAAATCGCAAACATTGCGTAGGAAAACTGGCGTACGCCATCTTTTGAGCGTTACGCACCGTTTATAAATGAGGCCCCAAGGACAGGCTTCTCTCTTATACTGAAGAATAATGCTTAAAATTCACTCAAAAAATACAACAATGTGCAGGATTTTTCTTCATTCAGTCATTCAGCTTTTGGTTGTTCTACCCATATATGCTTACACCGTTTATGGGAATAACCCCAATGTATTTTGATCAACTACTGCCTCAATCTGATGAATGTGTACTTGTATATGTGCATGCATGTAACACAGGGTCAGTGTATAGCTTGAAATATATATATTTTTTATGTCTTACAAAATTCACTTAAAACTTTGTTAATTATGCTTAATATTTTTAAAAAAAAAAATTATATATAATGACAAAATACTCCGTAATGACAGGATTTAAAAAAAGAAATTCCCATGTGTTTATTTCATATAGAATATATTTTAATTAAAGTATCTGAAAGCTTGCTACATTGGGTTTCATATATGTATCCAGAAATGAAATGACTACATCAGGAAAGAAGATAGAATGTCGCTCAGCCCCGAAGTGAACTAAATAGTAAATGAGATGATGATGCTGAGCCCCGCCCCCTTTCTGCTGACAGGTCGACCCAGATCAAGACGTACTCCTGGGACAACGCCCAGGTGCTGCTGGTGGGGAACAAGTGTGATATGGAGGACGAGCGGGTGGTGGCGGCAGAGCGGGGCCGACAGCTGTCGGAACAGCTGGGTGAGTCAGCTGATCGTAGGGAAAACGATATGCCATGTCTCTGTTGCTCCTCTACTGTCCCTCCTCTCCTCTCCTGGGATCATTTATAAACATTTTATATAATCATGACCCCGACAAAGAGGAGGCAGTGATGTATATTTTTAGCATCTAAACATAAATCAAATTCATAATGTTTGTGATATGTCTGGACATGTATGGGATCCTAATAAACTTAGAAGTTGTAGTTTTTAAGGAAATGAACAGTTTAATATCTCTGTGTGATGCCCTTTCCGTAGTCGCCAAACTGTCATGTCATCTTGATTCTATGTAGCCATGTTACATCATTTCACTGTGTTTGGAAGTGATGTTAGATCACTTCAGGCTGAAGTCATTGTAAATCAAAGGTAGCTCTGCCAATGGGCCTTACTCACAGGAATCTAAACTGTCTATTAACCTTTTTAAATATAAGAGATCTAAATATCAGTCTTCATAAAGCAGCCTCTGGGGACGCAAGAGTCAGGTTGCTGCTTGTTTTTGGTCTCATTTCCTACTCTCCCTGTTGGGAGAGCATATTGCTGTGGGGAGTGATGAGCAGGGGTCATAGTATCACAATAACAACATATTTCAGAACACATATGAAAGAGTTTTAATTAGGTGAATAGGTTTAATTTATAAATACTGACACCAATCTGATAACGAGGGGGAGGGATTGAGCTGCCTGTCTCACCGCAGCCTCGGTGTGTCCTCGCGTGAGATAAGTGGATCAACTGGGTAAGCTTCACCTGGGAACATTAAGCGTAACCCACGGCCTCTCTCCGTCTCTGTCCCCCCCGCCCCGCAGGTTTCGAGTACTTTGAAGTGAGCGCGAAAGACAACATTAACGTGAAGCAGACCTTCGAGCGGCTGGTGGACATCATCTGCGAGAGGATGTCCGAGAGTCTGGACAACAACGACCCGTCCGTCACCGGCAACAAGCAGGGCCCGCAGCTCGGGGAGCAGCCGCAGAGGTCCACTCAGGACTGTGCATGCTAAACAAAAACACACACTCTCAAACACACACACACACACTGTCTGCTTTCCTAAAGCCCACAGACATTTTTGGGTTTGTCTCTTACTTTTTCTTTCTCATACACACATATATTACACACAAACACTGCCATAAACAACACAAACAACAAGGTAGATTCTCCACCCCTCTTACTACTCAGAGCATTTCCCCCCAAAGATTTGGCGTTGTCACTAATCTCTTTTTTATTCTTTGTTAGTAATACAGGGGTTATGTGATAGTGCTAATTTAGTCCCAGGGGTGAAGAAAATGTAACGGAGGTACAATCTCAAGTTTTCTTCTTGTTTTGTTGGCACACGTTTACACAAGCATACACCAGACTGTCTCTTAACAGAAATGTAAAAGGCCAGTGAAAGCTGAGACTCCATCATTCCTTTAAAGACATGTCTACAATTGGGTTTCAATATAAAATGCTGATTATCCTCAAATCCCAACGCCCTCAAACCTACTTGGGTATAAATCTGCTGAATTCGTTTTACTCTTAGTCCCATTGGATATATTTGTTTGTTGCTGTGGATAGATTATTTTTTACATTTCTGAGTTGGTTGGGTGTGTTTTTGAGCATGTGAAGTCACTGGTCCTCCCCAGTGTTGTGATTGAGTATTTTCAGGTTATTATAGTCCAAACAGGTCTTACTTTTTTTATTTTAGGAATGAACGTGAGAATAGCAAGACATTCATATCAGTTTGCTTGTGAAGTTGTTTCTATAATTCATTTTTCGGCCCCTTTCCCAGATCCCAAACATTTTTTAAATTCTTTTTTAGCAAAACTGGATGTCAGTTGTTTCGTTGGTGTCGGCGTCCGGAGCTGCAAAGCATTGATTTTAGATGGTCTTTTTTTGTTTTTAACTTTTTTATGTACTATTTTTTTTAAGACATACAACATAATTAAAAGGTAAAGGATGTCTCTCAAAATGTAAAAGAGTGTATAAATGTTTTAAAGTCAATAGTTGTGCATTTTGAAATGCATTCATAATATATATAAATGTATAAAAAACAAATGATACAGTAATAATGTTTGAGGATATTGGATTCCTACCTGTGCTTTAGTGGGAAATTCATGTTGTTGATGTTTTTTAACCGACTGGTTGACCGGATGGTTCTTTGAGCTGCTGTCTGAATTTCAAAGCTGCCGTCCTACAGTTTGAACAGTTGGTTAGCTAATGGAGGCTAAAGCTTTCACATGTTAAGCCCACGCCCCCTTCTCATGTATTAACTTTCATCCACTGCATTCAATGTGCTCACTAGAAAGGCATGTGATCCAGTGCGGACCTCCACATCAACGCAGATTGTCTCTTGTGTTACGGTGGATCATATTTGTATCTTGTCGTTATGGGGAACATGATGTTTTACGCATGGTAAATGTCAGATTGTGAGCTTTATTTCCCTTTAAGGTTAGGGATGTGTCTGCTTGTGTATACAGTACAGAAACAGTAAGGCATGCAAAAACACCTGTAAGTTATTTCAAAATAAAACATATTTATTTTGTATTATTTATAACTTTAAATTTGCTTTAAAGATAATCTTCTTCCTAGATGATGCAGTGCGATCTGCACTCTGCTTTTTAAAGTGATGTTCAACAGTATTCACTTGCTTAAACTGAGCTTTGAAGGGAAAATGTATTTGTGTTTACAGTGAATATTAAGCTTAAGATGATTCCTCAAGGGGAAGTTTAAAACATTCCAGTGAGAAACTTTTATCATGTCCGCACAGCTTTGTAGGGAAGTTTGTTTTTCTTTTGATATCAGTTATGTTATTTTTAAGACTTGGAAGTGTAAAAGGGGGCTGTTCTTCTCACAGATCATTAGCAGTTATTTCTCTCTACACATACAAATAAACAACGTGAACCCTGCTGAAGGGTTTTGTAATGCACTTACTGTACGTCGGTTGTGCGAATGTACTGTTTTATGAAGGAGGTCTTATTAACTGTTATTTCCAAAGAGATCTCGGACAAGGCATATTGGAGCCCAAACAAAGCGCTGTGTTAGACAATGTGCAGTAGCTTCAACAGGGGGAAAATGTTTGTAGCTACAACTGAATACTCTGAACACTTCGTTAAAACAGTGATTCTTACTGCATTGTTCACTTTTGAATTGTTTGTTGATTTTTTTTGTTACTTTATTATTGTGTTTTGCTACAGCTGTAAACTTTCTGGTGACTTAGAAAAAAGACATGGATCATGTTCAACTCTCTCTTCATCCTCCCTCTCTACCATCTTGTTAAATAGAAATGTTCTTTTCCGTCGGGTATAGTTGTGTGAATTTGTGCTGTAATTCTGTAATGCCAGATTTGCCTAAAATGAGGAAATCAAATAAACCAATTCTAAAAGCTGGAGGTTGTGTCGGTTCTACTTTTATTCCCAAAAGGGAGGGATTTACAAGAAGTGCACATGTGATGTTTCAGAAATGGTTTTTAGAATAATTGTGCCCAGCAGAGGGCATAATAATACTGCATTAATGTTTTTATTTTCTACCCTCAGTAGTTTGACCATCTATGGTTTGGTTCAGCTTCTCTACTGCACAACTGAATGAGAGAAGACTCATGTTAAAGGTAAGAATTTATATTTAGTCTTTCAAATGCTCCTTCCAGCTTTATAAAGCAGGCTCCTGTCTTAAGAAACAAAACACATACGTTTTAGTAATGTAGTGAATTTAATAAATGTCAGGTAGAGACTTGAATGTCCTTTACACATGTATAGATAGGGTTTCTCAGCACGTTACACATACATTCATGGACGTTTTGGCGCCTGAAGGAAACTACACAGCAGCCACCAAAATAGAAAATACAATGGGGTACTGTTACACAAGAGCAACAAGGACATGCAGTGTTCCTTTTTGCAAAAAATAATAAACAAAGTAAGACCATATGTAAAATAAGAAACGTTTCAGTAAATAAAATTATATATTTGTCATTGCTAAGTGCTTGTAAACAAGTAAGGCATTATATTACACAGTGGGTGCCAGCACTTGGTGACACCCTGGTGTTTGTTGCACTCTAGTAGAGATTGTCCAGCTTACTAAACAACACCCTATTCTGCACCAGTCCCCTGGATAGCACTTTGCTACATGGCTTCCCAAAAAACATTAGGGCAACAAAATAGTCTGTTTGGCAGTAAAACACTGCCAGATTCAGGCTGCAGCCATGCTGCTGGTCATTATTCCAGTAGACTTTCAGCTCCCATCAAGGCCAGTTCATTCACTGTGCCAGTGCAAATGCCTGTTTTGATTCTCATTAACAGGCTTTATCTGGAGGGTGCATTTACAATGGCCTCATATCAAGTCTTTGATAAGTATTCTGTGTTACAAAGGCAAAGTTCCTCATAATTCATGCCTGTATTCTTCCCTCAGAGCATATTAGAGCTGCATAAACAGGGGGCTTTAGTAAGCTTGGACCTGGTTTGGTAAAAGCTGGCACCACTGCTGACATGGTTCATCACCTTCTGCTTCAGCTGAGGCCACTTGATCCCTGAGGACGCTGGCTGTGGATGCCAGCTCGGTGTTTTGCGTTTTCAGGTTCTTGACCTTGTCCTCCCAGCCGAGAAATCCTCTCCAGTTTTCTCTTGCGGCACTTGGAGGCGGCTACCCCTGTTCCTTAGCTTTTTCCTCCTCCGCCTTGATTGCGGCTCCTGGTTGTCCATGTCGATGGGAGACAGAGGGGGGCTGTCCCCGAAGCTCTGCATGTCTGGCACAGTCTGCGGCTCGTCCTTCACCAGCCCGGCGGACTGGAGTCGGGGACAGCGCAGCCGCGGCCTGCTGCTGCTGCTGCTGTTGCTGTTGCTGCTGCTGCTGCTGCTGCTGCTGCACGCTGGCCAGATGAGACGGGGGCAACGGGAAGGGAATGGTGTCCCGTGGAGTAGTTGATGGTGGTTCCGAGCGGACTGGACGCAATAGCCGTTCAAAGTAGTGTAAACAGGGAGGTCTGAAGTCTGAAGCCCGCTCCCCATTGAGTTGGCGGCTCCGAGGAGCTCCAGTCTGTCCACGCAGCCAGCCTCGCTCAGCTGGTTCTGCTTGTGGAGATCCTCCAGCGCCTTCACGAAACCCTCCGCGAACTCCTGCTCGTCACTGGCCGACTTCGGGTAGAGGAACTGGGAGGACGGGTTGACGGTGGTGACCAGACCGTTGGACTGGATGATAAGGCGCTCCAGGTCCGGGGTGGTTAGTTTCAACAGTCCCAAGTCTGGAGAGTTTAAGGAGTCCGTCAGTGTCCCGGAGAGGGTTGGATTTGGTGGTCGTCAGGTTTAGATTAATGTCCTTCTTCATCATCGTGCTGTGGGAATAGATTGCTGGGGACCCTCGGAGTGTTCACGGAGCCTGGGTAGAAGGTTTGTTTCCATCTACACCCTCACACGAGGGAGTGCTGAGCGTTACGCATTAACGATTGTTCAGCAATCATATCCAAACATGAGGAAATCAGCTGATCCTTATTGTCGTGCGATCCTGTTTCCTTGTCCACTTGTATCAGTCTCTTCTATCAGTAGACTCCTTGAGCTCTCGTGCCTGAGGGTCTGTGATGTGTCTCTATACAGCGCGCGGGTGATATTGTCTTTTCCCGATGGCACGACTGCTATGCGCAGCGCCAGACCTCGCTCGCTTTCTAGCCCTAAAAATTCCATTATGTCACTCCAGAGCGCGCAGATTGGCCCAAAATGACGTTGGTTTCCGGTTTAATTTGAATAAGGGGCAGAGCCTGTCTTTATTGCCATGGAGACTCTGGGTAAACTACAAACAGTGCAATGCATTGTGGTTTGATGTCATAGCATAAAAAAGCTCAGGGTCGCCAAAAAAGAGCAGAGACTGGGCGGGGAAGGTGTAAGAGGCGAGGGCCAAGGAAAGAACAGAGGAACAGGACAGGCAGGGTAACTCACTTTAAAAAGACTTAAAGAGTGGAATAAAGTCAGCTTTAGAAAGTGGATCTGACTCGACCTAAGTCTTAACATACAAATCAAGTGTAATCTTGTACTCTTCCACAAACTATAGTCTCTAGGATTTATTTAGTCTTAAAGTAGGCTACGTGTTCAAGTTCAAACTGATCTCATGTTTTATTACAAAATCATCAGATTTCTACACAAACCATGCCAACTCCTCTTGTTCCAACTCTGTGAGATCAATGGTCAGATTCAGCCCCCACACACGACCAACAGAGTGAAATGAAATGAGCCGTGTCTCTATAAGTGCTCTGAAAGTGTTTCTGGGGAAACTGCGTAGAAAAAGGGAAGGAAACAGTGACAGTAGAATGAGGAAACCATGCTGTCTGTGATTTTAAATTTGAAAAGGTTGAAGGTTTAATGGCTGTTGCTGAATTCAGTCTCTTTATTTATCCATTTTGTAATCGATTTCCTCCTAAACAAATTGAACTAATCATAACAACGCAACACAAAGCTGTGAAACCTCAGGCATCGCCACATATAAATTACCTTTTAAAATCATTCTAATTATTAAAACAAATACATTATTACAGAACAGATTAAACATACAGTAACAAAATAAAAGAGAACACAATATTACAGAACACAATATATTGGAGCCTTGTAGAATACAAAATATATAAATAGAATAAATATTATAGAACAGAAAATAATAGGATTGTGTAGACGATTATAGAATACAATAAAGAATCAAGTAGAAATAATAGAATATATTAAAACATTAGAGAATATAGCATTGTAAATAGATTAGAATACAACATTAGGACAGAAAATAATAGAATACAAAATTATAGAGTAGAAACAAATAAAGCAGAATACAATAGATCATTATGGAATATAAAAAGGCAGAATAGAATATCTAGTGTTTACATCCAGTCCACATTATATAAGGCATTGACTTCCTCAGTAAAATGTTGTTGTTCCGCCCATTCACAGCGAGGACGTCAGCAGACTGTCTGCATCAGCACCACCATGCAGAGAGGGCATCATCAGTTTCCATGGCAACACTAACATAGCCGTGACGCAGGCGAGGCGGAGAGGAAGGTGAATGGGTTGAGGGAGAAGAGGGGGTGTTAGCGACTGCAGTGCACGTTGTGTAGGTGTTCAGAGGAGGTGTTGCAGTGTATGTGTGATGTGCTTCAGAGGCAGACATCAGTGTTGTTCTGTAAACCTTAATGAATGAGAGAAATTAGTTTGAAACATTCAATGCAAAAATAAAAATCTCCACTCTATGAAAACATATTTTCTTCTCTGTGCCAGTGTGGAGCCACACAGGGTGCAGTGTCCAGAATGTGTGACTCATTTCGCAACCCAAGGGTGTGGACGGCACCGAGAATGAAAAGAAATGCTGTTAGGCGATATTAGATTAACTCTGCCTTCATGACAACAAACTGGGAAGAGGGTTTGTCCTCTAAACCCAGGTAATGGAGTGTGTCAGGGGTTGTGTAAGATACAATTTCCCCTCCCTCAGCCAGAGAAGTGTCCTTTGACTTTTAATCCCTCGGGCAGGCACGTTCAGAAACGCCCTGTGTCACTCTGACGCTGTTACACTGCAAACATTCACACCTGGGAGCTGCCCAGTAAAACCTCTGAGCATGTCGCTTCATGAGCAGCTGGTCGGGGTCAAATGTTCATTCATGGGTTGTCTCAACAGCTCTTATTGATGGAGGGGAGGTTGTTTTTCATTCACTTAAACAGACGCTAACCTTTAATCTTTGAATGCAGTGCAGATGCTTGCTTTTCATTTCAGCACACACACATGGCTTGAATTACATTCTATTGCATTAAAAACAGTTGGAGTAAAAGTATCAGTTTTCATCATCTCCTGTCCCCCTTTCCAACACTTTCATGAGCATGAAAAACAAAACAAAGATAATGAGTCCTCTTTTGTTTTTTGTTGTTTTTGGCCTTTTAGTCAAATGCATTATAGGCTGCTGTTGAAGAGTGTATGCCCATACAGCAGGTGGCAGTATGATCCATCCAGATCTGGTTTGTGACTTCCTTTCACCTCTGAGTCAGAAGAAGACGGCAGCAAGCGTTGACAATCCACAATCCTGGGATTCTTGTTTGGGATATTTGATCTCTCATTATCAATCTATGACAGCTCCTGTCCTAACAACCAAGGATAATGGCCAATAAGAAGAAAGTAATAGTAACAGGTAAGAGGCTTTAACTGGTCAGTGTCCAGAGAGATTAAGGTGTCTTAGAGAATTCTTTATTGCCTAGTGCTGTTACAGCTCATTGAATTGTCTCCTTGTGTCTGAGCTGCACTTTAATGGATCTGTTTATATGATAAATATTTTATGGCATTGCAGTGAGTATTGCTGCTGTGATGAGAGAAGGGTTGTGTCTGTTGGTTTACATTAGGAAACAAAGATATGAATTAGGTGAAGGAATGATATTTTTTACACTACCATCTGCGAGACAGAAATGATCCTGCACCTTTGTGACGAAGGTAACTTCGTCCCTGTGGACTGCCTTCTTTGGACCTTGTAATATTGCATATATGGGTTTGCACTTTATGAAACAACTTCATTTTGCACAGTAATAATGTCACTCAGCACTTTAGTGAACAGTTTGCACTTTATTAGCGTGATTTGCACAGTACAGTTTGGCATTGCATATTTGCACATTTTTATATAAATGATACTATTTATTGATGTAGTATTTATTACATGATTAATAAATCCTCTTAAGCCCCACGGACCCGGTTCCGGGGCCGAAATCGCGTGATTTGCAGGAAACAACGTCTAAGGAACCTTAATATTTAATAAACTATGAATATTTTATATCCATATAACGGAAAACAAAAACTCTTTTTCATTTTTTTTTCAAAAAAAAACACACATTGCTAACACTGACCCTCTGAATTAGCCCCGAGCGAAAAATGCTAACCTATTACTGCACCGAAAATCACTCCTAGCTCCCTTATTACTTATCCTAGGTGCACATCCAACACATCGTTTATGATCGTAAAGACACAGAATCTAACGTCGCGACGTTATCAACAAAAACGTACATCAAAACATGTGGCGCTAGATCGCCACAACCGCTAACATGGCTTACATTGGTCAAAACTGGCCTTCAATGGCATTAAAACGATAAAAACGATGCTGTAGTTAATCCATAGGTTAATATCCAATGTGACTGTGTCCCCTTTGAAATGTTCTGATAATCTATAAGCAATACAATTGCGTTTCCGTTTCTAGAAGTCAGAGCAGGGATATTCCTACGCTCTGCAACAAGATTGCATTCGCAGAGACGCAAGCTTTTTTTTAACATGAGAGTCTATGGGACGATTTCCCTTCGATTCTATTGGCTCTAACGGTCGGGAAGAGATGTCACATGTCAAAATCGAGCAAGGGGGGCCAGAGATAGGTCAAATCCACCCAAATGGCCCCAGAAGAGGTTTTTTTTTGCTAAATCTGTCTTAAAAGGTCAAATATCACTTGTTTTGCATCAATCTTGATACAGGGTACTTATTATATGTTGTACTTTGGATTCCTAAAGCTTTTAGTCTACTAACCCATCATCCAAGGTTAGTTTTCACTATAAGTACAACATATTTTTTGGACGGACACTAGAATTTACAGTTTTTTTACCATGTTCAATCTGAATTTTCTTTAAAATAAAAAACATCTATATTGATTCTGACTTTTCTACATCCAACTCACAGGTTTATCATTACTTTGAGAAAAAAGATTTTTAATTTAACCCTTTTAGAAGGGAATATATGGTCATTTGTTCTGGGAATGTCATTTTCGAGCTTGAAACCTGAAAAACAGGCTTGGGGCCCTAACAGGTTTAAACCGTATTAATTGGAATGTTGTCTGGCATATGCTGGTCGGGTCCTCGGCTCCACCTGAAAAGAGAGGGGAGTTATAGCGAGAGCGCCGAAAGTGTTTATGATTGTGTAAGATTGACAGCGGTTGAGATTAATCATTGCAAATAATATGTTTGAGCGTGTATATGTCATGACGTTAAGTTGCATTAATTGTACAAGTGTTCCCCGTCCCGTCTTATCTGTTACTGGTGATTGTGGTCACCTGGTGGCCTGTGTTGTCTCCTCTCCCCCCCACCTGTGTCTTATTGGCCTGATTAGTGTGTATGTATTTAGGCTCTGTTTTCCCTGTCAGTGGACAGGTAGTGTGTGTGAGATCCTTGTGGCTGCTGACTGTGTTCAGGTGGACAGCAATTGAGGCTGTGAATCATGTGCCCATGATTTGAATAGATGCGGGTTGTATTTAAACGCTCTGCCTCTGCCTGCTTGCTTGGTCGTGCCGCTCAACGGTCTGTCTCACAACCTTTTACCTATGAATACAATTTAATGTTTAACTGGCAACTGTTGGACTTTGAAATGTTTTAAACATTTGCCCTTATCACTACATGACTGATTGCCATGATTGCGTTTTTATTTTCTTTGCTGCACTTGTCTCATTACTGCAGTGAAGATTGTTTTAATTTAAAATATTTTTCTCTGTAGGTTTTGAGCCTTTTGGTGGCCATGCAGTGAACTCCAGCTGGGTGGCAGTACAGGTAATCCAGTTATCCATTTCAACAAAGGTGCATTTAAGCTCCTGAATAATCATTTAAAGACAGATGTACATTTTTGGTGGGTTTTCCCTCAACTCACTGTTTGCCTGCAAAGCCCTGTAAGACTGCATTTGAGTTTAACATATATACACAATTTTTCCCTGTGCTGACAGGAACTGGAGAAGTTAGGTCTTGGTGAAGCAGTAGACCTCCATGTGTGTGAGGTTCCTGTTGAATACCAGGCTGTTCAAGACCTACTGCCTTCCCTGTGGAAAGAGCCCCAGCCACAGGTATAGAAAACACACAATATTGTACATAACAAACACATTTTTCCACTATATTACATATGAAATGTTGTCATAATCCCTCACTTAATCCAAAACAACCCTCCTCTGTGTTTGGTCCTGTGAGCAGCTGGTGGTCCATGTGGGTGTTTCTGGGTTAGCCACCACTGTGACTCTGGAGCAGTGCGGCCACAACAAAGGTTACAAACGTCTGGACAACTGCAGCTTCTGCCCGGCCTCCCAGTGCTGCATGGACAGCGGCCCCGACTGCATACAATCGGTCCTGGACATGGAAACAGTCTGCAAAACAGTCAATGGCTCTGACCTCGGGGTCACTCTTTCGGTGTCCAAAGATGCTGGAAGGTTTTGTTTTATAGTTTACACACGTAGGTACATTTACACACTCACATACTCTCCTAGCAAAGGACAGGTGTTAGTCATAATGGAATAATGAATACAATGATTCAAATGAAAATAGATAGTGTGCTAATAAGATAAGAAAACTTTATTGTCCATTCCATGATGCAATACTGTGACAATATTCATGTTATTTATCAGTTGTTGCCATTGTTACAGGCAAATTAATTATTATAATTTAAAATATAACAGGATTACCCTCAATAAACCAATTTAGCATTGCAAAGCTTCCATTTTCATGCCTGAATGAAGGCCACAAACTTAAGAGTTTGGTCTGAAATGGACAAAATATTTTTATTTGTGTTTATTTTAAAACTGCATATACTATAAGTGTTTTGGCTTCTGCTTTGTGGATTTGGTTTGAGTTAATACATCTCTCAATCTTCATCTCATGAATACATATTCCCACCTCTCCTAGTCGAAATATCCTTTTTTTTCTCAGCTGGATAATTGCAAAATATGCATGATGATTAGGAGTGTTTCATGACTCATCTTGAAAGTCTTAACAGCTTGGTTTTCCATTAGTATCTTTATCTGTTTGGTCATGTTGACATGTGATAATACAGACAACCACTTTTGTTTTGGTGTATGGCAGGTATCTGTGTGACTACACCTACTACACCTCTCTGTACCTGGGGCACGGCCACTCTGCCTTCATCCATGTGCCTCCTCTTGGGAAACCCTACAGCAGCCAGGATCTGGGGCGAGCTCTGCAGGCCGCCGTGCAGGAGATGCTGAAAATACTGGAACTGGATCCTGAACACAACAAGCACTGCAATCACGAGCAGCATCATCATCATCATCATCAGCATGACCACGTATGACTTACAGGCAGAGTGCTGGTTGACTATCTTGGGGTCAGCACTGTGCTGACCCCAAGATAGTCAACCATTAGCTCCAGAAATTAATGGCCTTAACTGGGTGCTTTTACCTGTAATATCCGTGCCATTTGTAAACCATGTTAAAAAATATTGAACTTTTAGTTTATTCTAGATCTGGTCTTGGTTCTTTACATGTGTGTGTGTGCAGGAGTATTGGGCACCTGTGAATATCAACCATTCCTCTTCCTCGGACACAACTGTGAAAATAGATGTTAACAACAATTATAGTTGTATTAACATTGTATGATGTGAAAGGGGATTTATGTGACGTCTTTAACATACAATAGTAGCTGAAACGCCAATTATTTGCAACACATTGTGGGAACATTTACAGCTTCACTAACTTTTAAAGCCACACCTTCTGCCTGTGAGTCTGTCCTCTCACTTTCAAGTGTTTTTTTTCTCCAGTATTATACCTACTATTGGTATGATTTGTGTTTGTCTTGAAATTATGCTGCCATGCTCCATTGTATTGCTTACATTTGCATTAGAGAAATATGATTTATATTGAATTCAAATGTTAATATTCACACTTAATGGTAAAAATTGTTTGCTTATCTCAGGGAATATATTGCACACACAATCGATATTAAGTAATCTGATCAATTGTGATCAATGTGTCTGTCCTATGTACAGTATGTGGTGTACCTTTGCAAGGCAAAGCCATCTTCAAACTGTGTATTATTAAAACACGTAACACACAGGCTTCTTTTATTTATTTTATCCATGTCTAAGGTACTGCTTCAACATGCACTGCTTGTACTTTGAAAATAACATCAACTAAAAAATGATTGCTCATCATTTTCCTTTTACATTCATGAATGCTAATATAGGTTTCAGTAAATAATCATAAAAGCTATTTTTCTCACCTTGATATTCTTTTTATCTGAAATCTACATGCACATTTGGCTTAATAACCACACCCATGAAATGTCAACTCCTAAAGAAAATAAATTATAAGCCAAAGCATTTTATGATCTGTGATTACAAAGCCAGTAAGAAGTGAACATTGTGTTCTTTGAGACTCAACTATTTGAATGCCAGTGTTACCTTTTTAAGTTCAAAACTTCTGTAAACTTGATTCAAGGCCTGGCACTGAGGATGAACAAAGACTTGTGTGTGGCCTCTGTCGAGATTTTCCTGAAAAGGCAAGGCTGAACAAGACAACAGATTAAAGTATTATCAGATGAATTCCAACAACCACTTAGGCTTCCATTTTAAAAAGGCAGGTAGATTTAAGGTCTGTGATTTTTCCTAAGACAGTCTATTTTTGTACAGTAAGATGTGAAACATTAGGAAACAATACATTGATTTGTCATGTGTATTTTTTAAATTCTAATATAACACTTTGAGATTCCTGTGGTGCAGGGCGAGTTATGCAATTACTGGGTGTAGTTCATCCTGGTTCAACAGACCTGCTGAACTTGTTCTGACCTGACAGATCTGTGAAAAGAACATGGAGTTAATAGAGGGGAGGGGGAGGTGTCTGAACCCCAAAGAAAATGCATAGATGCCAATGTTAAAGGTTCATATTTACACTGATTTCCCCACATGTAGTGAAAGTGGGAAATAAAGATTGCCTCTGCTTATATTGATCTAGAACTTTTCCTTCCATTGCATTTTGTTTTAGCTCTTACACATGTAGTATGGGATGATTTATGGGGGCAATGTCTACTGAAATTATCTTTCATATTCAATCATTTTATATGTGGTGTGTATATACACTTTCTAAAATATTTCATTATATTCAGTTTAGGACAGTTAATCTTTGTTAACACCAGGTACACGACTATAACATATATTATTCAACTTCAATTAGATGACCTTCTATTTGACTCTTTTTCTTTTTCACAGGGCAAATAAAATAATGTGAATGAATGTGAAAAGGATTTAATTTAATTAGATTAAATCTCTTTGGCTCAACTCCCTGGTGTGGTGCCCTGTTATTACTTTCTGGTTATCAGAATCAGAAATACTTTATTGAAAAATAAGAAAAATAGAAATAAGGATGTAAAAAATATGAGATTTTTTTTACCAATAAATATGATACAACTGTAATTCATAATTTAATTAATCATGAAGGTTGGATCTATAATTCCGTGAGTTAAAAGGCAAACAATTATGAATTAGACACATTTAATGACAGAGAGGGCTTTCAGAAATAAAAGTGGCACATTCAATTCTGCTCACGTATGTCTCCTTGCCTCCTTTCTTGCAGGTGACTTACTGTAGGAGACAAGTGGGCGTAAGGGAGGAGAGTAAACGTGAGGGGATGCAAATGGCATGCAGCCGTAGTCCAAGCTCTCTTACCACCAGTATTTGTAATTTCAGCAGGACTGTGTCTCAGTCATTCATTCTTTTTTTACTGGAATAGCAACCGTTTGGGGAGAAATTGTGTTTATTAAAAAGGTAAAAACATGAGTGTCGAGGCGTACGGGCCGAGCTCGCAGACTCTTACGTTCCTGGACACCCTGAGCTCCGAATACGACTTCACCCTGCCGAGCCAGACCCAAGGCCAAACCCAGAGTCAGCTGGAAAACCAGGTGCATGAGGCTATTGGTGGCATCTCGATGTCAACACATCTCTTCTTCTGTGTTGACAACTACGCTAACGTTAGCTAACAACACCGCTGGGTAGTGGGTACCTCCGGTTAGCATGGTAACGCCTTCCACCTGTTACCATGCTTTTATCCCGCTAACTGGCTAGCATGCTAGCTACCCTACACAGTTAGCAGTCTGACAGCTAGTTTGTCAATGCAGCACTTTAATGGTATCCAAATCAAGATTGACAGGGGTTTGCTAATGTAGCAGATACGATTCATGTCCGTTTTTATGTTTATTAGCTCTTGTATGCACTAAATACTTCAGCGATTACAGAGAGTGGTAGATGCATTTAGTTGGATACAGTCAGTGTGATATAACTGTCAACAAACTGTCTGTTGATGTGACAGCCACCAACACTGAAATAAATCCTTAGCTCTTTAGTTTTACATTTGTTGTCTTTTTGTGATACTATATTTTTTTGTAATTGTCAATAGGGGCCTATCATATTTATTATTATTGGTAAAATGTTTTTAAATGTAATTTTCCAATATTACTTCAGGTATCATGTGTATATAATGTATATATTTGAGTTTATTCTATTACTCACTAATTGTCAGGCATTGTTATTATTACTTTTTATACACTTCCATTTCTTAGTTTTTATTCTTATGATGTAGCCTAAGTTTTGAGCATTTTATGGCACTAATCATTTCCTTCAGGAATAATACAGTTCTTTCTTATGTCATTGTATCCCCTGTTGACATTAAGTCTAATTCATAGTTATAATATGATACCTCTGTCTCCTCAGGTTAATGGCCCTGATGGCCTGCTACAGAATGGAGAAGACCCAGTGTTAAAAGCCGGTCAGCTGCTGGCAGAGTTGAACTTTGAGGAGGATGAGGAGGATGCGTACTACACCAAAGATCTTCCAATACATGCCTGCAGGTAAACACTAATGTGACACATCACAGTAGAACATAATCTATATGGTTCAGCAACACCTTTATAACAAATTGAGTCTCAGTAGGTTGTAGCAGTTTTGTTGACATAAATGTCTGAAAATAAATTCTACTTTTCAAATGCAATTTCTTTAAAATAAAATAGTTACTTTTGAGCACATTCCAAGCAAATACTTCTCCCTTGTTCTCAACCGCTGAACAAACATCTTTTCAACTCTACAGGCCCTCATTCACGCACTTTACAGATGGCACATAATCCAAATAATCTGTACATCTTGTATCATGTTTATGTCAACAAGTGGTTGATTACTATATTTGTTACATAATGTTGAGCGCTGCAGCCCTTCTCATACTCACAGCCTGTATACTCTCTCACTAACAAGTTGGCTGTCAGCCCTTAGTTTCGCTGTGCCAGACATTCTCAGTTGACTAGCTTTGTCTCTAAAAAAGTGATGAATTACCATATCTTTCACCAATAGATGAGTAGCAAATTCAAATGTTGTCATATCGACAATCAAAACACAGTTTGTTGGACAGAGAATGACAGCTTTGCTTTTTTTAGTCACCCTCTGCTTTTCAATATTTGTATAAAATCTTTGATATCCATCAGCAACATACAGTTTGTGTATTAGGTATGCTGCTAGAGTCTTTGCTGTTTAACTGGTTATTGCACAAAGTTTCAAGTGTCATATTAATTAGTATATGCATACGACCCGGTTACATACATCTCTAAGATTAAGAGGAGGAGTTTTTCAAAAGCTCACAACACTCAAAGATAAAAGCTGTGAAGCCAAAACTGATATTTGAGAGTTTTGACAAAATCTAATTTGTGATTATTTATTTTCTTACACAACTCATTACCTAAAAGACATGTTTTACAATGTGCCTTATTTAGTTTCATAATTGCAATCAATAAAAGTGCTGGACAAAAAAATAAACCTGACATTACTTTCTTCCTGTACAAACTATAGTATTTTTTATATATTTTGTATCCTTTGCAAATCCGTACTGGCAATACAGATCTACTGCAATCAGTGTATGTTTGCAATATATCATCCAAGGTGATTTATTGCTTGAGGTTTCATTAATGTGCATATTCAGTATGCAATATCAAAATCAATACGATCAGTTACAGAGTCTCTCTAAGTTGTTGTTCCCAAAAATGGATAAAAGTCAAATAAGTAAGTTAGAAATTGTTTTATTGTGTCATTGCTCTAGACCTCTTCAAGATGTTTGGATGGATTGTTGCATGACTTTACTTTCATTGATAAAGCATTAGTTTACAACACTCAAGTGGCAGTGTCATTTAAATGAGACGTGGTTATTTTTCTTGTTTTGTTTTTTGACATACTAGATTGTAAGCTGGCCCATGAACTTAACTTTCATGTTTTGTGTATGTTTTTTCAATGTTGGCCTCCTTCTGTTTTAGTTACTGTGGTATTCATGATCCAGCCTGTGTGGTCTACTGCAACACCAGCAAGAAGTGGTTCTGTAACGGCCGGGGAAACACATCCGGCAGGTAAGACACACACAGTGTAAGCTAGGTTATTATTGACTCTCTCTGTTGGTGGACTTATCTGAAAGACTACAGCGAGGATCATTTTACAGTATAGTATTCTACAATATCATCACAGCAGGTGTTCACAGCCACTATTATAATACGTCTCGGCCATAAATGGACAGTTGTAGTTATGGAGGTACATTTAAGGGAATAATGTTTATTTAATTCCAAGGGCTAATTTAAATGCATTCAAGTTATCGAAGGCAAATAGGATTTATAATTCTAAATTCAAAGTCATTTTTTATGTTGTCCTCCTCCTTTGAATCAGCCTTAATACATTTGTGTGTCCTTTACAATTGAAGCAGCTTTTGCCATTTTTTGCTCTGATAGTTCTGCCACTAGACTGCAGGTGGAGAGCTCTGCGCAATAAATACATAGCGACACATTTGGGAATTTTTATGAACCCCCACAACTACTTAAATGTTTGTAGAACTTGTGTTTCTATCAGTTGTATGATAGTATATCATATTAAAAGCTGTATAAACAAACACGTGCAAAATTGCATTATTCATTAATGACTTTTCCTCCTGTAGTTCCATGCTTCATTTGTGTCTAAATAAAATGAAGAATGGCACATCAGTATTGTACAGTACACCCTAATCCCATACAAGACTGCAGTGTTTTGCATTTCCTCCCTATGATGCATTAATTGTCATTCGTTCTACTTTTAGCCACATTGTAAACCACCTGGTGAGAGCAAAGTCCAAGGAGGTGACCCTGCATAAAGATGGCCCTCTGGGGGAAACTGTGCTGGAGTGCTACAACTGTGGCTGTCGCAATGTCTTCCTGTTGGGCTTCATCCCTGCCAAGGCCGACTCTGTGGTGGTGCTACTGTGCAGGTAAGGTTGCTTGAACAGGGTTGGTACAAAGTCTTCCAAATTTATAGAAATGCTTATTTGCTTTTACTCCTTCGAAAAATGCACGATTTTGCACAGAATATTTGTGTTTCATCTACAATATCATTGTAATACTTGAAAAGAAACCTATTAACTTAATTTTTGCTTCTCACATTAGGGTTAAGCGAAGTGGATCTATCTAAGCATAAATAATTATGATCAAAACATACTCAAGGTAAAATTAAAAATGCGTAAAATAAACAAAGTGGTGTCTTTATGTCCCTGGCCATGCAAACTGACCTTCCTTGGGGAAATAAAAGAAAATTCCAAATGTGATTGTGTGACATTTCTTCTTTGGTTGTGACCCAGGCAGCCATGTGCCAGCCAGAGCAGCCTGAAGGACATCAACTGGGACAGCTCTCAGTGGCAGCCTCTCATCCAGGACCGCTGCTTCCTGTCCTGGCTGGTGAAGATCCCCTCGGAGCAGGAGCAGCTCAGGGCCCGTCAGAGCTCTGGAAGGTATGTAAAGGATCTGCGGTGGCACACACCCGCCATTACATTCACTATGTCAATATTCTGAAGGCACATATCTCTGAGCGTGGGTTGGGCTTATCTTTACAGTTAACCAGATAAAGTCATATCGTTGGGTGTGATGCAAATAACTTTATTGCGGGTTTACTGATAATTTTCTTTCGGTTTCACTGCCTGTGATACTTTTTTCCCCAGTAGACTGTCAAAGTGAGCGAGCATTCACAACACCAGGGCTCTCAAACTGGAATTCAGCCTCCTGTCAAAGCATGTCAAAGCATGTCAAAACATGTCAACATTTCTTTATAAAAAGGACCTACTGTCTAAATCCTTCCAATTGGAATTAAGGACATTTTAGCTTATTGAAAGAAAGGTGTGTGTGTGGGCAGGAAAATCCCACTGCGACCTTGGAGGACCTGGAGAAGCCTGGTGTGGACGAGGAGCCCCAACATGTGCTGCTCCGATATGAGGACGCCTACCAGTACCAGAACATCTTTGGTCCTCTTGTGAAGCTGGAGGCCGACTATGATAAGAAACTCAAGGAGTCTCAGGTTGGAGAACCAAAAGAGAACATTTATTATTCAGAAAATATTTGTTACATGTATGTTGTAATAAACACCTAAAGTAACAATTTGGAATTATACCTTTTTAACTACTAATCAATTAATCGACAAACTAATTAGTTTTCAACTACATAATTATTGATGGTGATGAAATGACTCTTTTCTACTGTGTTTTAGTTCATAGATACATTGTGAAATACTTGGTTTCAGTTAACAGAAACGTTGCTTCCTAACAGACTCAAGACAGCATAACAGTAAGATGGGACTTGGGCTTGAATAAAAAGAGGATTGCTTATTTCACTATTCCCAAGACGGACTCGGGTATGTGTTTGTATTTTTGCGTCAAATGTTTACATTGTTGTCATCCTGGTTTGTTTAAAATGAATGTTATTTGAAATTAGTTACAAAAAACAGACATTCCAATATTATTTAAATATATGTATATATGGCTATGGTGTGTTTTTGTATTTGATTACATAATTTTGCCTTTACTCCAAGCAGTAATGTGTAGTACTTAATGGCGTTTCCTTTTTTGTCCATCTCACCCTGTAGATATGCGACTGATGCAGGGAGATGAAATCTGCCTGAGGTACAAAGGGGATCTGGCCCCTCCGTGGAAAGGCATCGGACATGTCATTAAAGTCCCTGATAGTATCCTTATGACTGTTACGATATAATAACATACTGTATTTAACCACATTTACCTATTTAATCTGAAAATAACACATGTATCACTTTTGCAAGAGTGTCACAGGCAGAAAGGTCTCTTAGTACATTAAAGTGAAGCTCAACTTAATTATCAGTAAAATGAGTCTTTAGTAACATCTAGTGACAGCAGTGGGAAACTACAATAACGCCCTCAAACATGCCTTTCTCTAGTCACGAGTTGTTTTTTTAAAACAGATTCTTTATTTTGAAAGTGATTAAACAGCTTGTCACTTGTTAATTAATAGGTACATCACTCCAACAATAAGAAAAGAGACTGAATTATACCATTTGTTGGTGCATATATCCAACATTTCTTGATTTCACTTTGAAAAGTGTCTACAATTCCACCTAAAAGTCCTGTTGACGATGTTAATCTGGGTTTTGATTAAATAAAAAATGCTAAGACCCGTTAAGAGAGCTTGAAATATCATTAAGCAACACATGGTATTGTTCATTAACTCTTTGTGTAGCAGTACTATGTTTACCTCTTCCTTGACCTTCTGTCCCAGACTATGGTGATGAGATTGCCATAGAGCTCAGGAGCAGTGCCGGCGCTCCAGTGGAGATCCCTCACAACTTTCAGGTCGACTTTGTGTGGAAGTCCACTTCCTTCGACAGGTATTCAGAAACAAACCCACACACACCTTGCTGTGATAAATGTTGATGGAAGACTTGAAACCTAGCTTTATGTATCAGTTAAGCCAATCTTAAGTTGAGTCATTTGGTTAAAGTAGGAGCCAGAGTGTATACTGTACATACAATCAAGAGACTACATATTCATTTCCTGTTTATTTTTGTTTATGCATATTCAGTGGAAGGTCAATCAATCAATCAATGTTTATTTATATAGTCCAATATCACAAATGTTACATTTGTCTCAGTGGACTTCACAGTTTGTACAGAATATCAGTATGGCAATACGACACCCTCTGTCCTTAGACCCTCACATCGTACAAGGAAAAACTTCCGGAGAAAACCCACAGTTTAAAGGGAAAATGGGAGAAACCTCAAGGTGGCTTTTAAATGCTTTTTGCATTTCACTAGTCTATGAAGTCTAACGTTTTTAACGTGCAATGAGTCACTTTGCTCTGTATTTACTTGAATATTTGACACCATTGTTTATGAAATGTTTTATTTTTGGAAAAAGTAAATTACTACCTTAATGTTTTCAATGACTCATTCTGGGCAGTTAGTTTCTGCAAAGCTTTTCCACTGAATGACAAGTCTTTTTTTGGATCCAGCAAACAACTTGATGTTTATATTCCTGTCTTCATCACCCAGGATGCAGAGTGCCCTGAAGATGTTTGCTGTGGACGAGACTTCAGTGTCTGGTTACATCTACCACAAGCTGCTGGGACACGAGGTAGAGGACGTGGTGATCAAGTGCCAGCTGCCCAAACGCTTCACTGCTCAAGGCCTGCCCGACCTCAACCACTCACAGGTGAGTTGGAGGGACGAGGGGAGAAACTGCTTTAATATAAAAACAGGAAAGTTACAGACCACATAAACAACATGACAGATACCATGCACAGTTCACTCCTATTCCTCAAGTGCTTCCCAAAATTCAAGGAATGCAACTATTCATATAGCTACTGTATGAATCCTTTGTGTCTTGGCTGTTATGATGCAGGTGTACGCAGTGAAGACGGTGCTGCAGCGTCCTCTCAGTCTGATCCAGGGTCCTCCTGGCACAGGGAAGACGGTCACCTCTGCCACCGTCGTCTACCACCTGGCCAGACAGGGCAACGGGTAAGACACATGGAGAAGTATTTTACTGCTTTGTCTGTGTTTTTTATCTGTGGGCTGGTTTCATTTAATTTCAAACCTTTATTTATGCAGGTGAATCCCATTGAGATCATTGATCTCTTTTTCAAGGGTGACCTGCTGCAAGTAGGTTCCACATGAATACATATAAACATAACAGAAAAACAAAAAGGACAGCATATTTACAGCGACTACAGTTTACATAGCTAGTAACATTTACAGGTTCCAACAACCTGTTGGAACCTCAACTGGTACTATCAGAAATAATACCCATCTCCTTGGTTATAAAATTAGTATTTGGTTTGAATGTTTTTATTTAAATGGTCTGTACCCAATGCATTTTATTTACATTTGAAGCTTTTATTGAGGTTGTTGAATGATCATTGTTGAATTTTTTTATGATGTCTTCACCCTGAAAAACAATTGTGTGTGTGTGTGACAAACAGGAGAGCCAAACTGTTTTGTTTTTTGGAAAGTCTGCCTAAACTATTCTCCAAGAATATCTTGGCTTTTAGTTTTGCCCCCTAAGACCGCGTTGTGACTTTTGTTCCTGCAGGCCAGTGTTGGTGTGTGCTCCCAGCAACATTGCGGTCGACCAGCTGACGGAGAAGATCCACCAGACGGGCCTGAAGGTGGTGAGGCTGTGTGCCAAGAGCAGGGAGGCCATTGACTCGCCTGTGTCCTTCCTGGCTCTGCACAACCAGACCCGCAACATGGACAGGTAACAAACTACTGGCTTTGATCAATACAAAAACCTGTGTGTGGTTAACTGTGAGTACAAGTATCAGATTTATACTTATATACACACACCATCAGTCTTAAAAAACGTGTCTTTGAAAAACAGAACTAGTATCGAAACAATTATATTTGATAACACTAAAAGCATGTTGTTGCTAAGCAGTATCATATCATACAAGTCCTGTTGGAGACAAATGTGTTAATGTTTTTTAGCAACAAATGTGAATCCAGGAAGTACAAATATGATAATTATTGGAGTAATGGTAACATCTGCTCACAGGCATGGTTATGAACTTATGAGTTATGATTTCTGCAGCATGCCAGAACTTCAGAAGCTGCAGCAGCTGAAGGACGAGACTGGAGAGCTGTCGTCCTCAGACGAGAAGCGCTACAGAGCTCTGAGACGCGCCGCCGAGAGGGAACTGCTTATGGTATGAAGAATGGTCTTATGCAAGACCTACTACTGACTGTTTGTGACACTACAGGGCTATTTTAGTTTAGTAGTTTAAAGGTTTGAAGCCTCATTCATAATGTTAACATTCAAATTGAGATATATTCCAGTGGTGATAGGAGCTTGTAAATGTGTGTAAGTATGGAGTTAGTACAGCCCTTTCACATTTAATAGTGATTTTCAAGTGGCATATATTTTTTAGGCTAATCAGTTCAGGCCTACTGAAAAGAGTGTGTCATGGTAATGGTTTCTAGAAATCTCAAGAATCAAAAAGACTTAGAAAAGTGTTGCAGAAAGTTCATTAATATTTCTTCTTTATCGCTTCCCTCTTTTCCCAGAATGCCGATGTGATCTGCTGCACCTGTGTTGGGGCGGGGGATCCTCGTCTGGCCAAAATGCAGTTCCGCTCGATCCTGATCGATGAGAGCACCCAGGCCACCGAACCAGAGTGCATGGTGCCCGTCGTCCTGGGCGCCAAACAGGTAGGGTCTTCATGAGAGAAAGTAAACCTGTCTGCTTAAAGCTCTGTCTTTCCAAATTGTGAGGACCACATTTATTTATTTTGTCTTAATGACTTTTGTTCCGTAGTTGATTCTGGTGGGTGATCACTGCCAGCTGGGCCCGGTGGCGATGTGTAAGAAGGCGGCTAAAGCCGGTCTGTCCCAGTCTCTGTTTGAGCGTCTGGTGGTTTTGGGGATCCGGCCAATCCGCCTGCAGGTCCAGTACCGCATGCACCCGGCCCTCAGCGCCTTTCCATCCAACATCTTCTACGAGGGCTCTCTGCAGAACGGAGTCACGGCGGGTAAGATGGAAAATAAACATTTTACAAAGCAATTTTGTTTAGGTTCATTTACGAACTGTGGCCCTTTTGCTGTGTGTTGTCTCCTCTCTCTTCCTGTAAATCTTCATCTATCCTAATATAAAAGTTATCTAGTGTAATCTTAAATGTTTTTACTTGGCATAACCTTAACTGCCTTTTTAAATGGCACCTAAAATCATTCTCAGGCTTCAGTGTGCAGCTAAATGCTCTAAAGTCATATGATGCTGCTCCAAGATATGTCCTTGCATTTTTTCCTCAAACCCTATTACCTCTTTGGTCCAGTAACCCTGTGAGACCACGGAAATAGTTTTTTGTGAAAGGTGGGGGCTGGCAGACTTATTTATCTTGTTGTATATATGCTGCACATGTCCTTATTCTCATCGGATTGTTTGTTTCTTCTACAGCGGACCGAGTGAAGAAAGGCTTTGACTTCCAGTGGCCGCAGCCCGACAAGCCCATGTTCTTCTATGTGACCCAAGGCCAGGAGGAAATAGCCAGCTCTGGAACATCCTATCTCAACAGGTTATACTTTCTCATTGTGTTGATCAGATAGAATTGGGGAGGGATGAAACCCTCTGTAATGGTCACACATGCAGAGCACACAGCACACACAGTGACATTTGTTCTCTGCATTTAACCCATCCTAGTTCCAGGAGTCTAGTACTAGGAGCAGTGGGCAGCTATTGTACAGCGCCCGGGGAGCAATGGGAGTGATGGGGGAAGGGGGGTGTCCGGTGCCTTGCTCAAGGGCACCACGGCAGGGCAGGAGGTGAACTGGGACCTCTCCAAGTAGCAGTCCACACTCCATATTTTAGGTCTGGTCGGGGACTTGAACCGGCGACTCTACAGCTCCCAGTCCAAGCCCCTACTGACTGAGCCACTGCCGGACTATATATAGATATCTATAATGTTAATTTTCACGAGTCAATTTAACCCTTGACTGATCCACATGTAGCCACTAAAAATGACTTGGATGTTCAGAAAACGTTGTTGTAAAACATAGTACATATCACACTCTATAATGTTTCAGTCAAGCATTTGTCATGTATTTACCATACTTGTCTACGCAGGACTGAGGCAGCGAATGTGGAGAAAATAACCACCAGGTTGCTGAAGGCTGGAGCCAAACCCAATCAGATCGGCATCATTACGCCCTACGAGGGTCAGAGGTCCTACCTGGTTCAGTACATGCAGTTCAGCGGCTCCCTCCATACCAAACTCTACCAGGTAAAGCTGCAAATAAGTTTTCAGTTTAAATGTTGTGTGGTGGAATTCATCAGAATAAGATAAAGCATTTAGGTCTGCATGCAAGCGATAATAAAAAGTGTTTGTTTATGGAAAAAAGTATGCAAGAACAGTGCAAGCCTGAATACTAGCCAAGGTTTGCCTAATACTTGCTGAGCTCCAATTCCTATTGATAGAGAAGAAGCCAGCAGCAGGTCGTCATAATGTTGATTCTGTGATTGACTTCATGATTTGCTAGAAGAAAGTCTGTGTTTGGGTGTATGTGTTCTCTTCATGCTGGGGTTTATTTCCTGACAACAAGACCCTCCACTCTGTGACACCCCTGCACTACCATGAGTGTGTTTGTAGGACCAGCAATTTAATGTTACGTTTTTTTTAATGAATAGCCTTTCTCACAGTTATGGTTCTATGATTTAAGCTTCTCAACTCAATGGAGGACCTTCAGTGTAAATAGTGAAACAAAGTGTGCCATTGTAAGTAAGCGACAGCTGTTTTTTAAGCGTGCCAGATACATATGTAATTCTTGATCGTAACACCCCTTATGAGATTACTATGTTGTCATTTCATTATTGTAATGTTATGTTGATTTTTAATTTTCCTTGTTTCTTTTCTTTGTTGTTGTTGTTACAAATGTAGCTGCTGTGACGCAAGAAACGTTTCAGATTTGATCTGATAATAAAGTATCATCACCTTCATCCCCATCATCATCATCATTAGACTAAGTGATGTGGAAGTGGCTCCAATATCCTATAGTTTGTGGCCATTTTCATTAAAATTGTAATACTTGTGAAGAAAGCACAACCAATTTTCTTTAAATGTGTAAATGATTGCCCTGATCATTAGTTTGCCACTGGCCGTGCTTTATTCTCCCTGTAGGAGGTGGAGATAGGACTTCATCCTCTCCTGTGTGAGGGCCAATGAGCACCAGGGCATCGGCTTCCTCAATGACCGACGTCTCAACATGGCACTCACTAGGGCCAGGTAAACGTACACAGAGGATCTTTGTGTAATATCATAAAGGTTTTTCTACTCTAGACATTTTCTATTTACTCAATTTTTATACTCGCTTAATTATTTTTGATATGTTGATGTCGTCAACATATCTTCGCATCTGTTTCTTATCATTAAGTCTTCTGCTAATGTCACGTAGGTATGGTGTGATTATTGTGGGAAACCCAAAGGCCCTGTCGAAGCAGCCTCTGTGGAACCACCTTTTGAATTACTACAAGGAGCAGAAGGTCCTGGTTGAGGGGCCCCTGAACAACTTGAGGGAGAGCCTCATGCAATTCAGCAAGCCCCGCAAGCTTGTCAACACCATCAACCCTGTGAGTTTAGTGTGTGTATTAAACAGAGAATAAATCTAACATCAGGGTTTAACTGGGTCATGAAACTGTTGTTTTCCGGTGGGGAATGTGAAGGATTAAGATGCGTTCATTTACTCATGCAGATGGGACAAGTCTAAAGAAACGGGGTAATAAATCAGTGTTCATGCAAAGATGATGAGACATGTCCTAAAAACACATTTAAAATAGCTTTTTAATTTTTTTGCAGGGTGGACGATTCATGAGCACAGCCATGTATGATGCCAGGGAGGCTCTCATTCCTGGATCTGCTTATGACCGCAGCAACGGTGAGAAACTGTTAACCAAATACCTATCATTATTTTTGAATGTTAGAAAAATACTAATTAACCAATTGCAAACATGTTGAATGTGCTTGCTTAAGCATTTCAAATACAAAAACAAGAACCATGTTTTAGATTTAAAAGGAAGTAATACTAACCCGTACTGCTTTCCTCTACAGGACGTTCATCCAATATGTATTTCCAGACCCACGACCAAATTGGTATGATCGGCACCGGCCCCAATCCCATGAATTCCCTGAACATCCCCATCCCCTTCAACCTTGTGATGCCCCCCATACCTCCACCTGGGTACATGGGACAGGTCAATGGACCCTCAGCAGGTGAGTGAGACATCAAGCTGTAGCTAAGTGTGGCATGCTTAAAAGGCCCTTGGTGCTATGGAACACTTATAACACAAATATCCTGCCTCCAGGTCGAGGTGGAGGAATGAAAGGCAAGGCAGGCGGTGGAGGAGGAGGCGGGAATCGAGGTGGCCGTCAAAGAAACCGCGGCAACATGGGGAACCACAGCGGAGGGAATGGAGGAGCAGACCGGCATGGAGGCCACATGAGCGGCAGCCAGGCCAGCCAGGACCTGGGCTCCCAGTCGTTCTCCCAGGGCCCACTGACGCAGGGCTACATCAACATGAGCCAGCCCTCTCAGATGAGCCAGCCCGGGCTCTCACAGCCTGAACTCTCTCAGGTTCGATCACTGAACTGCCATCTATTGTGAAAACATCTAAATTATAAAGTCAGTATTTAGTAGATTCATGATGTGCGCTTTCTGAAGCCAGTTCTTTGTATTACTGCCGGGTCTGTTTGCACATATATTCCAAGTGTGTGTCCAGGTTTCCCCTTCAAGCAAAGACGTCTTCATCTTGTCCAAACCACTTGCTGCTTTTCTGCCTGGAAAGAAATTAAGGCGTAACTTTTGCCTGGCCTCTTTTTAACTTTTTGTTTTTTTCCCATTATAGGACAGTTACCTAGGAGACGAGTTCAAATCCCAGATTGATGTGGCGTTGTCCCAGGACTCCACCTACCAGGGGGAGCGGGCCTACCAACACGGTGTGACTGGACTGTCCCAGTACTAGACTGTAAGTAATTCCACTGAGGACTGAAACTAAGATGTTTCAATGAAAGGAAATTAATAGTTTGATATTTTCGAAAAAGAGCCAATTCACTTCCTTGAGTTAAAGACGCAATAGACACGTTTTTGCCATAATGAAGTAAATGTTGATTACACAATGTAATGGATATAAACTGATGACACTATCACCATCTTAGTTGATTTCCTATAATCCTCACTATGCAATTCAGTCTGCCACAGGGTATGTCCTGGTAGAATTAAGTCTTGAAGCAGTGAGTCCTGTGTTGCTGCAAGAATCACAATATGACTTTGCGACAGCAAATCCAACAAAATGTATACTTGGAAACCTTAGATGGCAGGGGGAGTTATCTGTTGCCACTTAAACCTGTAGAAAAAGTGTAAAAACAACAGTTGCTCAATGATGGAGGGATAAGTGCCAGACTATTTCTTGGCAGAGGCCAGTAACTTGCTGGAGTTTCTTTGCTTGTTGGCAGCTTCACATTGAAGACTTTAAGAAGTCACTGCATCTGACAAAGAAATAGTATATATATTTAATATATGTGACATAGCATGTAGATAACTGGTGGGTGGATTTTGTTACCTAACTAGCTAGCATTCCCCAGATTTCAGTCTGTGTGCTAAGCTAACTGCCCGCTAACTCCAGCCTTATATCTACTATATAGATGTGATTGGTATTGACTTTCTTATTGAACTCTCTGCTCTCACTATTCTTTTAAATAAAGGGTTTATCTGTTTATTTCTTAAATGATAAATGAATATTTCCTAAAACAAGTATTAACGTGTTTGTTTTTTGTATTTGTCTCACAGGTTGCTGGTAAAGAGCTAGGCCTATGTGAAGCTTAGTTCAATGGTATTTTAATCTGGGTAATAACAAAAAAGAACAAACATGGATACCCGTTTTCCACTGCTACAACCGAAGCACCACTGTGTGAAAGTGACAGGAGAGAAACCGTGAGAAACCAACGAATCACAAGTGTGAGAGCAAACATGGGAGTAGAGCTGGACAGGAAGCGAGCAAGAGACGAGGAGAGAAGGCACTGCTGCTCACACGCAAGGACATGGCGAAGGAGAGAGCTGTCGTTGTCGGAGCAGCACAGTCGGAGAAGCAAGACCTTCGACAGGTCAAGGAGGGTGGAGGTCCCAACAATTCTGGAGTCGGGAATGGGGGGGCGACTGTGTCATCTTGTCCCTCGCGAGTCCCTGAACCCTCTGAGATCTTCAGGCAGTAGAGGTTGGGAATCTTGCTCCAAAAGTTGAGAAAGATGGAGGAAAAGTGTCTCTCACAAATGTCCTCCAAGCTAACTCAACAGGACATCTTCTGTAGCTTGGAGAGAGAGAAGACAAAAGGAGACACAGCTCTTGAAGCAGTTGTTATGGCAACTTTTTTAAACTCAAAGCTTGAATTGAGGCTCTAAATATTTAACATCGAAGCATCCAGGAGAGATGAGTGTGAAAACACTGTCTGGCTTCTCAAGTGAACTCAAAAGTGCTTGTCGTGCCTCAAAGAGTTCCAATGAAATTTGAGGATAATTTGCTTTTCTTTCTCAGCTTTGAGTTGGAAAGTGTTCTAAAATAAAAGCTGTTTTCATTGAGGTATTCAGTGATGTAAGCTAGTGTAGTAGCCGTCTTTCAAGGCAGGGCTTTCTCGAGGCAGTCTGCAAGGATCAAGTGGGGGTTTTAGCTCTTACAGATATAAACATAAAAGACACCTTTGTCTCCAGATCTGAGGCTCTAAACATCTGAATAAAGAGAGACATTTTAGTTTTTGCTCTTCTAAATGTATCTTTAAACTAGTGTTAAAGAGTGGGTGAACACTCTAACTTATGACTGAATTAAGCTGTCATTCTTTCCTGCTGACCCTAAAGCCACTAAAGCTTGCAGACAGGGATCATCTTGAGCATCTATAGCAAAAGGCATCAAAAAAGCCAAATCAAGAGGGCAGCAAAGACCCTGCTCCAAAACAAAAAGAAACTGCATACATTGAGATTATCTCTGAAAATAAATCATCTTGAGTAGACATAACTACTAACATACTATACATAACTACTCTGTACCAATGATGAGTAAAACCTCTAGGTTCCGATCCGATCTTAAAACAAATGTGTTGAAAAGAAACGTGATCATAGTTTTCACCATGTCAGAATGGTAAGGGATATTAAGCATTTTGAAATGCCCATAGCAAAGTTATATGTTGAACGTGCACTGTAACCCTAAAATGTGGCATAAAGAGCTCTTTAAATGATTACGATGCAAGGACAAAAACTTAACATTGTCGTCTTCCCCTATTTGTTTCCGTCCTTTGGTTTCCTTAAGTGTTGAACTAATAGAAATATGTCAAACTGTCACATATAGTTATGCATCATGCCAGAGTTGTATAACTTCAAAAGACATTAGTGAACTTTGATTCAGAGCTCTACGTGTGCCGTTTGGTCTTATTTTACATGTTTTAGATGGACAATGTTTCCATGAAGCTTGTTATAATCACTTTGTAATTGTTTTTAGTTGTACTTAGTTTAGTTTCATGTCGTCAGTACAGTATTATATATTGATAATATATAACACTTTGGCCAACTTTTATTGTAATAATATGTATTTATTCCCCCTTTCTGTATATTCTCTGTAGATTAGTTTACTCTTAATTTATCTCACAACCTATATGGATAAGATCACCATTCCCATCTAGATGCTCCCTATTAAGATTATCATGCATTTCATTTAATGAATAAAAGTAGTTTATTCATTTTTCCATCTTATATTTTCAAATGAAGGAATTTGTTTGGCCTATTGCTGTTAACAACTGAACTGAAAATTACGTTTTGTGTTTGGAACATTTTGTATTTCTGCCCACAAGATTCTCCTGTTGATATTCTTGGAAGATTACAATTCCCTTCTTTGCTGCTTCAACTTGACTTCACTGTTGTATTTCTGTGTTAAAGCCTCCATGCCAGTAACAGGCATTATGTCTGTATATCTTCACATTTGGCACAAAGTTTACTTGGACTCAAGCAAGGATGAATTGATTTTAATTTGGTAGTTAAAGATCAAGGTCATTGTGATTTAGTAGATTATTCATATCTCACGGATGCAGACATTAATTATGAAAATGTTACGCAAATGTCTAATAGAATAATGAGGTAATCACACTTCTGACATAAATGGATACACTGGTGGCGGAGGTATACATTTTCTATTCAGGACTAATTTACTCATCATTACTGTCATGTATGCTCTCTTAAATCCGAACTTGCAATTTCAAAAATGTATGAATTCAACATTTCAAAAACTATTTATAACAGCTTTAGGCCCGACCCCTAAATGGACGTATTTTTAAGTCATGACTTTCCTCGGGGACTATATTATATTAAGCCTTATAACTGGTTCGCGCCAAGCAGACTAGATCCGGTTTGCAGTATGCACCCATGCAGGCTCATTGGCTGCAGGCAGGTTGACACTGTTTCCCTGCCTCCTGCAGCTGTAGCGGTGCTCGGAGCCTGTGGAGCCAGCAGGTGGTACTCTACCGTCGGCGGAGTCCCACTGTTGAATGCGTGCAGCCGGCTGGAAGAAAGCTGTACAACTACAAAGAGGAGAGAACTGAGCAACACTGAGGAGGGCAGAAACAAAGAGGCTGTTTGTTCTCCAGCGGAAGATGGACACTCGCAGGAACGCAGTAACTTCAGTCGCCGGGGTCAGCAGCTCTGCCTCCACCGGGTTGTGACTACTCGGGCTCCGCAGAGGTGAACAGTGGACGCCGGTGGTCAGGACCGGACGGCACGGACACTTTGCGGGTTACGGCACGGACACTTTGCGGGTTACGGCACGGACACTTTGCGGGTTACGGCAGGGACACTTTGCGGGCTACGGCAGGGACACTTTGCGGGCTGCAGCAGGCTGTGTGCGGCGCTTTGCGGTGAAGCATCCCCCTGAAGAATAAAGCATTTTGTTGCTCGGAGTGAAAGAAAGAGCAGACTGGGAGAACAGTGCGGAATTATTGTGAGATAAAAAAAAGGCTCGCCAGAGGTCTACACCGAAATGGGGTGAGTTTGCCTATTTAATTAGGTTTAAAACGAAATGTTAAAGCAAAGAGTTTGGCTTTAATGTTTATATTTGAACCGTGGGTTAATGGAAGCTGCAACTCTCTCCTGTGTAGAAAAGAAGCCACAGCCACCTTTTAAGATGTTTCCTCACCACAGAGAAAGGTAAGAACAAGCTTGTCCCATACTACATTTGGCCTTAGGTTGCCAGAACAAATTGATTCTTGATTTCCCAACAAGGGAAAGTTTGTCTTAACTTGAATAATTAGGATAATACTCACTATTAAAACATATTGTATTATTAGAATACAGACTCAGGAAACTTGCATCATCTAAAAGCATTCTTACTTTAATTTGCTCCCGTGAGTATTGTCCACAGTATTCACTGTTACGTGTCTGATATGTGTAGTAATGTAAAGCACTTGGAAAAGCACTGTAATAAATGTAATGAATTATTATTATTATTAAAGCAGTGCCGGGGTTTCTTACCAACACTGATTCAGCTGGGGCTTTTCAGATACATCTGTGAAATGAAAGCCATCATATTCTGTAATATTTTCCTCTGTTTGGCCCAAGAGTCTTCACATTATTTGAACCATCATTCTCATTAATGACTCTACTTAAGATGCTGTTATTGCAGTTGTAAATAAGAAATGACCAAGGAGTGGTTACACAGAGATCATAGCAGGGCATTGATGTATAAAACTGCTAATTTATTGACTAATAATGTAAAACTTATTTTTGATTTGTTAAATATGAATGTGTAAAGGTACTGCCACCAACTGTTTTGTTTGACTACCTGTCTTTAGACTGGGGGGTTGGTTCTAAATGCCTACATTTAGAAATCGGTCCTAATGTACAACATATCTGTTGAAAAGATTTAGATAGAGCAGATCAGACAGTGACAGAAGAGACCCAGCAAAGCAGATTGTGAATTAGAGTTGTTCATCATGAGGGGCAGCCGCAACCCCCATTCAATCACTGCCAGGCTTTGTTACGCAGACCCCCTTTAAGCCTTGAAGGCCACATCCGTCTGCTGAGGATGAAGGTCGAGGGACTGAACATCCTCCAGAAGTGTCGGGGCTGACCAGTGAGCAGAAGACATGCTGAGAAACATGAGCACACACACAGTTTTTATTTTTACACCGCCATAGTGTTGCAACACCAATTTCCAAGTGTCGACACACACACAATGACCCTCTGTTCAAACTTGATAGTGTAACATCCAACAAGGAGGTTGCAGGTTTGATTCCTAGTTGTTGTGAAGCTGAACATGTAGCTCTGGTAAATCCCATCAAACACCAAACGTGAGGGAAGGTCAAAGCATGAGGGGGTAACTTGATGTTTGGAGTGTGAAGTCTTTCTCCACTGCCCTTTGGGAACGCTTCATTCAGAGTGTCATCTTAATGTGCGTCTTTTGTGTTGTTTAAAGGCAAGGGGGTTGACCTAACTGTTAGTATTTGTTTGATGCGTGGTCAAAGTGTATTATTAAGTGATAGTGACTATTATGACATGACTATGACTTAGGATAAGCTGTTTTTCTTTGTCTTATGATGATTATCTGAATATCTTTCAACAGCTTCTTGGACAAAAACAGTCATTTGCAGACGCCCTTTTGTGTTTTTAGGAAACTGTAATCGGCATTTATTTACGATTCTGTGACAGACTTAACAAAAATATTGAGAAAAAAGTCAACATTAGAACTGATAATGTCACTAAATGAATTGTTGCTGTGTTTTTTTAGTGTCTGTTCTTTTACATGACACATCCCTCATGGAATTTTATAGGCATATTGATAAACAATATATCAACCATGTCGGTATGTTACACCTCCAGCACATGACATATTGGCACAATAAAGCGACCTCCTACGATTACGTCAGCCTAAATATAATGTCCAATGAGATCTCCAACAATAGAAATGTAATAAACTAATATAGACTTTTAATTTGTTTTCATAATAACAGAAAAAGCTTTTTCTCTTCTCCTTCTGTCATCAGAGTTTCTTTTTCTATGCTCCTGTTCTTTGACTGAAACTTTAGAAACTGGGGACCATGAAAAGAGATGAGGCGATTTGATAATAATAATAATATATTGGGAGGGATGAAACCCTCTTTAATGGGCACACATGCAGAGCACACCGCACACACAGTGACATGTGTTCTCTGCATCAGAAACATTGCATAATGGGAACTGTGGGATCTTGTATTTTGGAAACTGTACTCATACCAGGGTGTAATACTCGGGATATGTTGACCTCTGTACATAATGGTTAATGGTTAGTTGGCATATGGGGAGGATTACTGTGAGGTGAGAGGGAAACGTACACTTCTTATTATCAGACAGGACTGGGTCAGCTATCAAAATGACACCATTCATATGAACACCATTACAGACACGTCTTAACACAGTGCATGTAGGAGTCTAAAAAACATTTCATTTTACCTTGATTTCCCTGCGCAGAGAAACACAAAGAGAACCTTATTGGATTTGTGTGTCACTAATGGGGTCAGATATAAATGTAAAATGACTGGCCAAAAGAATGCAGTTCTATTGGGAACAGCCGCTGCAACCTACTGTACAATGGTGCATAGAAAAGAAGTGTCCTGGTTTCTATTCTTTTTTATTTTAACTTTGCACCTCTTATGCAATGTTTAGAAGAGATGGAGACAAACAGCGCATATTTAGAGAACAGAAGCATCTTGTCATGATTTCTTTTATTTCTAACAGTCAAATCAATGTCGGTATTGTCTTTATCGAAACATTTCATTTTGAAGACATTTAAGAGAAGACATTTACAACAAACATCTCAGCCCTGTATGTAAGGAGCTGTCTGTGTGTCGTGTTTGTGAGGATGGCATGGACACATAGTCAGTCAGGTCTTTGTTCTGTCATCACATTGACATTAGTGTTTTTCTGTTTTTGTTTGTTATTGATGTTGTTAGCCACATAAGTGCCATGGCTCTTGGTCGATTGGCTGAAACCTCTCAACAGCTATTAGATCTGCTATGAATTTTGGCACAGACATTCCTATTCCTCAGATGATGTATCCCACTGACTTTGGGGACCCCCTAATTGTTCTTCTAGTTCCACCAGGAGATTACATTTTTACTATAGTTTGGTTTATGACCTAATACCTAAAAAACTGATCCATCAGCCTCAGTTTTTAAGGGAAGTGTTGGCATGCTAAGATGGTGGACATGAGAAACATGGCTCCTGGTACACATCAACCTGTGAGCATTGTGAACCCGAGAAGTTTAGCATGCTGGCGTTAGCATTTACCACAAAGTACTGCTGTGCCAAAGTGAAGCCTCACAGGGTCATGAGAATGGCTGTTGTTGGTGGTTAAATGGTTGTTTTGTCTTCATTTGTTTTTGCCTTTGCGTTGATATAAATAATAATTTGAGGAAAAGAGGAACAAAGGAGTTAGCAGAGAGACATATGCTGTTCACACCACATGACTGGCTAAACCGACTCCCAACACTGGGGACTCTGTTGCTTTGATATATTTACCTCGTATCCAGGATACATCTCTGGCAGGAGCAGAGCGAGGGTGGAGGGTGACCGACTCGAGAGAGGGTTCAGAGCGTTTTGAGTCAACATCATTTGCCAGCTAAGTCTCAGCCCTGTATGGGGAATGACGCAGGGAACAGTGTGGGAGAAAGCCAGCCTCTGTCCCTGGATGGCAGATGGAGAAGTGGAGTTATGAAAATAATGAAGGATCTTGTTTAAAACATAAAAGGGACACACTTGGAACAGTTGTATGATAATGGGTTTTAATGGAGGGCTTTTTAAGTGATTTAATGGAAGACAATTTAAGTGTTTAAATGAAGAAAAAGGTAAGGGGTTTAATGGAGGACCATTTAGGTTTTTTATTACGCAAATCATGAGCAAAGACATTTGTCTTGTTTTTATGACTTTAAAATGTTCCGAATTTTGCTCCTTAACATTTACATTTACATAAACAATTTTCTCATCACCATGGCTGTGCTTCCTCCTCCAGGGAGCAGCCAATCTTCAGTTCCCGGGCCCATGTTTTCCAGATCGACCCCGCCACCAAGAGGAACTGGATCCCCGCCAGCAAACATGCCGTCACTGTGTCTTTCTTCTATGATGCCAACCGTAACGTCTACCGCATCATCAGCGTGGGCGGGACCAAGGTGAGGGAAATGCTCCTTATGTGGCCAAAATGTTAAAACAACGAAACTAATGATATATTAACAAAATAATATAAATAGTTCCTGTAGATTTAATATCCAGGGCTAAAATGTGCATTTTTCAACAACAAAAAACACCCAATTTCTAAGTGGTTTTCTCACAGTAGTGTTATTTTGTTTGGTTGCAGTAAAGATGGTGTCCTTGGCAACTCAGGAGGCTATTCAGTATTTGTACTAACGGTCACAAGCCAAACAAACCAGCTTCAAATTCATTTTCCTCGTCAACAGCAGACAGACAAATCTTCAAGGTTAAGAAATATATAGTGAAATAAGCCACAGTAGGCGTCAACAAATCAGCAGCTGGAGCGTCTTTCTGGCAGCTCTATGGATTTAGATTATGAGGGAGGGGCCACATTGAATCGCTGAGGAGGAGGGGTTGGGTCTATCTGATTTCTTCTTAGCACCTCTGGTCTGACCCACATTTCTGATTCCCAGAAGGCTTTGCGGGGGGGGGGGGGGGGGGGGGGTCACCAGCCCAATCCTGCCAGGACTTGTGTCTGGGTCCACAATAATCTCTCCGCTGTCCCCAACATGTTATGTCAAACATGTCAGCGCAGCAATGTAGACCAGTTCATCCAATCATTTGTTGGAGAAAAGAGGAGGACAAGACAGCGTAACTCCTAATCTGTTATTGCCCTTCAATTCTGGGATTTAAAATCCATTATTGTAAGGTTTCAGATGACGTAAAAAGATTTATAAATAGATCCGGTTTAATATATTTTTACCCCGGGGTGACAGAGGATAACCTGTTGGATGTGCTGTTTTTGTGTCTGTACTGCTTTGTCATAAATGTGATTTCAATGTTCCTGTGCTCTGAATCTGCTTGGAACAATAAGAGGTTGTGTTTTGGCAGAGCTTCAGTTTTTGATCATTTTCAGAACAGTGATTTTTGAAAAGAACAAACATGTCTCAAGGGAGGAATTGTGTTTGAAAAAAGCTAATTGAAGGAAATCCCAGAGGAAAGTTAATGCTTCGCAAATGTCACAATAAGCACTGATGTTCTTTCCTGAGTTCTTCACTTTTCTAGAAAACATCGTAAACACAAAGGGTTTACACAGTCTGTTGAGGTTACAAATTACCATTTTCCCGTATTTACAATGCAGGCAATTTAGGTAATTTAATGAATTAAACCTTTGTACCTGAGAAATTGTCTGGTACTTTGATTTGCTTAACATCCTAGAAGCAGTGTCTAAAGGGAAAGGAAATAGGCACTTAACCAATTTTACACATTAAGATCAGTTAATGCGACATGAAGAGAATTGCTCAGCTTGTACAGGCAGGTGTGCAATATATTTAGTAAAGATCTTTCTCAATTCTGAAACCCAACATTTGTAACTGAAAATCCATTATAAACTAGGGTTGAAGAGTTGGACAATGTTGCTATTTAGGAAGCAGGAGAGGTTTAACAAAAATATGATGTGTTAAATGAAGCTACCGGAGTTGCTGATAGCTCATGCTAGCTCATTCATCAATAGAGACAATAGTGTACCCCTTAAAGTTAAATCTATGAAGTGAATGATATAATTCCACACTTTTTTCTCATCGATGAGTAAAGCATCGAGTAGGGTAAAGTTAATTGAGTAGTTTATACTTGCTTTGCACCTTAATTGTGTGATGCCATAGATCCTCAAGTGCTACAGGGATATATGTTATATAGTCCTAGAATGAGAGTAAGGTATATTCAAGGCCTGGAAAAACAAAATGTCATATAAAAAGGAATAACATGCTCTCTTATTTCAAATTGTATCTGCTGCTGACCTACATACAGTAGACGTGCAGGGATGGTCATATTTGTTGTCTCTGCTTCTACAGGCGATCATCAACTGCTCGGTCACACCCAGCATGACGTTTACCAAGACGTCCCAGAAGTTCGGTCAGTGGGCGGACAGCAGGGCCAACACTGTGTACGGGCTGGGGTTCGCTACAGAGCAACAGCTGCACCAGGTAAAGCTCAAAGTCAACAGAGGTCAAATCACTGATGAAAACTAATTAAATACTTATCTTCTTTATTTTTAATAACCTCCTTAATCACTGTACTCAGGATAATGAGTGCTGCATTATTAATGATTCATTACCTGAACCCTTTTATCACCCTCTTTGGAAAAGTTCTCCGAAAAGTTTAAGGAGGTGAAAGATGCAGCTCGTCTGGCAAGAGAGAAGTCGCAGGACAAAGAACTGGCCAACACTGCGCTTTCCATCGCTGCTCCTCAGGTGAGGGGAACAAAACCTTGAACAAGCCTCTGCAGGTATCAGGCTGATGTGAAAAGGTTGTCATGATCCATCGAAACTTCCTGTGATGTTTCTGCTTTGCTATTTTTGAGATTGAAGAGTCACTTTAAGCACTGGCCAAGGTTAGGAGAATGCAGCATTTCAGCTATTAGACAGGGCCGCTGTTATTAAGTCATAGGAGGGATGGAAAGAGAGAAAGGAGCGAGAGGAGCTGGGTCACTCGTCTCGGAGGAAAGAGAAAGGGAAACTAGGACGGTGGTAAAATTATCCCATGCTGCTCAGCGGTGCGCCGCATTCACTGCTCTGAGAAGCCTCACAAAAACGGTAATGATGAAACTTCAGTCAGCTCTGGGCTTTTTGATCAATAGAGAATAATTACCCATCAGTTACATCTGCTTGCTCATGAGAAAAATGCCCATTTCCTTTTTAATTCTACGGCTGAACAGATTCCAAGTGATGTCTCTCGCTCCACGTCCTTTATCGACTTTGGAGAAATTGCAGACATTTGCCAACTGCGATTATTTGTGCTTGATTCTTACTAAGTAGCCCTGAGCTGAATAACTGTTGTGGTTGACATATTTAGAAAAAGTTCTTTGTATGGTGAGCTTTGTGATGACATGTTTCTTTGTCTGTTTCTTTCTTCCTTTGGATTTCCTCTGTAGTTCTCACAGGTGAGTCTGTCGTTATTCTTTTATCTTCTGACTCTTGACTAACAGACACTGAAGCAAAAGGAAATATTTGTGCAAATACACTTTGAAAGTCTTTAATTTTTCTTTCCTTGGATATTGAATGTATTTATACTTGCTGTTATGGTAGAAAGATAAGTGAGCATAAACAAAAACAAAAGCACTATATATATACATATCAACAGTAGAAAGAGTTATATATTTATCATATATATTTACGCGATTGTCAAAAAAGAACATAAACGTACACATAAAACAATATTAAGCTCCCGTAGTGCCTAATGTTTTATACATTTCATAAACTGTATTAATAGACTCTACCCACCAACTGTGTTAATCACACACCGTCTCACCTACCAATATATTTACTTTAGCAGCTAAATAACGCGTTTCACACAGAAGACCACACTCGATCTATACAACTACAATCCAAACAAGCATCTATAGAATAAGAAATATCAATTTTAAACACGTTAGAATACACTATAATGGACCACACTACCATTATACCATATCCATTACACAAGTAGGCAAAGCTCTTAAATGTATTTGATCAGAAAACATAGCTTTCTTAAGGATACAGCTCAAATCATCATGAGATCAAGACAGGACAATAATTCTGCTGAAGATCTGGAATAAGTTCCCATGAAAGAAGTAGTCTTCTCTCTGGGTTTGTTGATGAGATGCAGCCCCGCGTTGTGATGCTGTGTGTGTTATCAGTAGAGTGCATTTACTGATGTGTTTCTCAGGACCTCTCGGACGAACTCCAGTCTCCACCGGTGATGTGTGTGAACGGACCCGAGGACAAGCTGTTCCGCAGCCAGAGTGCAGACATCACCCTGTCCTCCGAGAAGGAGCGCATTAAGAAGATGCTCTCTGAAGGGTAACTGAGCAACACACACACTCAGAGTGGAAACTGAGGAGACCACAAACACGTTATTGTCCTGTTTCTGAGTCACACCAATCTCACCTTCAGTTCGGGAGTTGTTAAGAATCTTGTTTCAATTTGGTGTTTATGTGATTAGAAAGAATACATTTGATCCATTGTCCACAAACATGCATCTAACAAACCTTGAATTTTCTTTTCCTTTTTTCAATAGTTTTACAAAACAAATCTTAGCTCACAGTTCCATCTTCTAAAACGTGTCTGCCGCTTTCAGCCACATCTCATGGCCGTCATCAGTGGATGGAGTTGTCATATAGTCGTTTCAGTTATCACGTGGTATTAGTGTGGTATTTTAGTCACCTAACACCAAGTTATACCCAACTCCATGAGAACTACATCAAGTTAAAGATGTAATTTAAAACGGCCCTATTATGCTTTTTGGGGTTTTCTCTTTATATATACGTTTTTGTGCAGGCTATAATTCCGAAGTTCACGCCTAAGGGAGTTTCTTGCCCCCACTCCCTTCCTGCCTGAAACGCCTTGATTTGAGTCCTTTGTTTACTTCCCTAACATAATGACATCACTATGTAACACTCACGCTTCTATTGGCTAGCGCTCCAACGCGTTGTACGTGATATGCTAAGGGGAGGGACATCTCTAAACAGAGCCGGCCAGCTAACCAATCAGAGCAGACTGGACTCTGGTTTCAGACAGAGGGTGAAAAGAGGTGCTGCAGCACAGGCAACATTTAAGCCTTCAAAAATGTTACTGTGCTGTCACAAAATACAAATATGAAACCTAAACATTTGCATAATACTGCCCTTTAATCAATGCAATTCATTGCATTTGAGCATGTTATGCATCACCTTTAACATCCTACCTCTAAGCATTAACATGTTTTTTTATTTCAAGGGTTGATTACAGTTTGACGTCATTAGATTTGTGAAGCGTTTGAGGGAGAGAAGGGGCTCCTGTGGACACATGTGACACAGAGTCAGGCTCGTTAACATCCCTTCATAAGTCGGGCTGAGCCACCCACTGTGCTTTTATTTCCTACAGTCCAGTTACTACGATAGAAAACTGCTCCTCAGTGGTTGCCATGGTAAACTGTTGCCATGGGACAAACTCAAGCTTCTAGATGTCAAGGGAACGAACAAAGGCGAAGGATAAAGGAAGCAACGAGAACATGACTGATCTTTTCTGCAGATTGTAAGGAAAAGGATTGACATTTAACCGTCTCCTATGTTAATAATTTATAGAATCAGATAGTATATCATAGTATAGGTGTCCACATAAAATAGGAATAGTTTTACAATAGATGTGCCACATATCAGAACTCAATACATTATTAAATGCTCTGCCAAGTAAGATTTCGATTTTTAGCCACACAGATTTGATCTGAAACCATTTAACACAATTGTACTGGAAATACATGTGAATAACTACACAAAAGAACACTGTATGATGCCATTTTCCTTTCACAACAATTTGCAATGGCAACTGTTTCTTCTTCTTTGTTCGCTGATAGATTCAATTCAATTTGACTATCTAAATTATAGGGACATGTCACAACTCTTATTTACGTGAAAAAAAGTACATTAGTGTCACATTCTGTCTTATGATGAAGATGACTAAATATTTAGAGGAGTATTGTAGGGACAGTGTGCTCTCTTTGTTTGCACTTTTTGCAATTGTTGCTTTGTTAAGACCTGTGAAAAGATCAGTCTGCAATATGAATGCTGCTGCAGGCTGCATTTCTTGGTATAGGCTTCTTAACTCTTCTGTTAACCAGGCCAACATTTTGTCATCCAACACATTCACAGCAACCTCAAATATTCAGTTTGTTTCAATATTGCGTGTTCTACATCGAGACAGTTTTAAGCCATATTATCACAAGGCTTATTTACACAGTATTACATGAAACATGGTTCACTTGCTCACAGTTGTGTGTGTTTTTTTTTTTAGGTCGATCTGTGAGATGAACCTGGATACCGAGCTCTTCACTCTACAGGACAGCAACACCAAGCTGGTGGCAGCGCTGCATGAGGCTAATGCTAACGTGGAGCAGTGGAAGAAACAGCTGGCAGCCTATCAGGAGGAGACGGACAGACTCAGAGAGCAGGTGACCCTCCAATCGAAACACAGCCACTTTGGGTTGCTCTCCTTAAGTGCACTTACACTGAACATTGAATTAGCAACTATTAGTATATTCATTGAAAAGCATAAATTAGCCCATAGATCATTTTTGTGTTTATATCTTCATGTCAGCTATCTCAATCGACTAGCAAACATTGTGTGTTTTAATCTTGTGATAGATGGAGATTAAACTTGACTTATGTCATGAACTATAGAGACCTCTCTACCAGAATTGAGTGTTGAAACAGATATGTTCAAAGAGAAAACTCCACTGCAGTTACAGGGCTAGACTTTATAAATGGCCCGCTGGCCCGGAAGCACTATTTATGGCGCTTTTCCACTGCAGGACCTAGCACGGCTTAGCACAGCTTAGTTTGGCCTTGGTAGGCCAGGCTCACTTTAAGCTGCGTTTCCATTACGGCCCGTCCACACTACAGCTTCAAAAAAAGCTTGGAGCTGGGCTTGTCTGAAGCTCGACCAACAACCAATCACATGAATCTCCCGCCCCTGACACACAAGCAGCGGTTTGATTGGCTAGAGCTTGTACTGGCATATGATTTGATTGGCTGACGCTTCCACCGAAAGCTTCAAAAGTTGAACATTGCTCAACTTTTGCAGCCTGAAACGCCAGGAAAGCTCCGCTCTGCTTCCCACAATGCAGTTCGGCGAAAAGTGACGTCACCCCATTCAAAGTGAATGGGCAGAAGCGTTGGGTAGTTACTATAGTAACGCAGTGTAGGCGGGGCGATCGGCTGTTCGGCGGGCGGAGGGACGCTGCGTAAAACTGCCGTCACGTCATCTTCAATGCGAACCACAAAACCAAAACATCCGCCGTTAGCTGTTAGCACTCAGAGCTCACAGCTCCTCATATCTGTTCAGAAACTAGACAAAAGTTAAACAAGTACAAACCACAGACTATCTGTGTCATGGCGAATACAGTCGCTGGTTTATTTATGTCTGTAGGCCGCTGAGTGTGGACGGAGCATATACAACATTAGCTTAGCCTGATCGATCCGATCTCCATTCAGAAAACACACATTTAAAAGGTTTTTCGCCTGCCGTCTTGTCTGCAGACTTGTCAAAGCATTAATGTTTTTTAAAACCACCGGTAACCGGCCAAGCGCCTGGCAAAAAACAATCTTCAAATAAAAGAAAGTCACCGGAGGAGTTAAAGGAGAGTGACAGGGATTATGAGAAGAAGAGGTAAGTGAAGAGTAGAAAATATAAAGGTATATTCGCTATAGGGAAATGTCCCAGCAGTTTAGGATAATGAAGGTTCTAATTTATTATATAGCCATTACATTTCTAACTCCTGATAATGGCAGGAAGGCAGAAAGTGTATTATAAAAATAATAATACTCCTAGCAGAAATGTCACCCTCCTTTTTTAATTTTAACAATGACCACAATATAATAATTGTAATAAACCAAATATTAACAATTGAGGAAAATGAGGAAGAACTGATGATTCAAATGTTGTAGTACAAGTAGTAATGTATAGTTTGTGCATAAATTACTATTGCAACAAATGTGTTCATTTTCTTCATTATTAGAGTCGATTTTTTTTGGACGAATGCTCTTGGGCCAGTGGTTACAATGGTGGGGCCAGTGATAATGAAATTGTACTGGCCAGTGGAATTGTACCCTTAATGTCTACCCCTGAGTTAAATCAGGTCAAAAACCCTTCCTGCATTATTGAGCCAAAGACTTAAAAGTAGATCTGCAACTATCATGTATTTTCTATAAAATGGCAGTAAATAGTTATGCAAATGTGTATTCTGTGGTAACCTGCAGAGAATCTGATGGCTGAGGCCACATGTATAAATCAATGCTGGAGCTGTGAGGCTGTAGCAGGAGTAAAGTAAAGCCTCGCTCAAACAAGAGGAGGTGATGCTGACAGGACTCAGTCACTCTGTAACGACCGAGCCGGCCCAGAGAGGTCATGCTGCTTTTGATTGGCCGGTCACTTCCTTTCATTGGTTTGGTAAGCACTTGTTCAGCAAAATAAAAAAAGGACAAGTTGCTCAGGCGGCTGGTAACACACTTCATCAGTCTATGAAATGACTTGCACTGCAGTTTCCCTCCTTTAATCAAGGCGTTTCCTACTGGTTGAATCAGTTCACCATGCACACGGTCACGTTGCATTTCACCACCAGGGAGTTTGGTGTACATTCCCCGAGCCTCAGGAGGCTTTAACACTTGGTTTACCGCTCAGGTTCCAGTGAATGCCTGCTCCCTCCTCACTCATCAATAAAAGGTATTTTCACATTTGCTGGTAGCTGATTCCTCTGGGAATGTGACCTCGCCTCAGGCTGACAACTACAAACCTCTCTTATTCAAAGCTTTAATACCGTGATCCCTTTCCATTATAGCCCAGCTCCACAGTATTCTCTTTAATTCTCCCCCACTCATCGGTATTGGTATTTGACCAAGAAATTGTTTTTTCTTTTTGATCTACATCATCAAATTAATTCAAACGAGTGAGAACCCTGTCTTCTTTGGACCGAGCTTGTTCTCTATCTAAGGAAGGGGACCAGGTGGCTGAAAATGGTTCACGTCTCTGGGGTGGTGAGAGAGAGAGAGAGGGGTTTGTAGGCCAGCAATATCCTACTTTCAATGCCCCAGTTAGGAAGAAATGAGAAATCACCAGAGGGAGCTGGCATCTACTCTGCTCTTTCTTTTTTCTTCTTTCTACCGCTCCTTCTTGTCCCGACCATACATGGTTAAAAATAATCCAGCTTGTCTCTGTCTGACGCAGAGGCAGTTTAAAAGGTTGTCCTTTTTTGTTTTTTTTCAACAACTGAAATAAACACAAAGAAATCTGACATCAATTCAAAACCAGTAAAAGAAAACTCGTTTTTGAGGACAAAAAAAACAACCTCAACTTTAACAGTAGGTAAACTATTTCATAAATTGGAGCAATTGCTTGGTCCAATCATAACCCTAATCCTCGTTTTAATATAATTTAGACTTCATATTTAAGATATTTGTGTAAATCCTTGTTCCATAAGCTGAACATGATTGAATTTGTTTTTTGGTAAGTTGGCTGAGATAGAGGCCCATGGGGGCCACGGCCCCAGCGACCTGCTGAAGGACGAGCTGACCCAGTCCCTGGAGGAGCTGGAGGCCCTGCTGAAGGCCAAGGATGAGGTCTGTGGTTACTACTTCATTATTATCATCAGCGGGGGTCCGAGGCAGGGAAATGTACTAACAGGTGTCGATGGAAGAATAATCGACTCAAACTACCTTTGAAATCTTTTACAGGAAATCCACATTTTGCAAAACAAGAAAGTGGAGTACCACGACATGGAGCACGACAGGGACGAGGCCATTCACAGATTACGGGTAGGAGGGACATTATTACTACAGTGGTATGCTTTTTCAAATTACATACACATTGTCAAGTAATAGTGAGGTAATCAGAAGTTAAGGGGGCAAAAGGGTGGATGAAACTTCCCTAGTTGATAACTTATATTAAGACATGTTGTATCACTTGTGTGTGGTAATTTGAATACATTTAAAAAACATTAACTTGAACATTGGATAAAGACGGGTCAAAGGTCTTGTTTTTTATTTTATTTTATGAGGGATAATCTCTTTGTATAACTCCATGAATCAGAAAATGCTACTATTTCCATGTTTTTAGGAATACAATGTTATGTATCAGGCTATGAATAATATATAAATAAAACCCTCAATGAAAAACCTAAGAATAAATTTAGGACTAAAACTGGAAAGTTTGGTCTATGAATGTTCTGAAGTGAAGTGAAGATTTCTGGCTCTGAGTATGAGAAAAGATTTTTTTTTTTAATGGCCTTTAAATATATGTTTTTTGCGAAAATCCATACATTTTGCAATACACTACATACAGGTGAGTAGTGTAGACAAATGTATCAATGCAACCATGAAGCATTATATAATCTATGGGATTAGTTTTGTATAAAGATAAAGCAACACTTTCTCAGAATAAAGCAAAACTATGAGTTTAAAGGGAAAAAAACCGAGTTAAGCAAAATAAAATAAATTTCAAAAATTGCAAACAAATCATTTGTGTAATCATGTAAACTATAAGTATTTTTTCTTTGTTTTAACATATATTTTTGTTTGCAGTTCTCTTTGCTTCTTTCTCAATGATCAGACTTTTGCTCTCGCTGCAGCTCTTCTCGTTTGGGTTTGCGCTCCCTCATTTTTTGTTTTCGATTTTGACCATAGACTGTATATATAAATGGACGTAGTGTCCGTGACGTCAGTGACGTCCCCCATAGGATTCTGCAGAGTTGCCGTGAAGCCCTTAGTAGGCGGAGTCGGCCACTAACGGCTCGACTGTGACGTCAGAGTCTAATCCCGCCTGCTCCAAATAAGGGCAAAGAGGCGGAGCCGAGGCGGGACCTGCTGCCTCCGAACTGGAAGTAAACCGAGCTAGCTCAGGCTAAGAAGCTAAGCTAACATGAAATACATGCATACCAAGTTACTGCTAACAGTGTAGTTCCCCTATATAAACGTTACATTCATCATCAAATGAGACAATCTGCAAGAGAATTAGCTATATTTTGTTATTCTTAATGCTTGTCATTCACACGTTGAGAAAAGACGGACTCCACCGCCCGGACCTAACGGAGCCGCAGTGGGCTAGCTCCGGGACGCCGGCTGGAGCTAGCCCCCTGCGGCTCCGTTAGCTCCGGCGGTCACCACTGGGATAATTGGGTCCCCTATTAACATTTGCTCCCGTTTAGCATTATGGGCGTCATAGCCATAGACTATAAAAGTCTTACCCAAGGCTGAATCATAAACTATAATGTATATGTATGCATAAAGGGTTACGTCCTTAGCTGGCTAATAAGTAACAAGCTAAGCTACCAAGCACACAAACACCTGCGAACGGGGTTAACATGTATAATATTATCATTTTAGACTTCTTGGAAGTTCTGTTAGTACATTCAAGCGCACAGCACGACATTTTAATTGTCTGGTATTTGTAACAATATTCCCTAAAAGGCACAATCACCATGAACACGGCTAAAGCTAAAGGGTCAAGTACAGTACTATGACTAACTAACGTTGTCGCCTCTATGGTTGTAGCCTAGCAGAGTGGACAAGTTGCTGACAGTGAGGCATGTACGTGTCCATCAACGTGACCACGCCCTAATTTATGCAAAACTTTAAGACCTAATATAAATAAAAGGGTCGTGTTAGAAAACAATTCACTCACAGATTCATAATCATGAAGGTGGAATCTAACTATATCGATAATAATATTTATTGCATCCATGGGTAGAAACATGTTTTTTTTCTGCTGTAAAGTTGGGCATTTTAACATGGGGGTCTATGGAAATTGCTCCTTTCTGCAGCCAGTCCCTAGCGGCCCATGTATGAACTGCAGTGTGTGGCACTTCCGTATTGGCTTCTCGGCTGTTCCCCAGAGTTTGCCGCTTGATTTAGACACAAACGTCCCAGGTGGGCGGGACTTTCAGGTGTGTGTCCTCATTGGCTACTCAGTTTTTGAGTGACAGCCCACCACACCACAGATCATACAGTGCAACTCATGCAGCAAACTCCGGAGTCCACTCGGCCGTTTGTGTTGGTGCCTCCTGGGGAGTTTTCTTGAACATATCGGACTTATTTTATGGATTGCTGTGCATTACACTTGTGTTGTGTAGTTTATACTTTATTCCAACTTTAAATATTGTAATACCTGAACACACTGCTGCTGTAAAATAATTTCCCAATTTGGGATTGATAAAGTGTCTGTCTATTTATTTATTTTATAGATTAAAAAAACACATCTATGTATTTTCAAGCTATAAGGTGATACACAATATAAACTGTATACTATTATTTTTTCAAAGACATGTTACATTTCAAAAGCATATATTGCTATGTTTAGGACAAACAATTAAAGACTGCTTTAATTGAATAAATTCTACAATATAAAAGTGGCAGATTTGCTTTATTAAACAGACCAGACCTAGGCTGCATACCAACACAATTAGGAACATGCTCACATCTTACTATGTTGGTATGAAGAGCTGAAGCATTCATACACAATGGATACAAACTGTGTTGTCTCATTCTATATCCTGTGAGAAAATTATATACATTTAGCATTAAAAACTCAACATACTATTCCTAGCCTGAGGAAGATATGAATAATCAACAGATTTGAATGGAATCTAACATTTTCATTTAGAATAAAGACAAAAGAGTGATTATACAAATTACATTTATTGAAATTTGAACCAGAAGATGAAGTCTCAAAGAATGTTTTAAACAAAAGGACATAAAACAAAAAGGTGGATAATAATAACATCTATTAAAAGTATATGTAAAGACATTTGGTCAAATGGAATGACACTGAGCCAGTGATAAGTAACAGCAACGCCCAGCGTGGATGAAGATGGTGCAGGTCTTTCTTCATGCCCCCCCTCCGTGGATCTGATGCTGTCCCCTCAGAGGAAGTGGGAAAACGGGATAAGACCTCTGGACGCCACGCTGTCTCAATGATCCACACTGTTAATATGAGGGGAAAATAAATGTTTTAGGAAATGAAAAATATGAAGTTAACAACTAAAACACAGCTCAGGGGCATCATGGACGGTAGGTTTTCCTCAGTGGCGGCTGGTGGAAAATATTTTTGATGGGGCTATGGAAATGGTTTGCATTTTGAGAAATGACCCCTTAAATTATGACTTCTGGTGATGTTAGAGGGGGGGGGGGGGGAGGACAAATTGAGGCTTAAAAATACGAGATAATCTTCAGTGTGGTTAGCTGTGAATCTTCCAAAACTTCCAAATACCTTGTCCTGGACATAGTTTCTAGTATAAACTGCAACAGTACAGTAGGCCCACACAAACTGCAGAACACTGGTGCTTTGGGAACACTCAAATTATTTAATTCCCATTTAAAATCAGGAGACTAAATACGAACGTGTGTGTGTGTGTGTGTGTGTGTGTGTGTGTCAGTGTCATACTTGCCAACCCTCCCGATTTTCACGGGAGACTCCCGGTTTCCTCCCGGGGTCATATTTCTCCCGATTTCTGACAAAATCAGATTTACTCACGAATGTTTCCACTCGGACTTTAATACAGCTACACCATTGTTTGGTTTCCATGGTAACGTGTCTCTTTAGCAGCGCGCAACTCAAAGTTTGAGAGGGTGAGGAAGATGAAAACTGAACAAGAATCGACAACTCCACCCTCTGCTCACTCCTTTTCTGTAAAATACAGGTCCAGCCCACACATATGCTCCATGGTGCTACAGGCATTGCCCTTACAACTACAATAAGCATGTAAATGTTAATCTACAGCTCCGGCGATCCACTAGCACCGGAGTCTCCACCTGCAGACGCAGCCATCCTCGACAACTACTGTAGCGTCACCTTGGATACGAGTCCAAACAACTCACAGACACATAGGCCAGGGCGCTGACAGGGCACCCTTTGAGCATCAGATCTGACGACACCGATTGGCTGAAATTATGTTTCGGCGGCATAGTTTACAGATAGCAACAGTCAGCTTGTTGGCTGCTGCTGCTCTGGCTGAGGGCTCCTTTTTACCGCCCGGACGAGAGAGGGTAATGATACACGCTGTGGCCAGGCAGGAAACATGTGACTTATCAGTAACTTTAGACATCGTAAAACAATTTTAAACGAGATTTTATTGTAGATTATACATTTGACTATATGTATATAATACTATATAATATTTACCTTGTTCATTAAAAATAAAAAATAATTTTTTTTTTTTTAATATATTTTTTTATTTATTTTTAATGACAATACATAAATGACAATCAGACATGTGGGAAGAGGGGGCGCCCCTATGGGCCGGCCGCCACTGCTTACATATATTTTCACTTGTAGTATTTATTCTAATAATTGGTTCTGGTTGTTCTGGGGGTCTTCTGTCCACGCTCAGCTACCGTACCGCAGCTACCTGCACTGTACAATCGCTGGAGGACTGGGCTGTCACTCAAAAACTGAGTAGTCAATGGGGACGCACCCCTGAAAGTCCCGCCCACCTGGGAGGTTTGTGTCAAAAGAGAAGAGCTGCAGCGAGAGCAAAAGTCTGATCATTGAGAAAGAAGAAACAAGAACTGCAAACAAAAACCTATGTTAAAACAAAGAAAAAAGACTTGATTGATTTGTTTGCAATTTATAGTTTTATTTTTGAAATTTATTTTATTTTGCTTGACTCTGTTTTTCTTTTAAACTCATAGTTTTGCTTTATTCTGAGAAAGTGTTGCTTTATCTTTATGATACAAAACTACTCCCACGTTTTGGGTAAATTGAGGTGGAATCTACAACGCAAATAGACAAAAGTTAAATAAAAAAATGAATTATTCATTTTCAGATGTCTTCTTTTGACCCTTGTTTTGTGTTGCTTCCAACTGACAACAGCTTCCTCTCCTCTGTAGGAGACGGAGATGCGTAACGCAGAGATGGAGCGTCGCATCCAGAACACAGAGCAGACGCTGAGTAACTCTCTGGAGGAGCGGGATCGCATGGAGTCTGAAATCCAGAGGGCCATCGAAATTCTGGACATCAAGATCTTTGACCTCAATGACCTTCGCCAGAGCCTGGTCAAACTCATCGACAAATAAGAGGGGAGAAAACCCAACCCAAGAAAAAGGAACAGATGACAGGGGTAAATGTGTCGTGACCAATGCAGCAGGGAGGAAACAAAACAAGATGGAGCTGTCCCTCTTCAACAGGAGCAGCTCCTCGGCTGCAGGGTGGCAGCGTACACACGGTTTGCTTGTCCAATGTAATGTAACGCTTCATTTTGCTTTCAAGGGTCACATTCAATGCAATAAAACAACTTTAAGGTAAGTGCTTAACGCCGCTAGACATTTATTACAAAAAATGGGTGCTTATAATTTTTCACAAGTATGACTTTCGTACAAGTGGCGATGCAGTGTTATTATAAATAAGAGGCCTTGGTTATTTTTTCCACTGACAGGGTATATTTAAACGTCTTTACAACAAATTAAGTCCACTAAGTGAATAAAAGGGAACAAGACTACATTACTATTAAAAGGTTTGCCTGCATATATTATAATAATAATAATAGATAAATGTGTGTATGGTCTCGTTTAAAATAGCAGCTTTAATGTTGTTTTAAGTGAAAGCTGAGTGGTTCTAGATAAGTGCTTTTCCTGCAACAATAAGCAATGACATATTTTTTAAGGTCAGAAATAAAAGTATGCTCATAGTGTCTAATATTCTGGTAAGGCATGGAAGCACAACTTTGGATCTGGATATGGACACCAAAGATCAAATGTGCAGAGCATCGATAAGGTCTTTCAGCAGTCGTCCGTTATCACATCATCATTTAAACTCGTAAGAAACCTTTAACTTTAAGTACGATACGTAATTACACTTAGGATAAATAAGATTTTTCCACATGATTTAAATCAATTATGATAATAGGTAAACACACAAAATAAGTAATCGCTTTGTAATAATAAGTTTAACTAGTCCCGTTTAAATAATCGTTCTGTGCAACAAACTACTGACTTAGTAACTTATTTACGATAGACACAGAGACATTTTCTGCCTTCTCTCATTTCTCAGCACATTACTTAGCTGTGGACAACATGTCACACACCTTGAGTGGCTGTACTGTGTTAAAAGTGTATTTATTAAAAAACACATGTCTACTTCACGGAGTGTTTTATCTCAAAGACTGTATTGTTTAACATTGTCCAGAATGTTTGTATTATTGTTTTCAAGCCTTATTGTTCGCATTACAATCAATATCGATATTAATGCCAGCTGTGTCTCAAACTTTGAGCTGATAATGATGGTTTGGAAATAAAAACAAAGAATGCAGTCATATTATTGTGCTGTGTGTTATGTTAAAGACCATTTAGTTAATTGATGATAATGAACCTTAGCTGATTCATTTGGATGGAATTTGATTTGGCACAATCACAAAAAAATCTTCTGTGACTAAGTAAAAAACCAATCCATTAATTATTATCGCTTGTCAACATATTTTATTGACAATATCCAGTCCCACCTTTTATTTCAGCTTCTTTTTGGGTCTGACTTCATAAGTGTCCTGAGGGTTGACGGCACAGGTAAACGAGCGGACCATCCTGTCACTCTCACCAACCTGTTTTAATGTTATATTCTTTTTTTCCCTCTTTTCTCTTCACACAACGAGTAAGAGTCACTTTGTTGAGGCTACCTTTATCTACCTTTTTATATCCAAGTTCACAATAGCTTAAAGGTTTACTGCAGGGGTACTCAAACTTTTTTTATTAAAGGTCCACTTGTGAATTTTATACAAGGTCAGTGGTCCGGATCAATGCCAGTAAAGTCCCCCCCCCCAGCAGTTTGCGCTATGCATGGGCCCCCCTTGAGGGGGTTTCCCGACATGTCGTTGCAGTACATTAAAGGGTGTTTCATGTTTTCGTTGCTGTGTACCTTCTTAATCTACCTTCTTTGGGGGCCCCCTTCTGGTCCAAGCACTTGCCTGCCTTGCCTGTCGGCAAACGGCGCCCCTGTACACACACACAACACACACACACACACACAACACACACACACACACACCACACACACACACACACACACACACAACACACACACACACACACACACACACACACACACACACACACACACACACACACACACACACACACACACACACACACACACACACACACACACACACACACACACACACTATGGTGGCTTGAACTAGTGGGAGAAATGGCACTGTTTGTCTGTAGCCAATGCCTTGAACCTCGGCAAAAAAGGCATTAGAAGCATTAGAAAGTCAGGTAAACTTGTGGTTAACTTGCGGTCTGCAATGCGTGTCACGCTCACGCACACAAGTAAATGCACGTTCATTCTCACAACGCATCAGACACAAGAAAATATACATTCATTTACATCAGAATCAGAAAGTTTTTATTTTGTATAATATTTATTTATTTTTTTAATAATGGGACACAGGGTTCGGTCCGGATCCGGACCTTGGTCCGGAGTTTGAGAAGCCCTGGTTTACTGTGTACTTAAACTCTAGTACCAACATATCAATAGTGTGATTACAAAGTTAGGCCGGTGTTTGTCAAAAAATATTCAGCCGTTATCAGTGAGAAAATTGCAACAAGAAGGGTCAAACTGATTGTTATTTTGTTACATTATCAAGAACATTGACTGCAATCAGTTTGAGAACCACCATGTCTGTCAGCTTTACACCTAAAGATAAATAAGGAGTTTTTGTTACAGATTCCATGGGAAGAAACAGGGGGTTACGTATTGTAGTTCTAGTTATATAAGCACAGGCGGAGCCCTCTACTGGACTATGGGTACTACTCAACCATGCACCTACTGAGATACATAAACGTAGCCAGCCAATCGGGGCGAGTCTACCTGAATGTGCGCGCAGGCCCACTGTATATAAGGCGGCCACGCCTCCTGACTGTCATCCTACACCCTCTTCAGCGAGCGGCATAGGAAAGACAGGGCCCCCAGGTAGAGGGCTCCGCCTTTGCTTATATAACTAGGGTTACAATACGTAACCCCCCGTTATATCTTACACAGGCGGAGCCCTCTATTGGACTCTATGGGTACAGTGGGTGGAGCCCTGATGGATAAACGCCCTGTCGTTCAACAACATCGACTCATCACACTGCCCCTGACCGGCCTTTGGTTAACAGCCACTGCACCCCAACTTCCTCTCATCCGGGAGACCGTGGAGAAGTCGGGGCCGCAGCTTACTTGGCTGGGTAGAGCACACACACACACCTTACTTCGTGTAGAGCCTGCATGGAAAATAGTGAGGAAGGCTCTCTCCCCGCCTGCCTGCCTGTGGGCGGGCATGGAGAGCCTTCCTCACTATTTTCCTCCAGCCCTGCATGGGGCCTACCGTGCACCCTGTTTCCCGGGTCCCTAAGGAGCATGGGGAGAACGTAAGTGCACCATGTCCCCCACACTCACACACGCTTGCCTCGTGTAGAGTGTGCATGGACGATAGTGGGGAGAGTCCTCCAGCCCTGTATGGGGCTTACTGCGCACCATGTGTCCCTGGTCCCTAAGGAGCATGGGAAAACACAAGTGCATTATGTCCAGGAGGGGGGTCAGATACCTACCGACCCACAGCCCCCCCCCCCCCCCCTAACCAGTCCTGTGTTGCCCCAGCAAGCACAGACGATGAGAAGGAGCCAGACATGTCCAAGAGATAAAACCTTATGATGGGGCCTGGCGTAGACCAAGACACCGCCGTACATATGTCCTCCACACTCACGCTGTTGAACAAGGCTGTTGATACAGCCATACCATGTGTAGAGTGTTCATGGACCCCAATGGGGAAGGCTCTCCCCACCTGTCCATAGGCATGTGAAATGCAACCGCAGAGCCATCCTCTCAGGCATTTCTTGGACAGAGCTTTACCGGCCACACCATCCCCAAAGCACACAAACATCTGTTCAGTGCGCCTAACTGAAGCCATGCGCCCTATAACATGCCAGCACATGCGCCGGGCAGGTGCAATTTAGCCTCCCTGTCCCCAATATGGGGTGGAAGACTAAAGCCGTCTAACTGTATAGCCCTCGACCTGAACGGACTCCTTAGGTTCCTGGGAACAAAGGATGGGTTCGGTCTGAGTGTCGCCCCGCTACGGTCACCCCAAATCAAAAGTCAACTCGGGTGCATCGACAGAGCGGTTAGCTCGCATACTCTCTTGGCCGAAGTCAAGGCAAGCAGCAAAACTGTCAATGATAGTGCCTTCAGGGAGGAGAGCTCCAGAGGCTCAAATGGTTCTGTGACCAGAGCCTCGAGCACCAACGGCAGATCCCATTGCGGGGTGGAGACATGCACCACTGGGCGCTGTCTCCTGACCTCCTGGAGGAAAAAACGTGCCATAAGCGGTTGACTAAAGGCTGACCTGCCGCCAAATATATATATATATATACATATACATATATATATATATATATATATATATATATATATATATATATATATACATATATATATATATATATATACATACATATACATATATACATACATATACATATACACATATATATATATATATATATATACGATTACTCTTTGTAATCTTATCCAGCTCTGATCCCTCCTCCATCCCTCTTTCCTGTGAGAAGTACTTAGCAGAAGCCTCGGTCACCATTTTAACAACCCCGATTTCTCTTATTCTTCTCTCTACCTACACTCATTCGTCTTTGATCAAGACCCCCGGTATACGCTAGTCAGCGCCCCTACTTACACCAATCAGCGTGCGATTACCGTACAGCCAATCACAACGCGTGACGTTATTGGTAAGCGACGGACCCCGAGCAGATCTGGTAGCCCGAGCACTATGGTACTGACACCGGCATGGACTGGCAGGTTTCAGATGAGGAGCGGTGACAATCTGCTGCGATAGATACCCATTCATACGATTAATTAAAATATAAAACGCAGAAATAAATGCAAACTTTTTTATAATTTGAAGGAAAAAAAAACATGTCCCTGGAGGGGCTCGAAACGCCAACCAAAGCAATTGCGCTACAGAGACAACCGTTTCTGCAGTTTTCACATGATTACATTTTAAATGTCAGCAACATTCATAACCCTACTTTTTCTATAGTGATTGCAGCGACAGTTATCACCGGTGTTGTAGCGCCCCCTTGTGACAGCAAATGCGCTCAATTCAAGCGACATCATGCATTTCTCGTTTTCACCGCTAGGTGGCTTGTCATAGGCAACATTGACAACTTCAAATCTGATTTAAAAATTATAAACGCATACAAGATAAGGATATAAGCAAACAACAACCAAGAACACATACGTTAGATGGTAAGTACCGATACATACGGCCTAAACTGAACTTGTATATATGCGACCTGTTGGTCGAAAACAGCTAACGTTAGCATAGCTTTCCTCACGGCTCACCTAACGCTTAATTAGAGGGTGCGACAAGCTAATAAACTACTCGCTAACTAGATTATTTATACTAAACTTTAAAAAAAGATAGAGTTGACCAATAATTCAATTACATAATATTACAACATGTGAGGGCCGACCTATTAGCTTGAGTTAACGGTTACATTAGCATTGGCACAAGGACAGGGGTTTGCAGATAAAGTAACACACTAGCTTAGTTAAACTGGGCAAACTGCTAGCGCGAGCAAACAGTGCACCTTAATTACTTCTGCAACACATATAATTGGAAATATAACTAATAGAAAACTCACCGAAAGTCAGCTAATTAAGTCCCCAAATCCCTCCATTCCTCATGACCAAGGACAAGTTATCCAAATGGTTGGAGCCTTACAGAAAATTGATGACGTGTTTTATTTAGAAAGGTGTGGCCCCACCCTTTAGAAATCCACAATCACAGTTTTGATCTATATTTTGTCACGCAAATAGTACGTGTCCTCGACAGTACGAATATGTGACTACAATTACACACATTTTCAGTTGATACTATTATATTACACGTGTTTGTTATCACATTACATTTCATGATATCATCTACCAGCTGTGTCATCCCGGTGCGAGCCACCAGATGGCCCCGTGGTACAGGAGAAGATGTGTCTGTCATGGAGAAGATACAAGTAACCTTTTTATTCCCGAAGGAAAATGCTGTGCATTCATGCAAAAATGTGAAGAAAAAAGACAACATGAGCAGATCCAAAATATATAAAATTAATGCATTTCCAAAAAGCAGGTAAGCAATCTGAGTCAAAAACTATTAACAGGTGAGTTACTAAAGAAATACTTTTTTAATTACAAAAATTGCATTTATAAAGGATTATCTCTTGTTATAACAGATAATATGTTTTGCTCTAAAGAACCTTTGTAATAATGGACTATGCAAGCATGATTCAAAAGATTGGTAAATAAAACAATGTAATTCGACTTAATCACATAAGATACTTTATCAATGTAGGCATACAAATAGACATACTGGCAAGAGTAAAAGTATTGTAAGAGAATATTTTCATCTGATCTGTTTATAGAGTCTTTTATGGTTCCTTAGAGTCTGTGATACTGCAAACATCTGCTTGTAGTCAGTCAGAGACTTCTCTGTAGGTTGAGGTCACAGGTCAAACGCTTCTCCGATATCCGTGGGGGGGTTTGAGATCTAGCAGCATCTCTTTGAGACAAGCAGATCATTGTCTTGCATCGGCTAATTGATTATACGCGGGCTTTCTGGAAGCCCGCCTCTCCTCGTGTTGGTTAGATGTTTTGTGTCTTTTGGTTCAGAGATCGCTGGTGAAACACGGGACGGTGTGCAACTAAGTGATCTCCCCGGCCGTTATTGTCTGTACTGTGATCAATAAAACTCTTCAGTGCTTTTGGCTAACAACGGTTCCAGACTCCTTCATTCTACCTCAACATTGCAACAACAGAAGTTTACCTTCACATTTAAAGGAGGGAGAATAAGGAGGATTGTCTCCCTCCCTGATCATAAGTCAGAGACTATTGCCGTTAACTGCCCAAGTTCAATATGTGACTCATCTAACTGTATTATTGTGTTTCCTGTGTTCTCAGTTTACCCAACATGGGAGTTATATCCAGAAAACCAGTACTCTCGGTTCAGGGTCGCACCAGAGGGGGTAAGGATGGCTCTTAACACCATCGAAGAAATGCCCCCAGAACTGTGGTGTAGCACGATAGAACGGTTCGAGACACTGATAAGGAAGGAGGTAAAATGTACAGTGCGGAAGCCAGATTACCGCATTCCCAATCTAGGTGATACTGCATGCACAGTTACTGGACCAAATAGCAAAACAAATGTTCCATCTACTCCACTTAAACAATCAGGAGGCGAGGTAGATTCTTCAAAAAAGGCCTTAATCACTCCTTATAAACAAACTAAAACTAATTCTGCAGTAAATTTAATGTTAGACTATGCACATGAACGTAATGTTAGCAACTGTTGGTTGTGCCAAAATATGCCAGAATCAATGCATTCTCCTATGTTTAGCCCAATTCCTTTCACAAAAGCTGATTACGGTTTAGTAAACTGGAATGACATAGCATCTAGAATTAGCGATGAGGCTGGGGATTGTTACACTCCTTCCTACCCAATAGACTCTGAAAAACCTTTACAGTACAAGGGCTTAGTCTCTCTCATTGTTGATACAGTAAATAAAGATTACCTGCCTGACGGTTTCAAACGTTTGATGTTTTTAAAACTAATATATATGAAGAAATACGTTAACCTAGCTTTTGAATATAGATTCCAGTTAGCTCTAGCTCAGACTAATTGTTCAGCTAACTTTACAAGTCCAACATGTACAATGCAACCACACACACCCGCTTTGTTAGTGGAAGCTTTGGTAACAGTTGTGCCCTGGTTCGGCTCTAGGACAGTGGACTCCGTTGAGGTTAAAATACATGACTGTACGCAGCCAATACCCTTAGGCAAGCCCCCTACACGTGACTGCTCAGTATATGTCCCCCCAATTGTTGTACATGAATGGAAGAATGTGTCCATCTGTTTCCAGAATGCAGTAGGATCTCACACCTCTCCTGATGTGGGACACAGCGACTGTAATGCCATAGTGAGAGTACATATAGCCAGAATTCCCCTCCCACAGAGAGTTTACTTAGTTTGTGGGGACCGGGCCTATGGATGTGTGCCATATGATGTTTTTTATGGTACCTGTTATCTAGCCTACCTAATCCCTTTAATCCGTAAAGTAGAGGCTACTGAGATTGCAGCAATACTTCCCTCTCTACACAGGAACAGCAGGTCAATTACACAAGGACAACAGATAGCTAGCCTATTCTTGCCTTGGTACGGTATTTATGTTACTCAGCAGGAAATTGTCGCATTGTCTAAAGTGGTAGAACATCATTTAAATGTATCCAACACAGCGATGTTAGCTGAACACAAAGAATTGCAGGAAGTTAGGACAGTAGCACTACAGAATCGTATGGCGCTTGACCTCCTCTTAGCTGCCCAAGGAGGAACATGCAAGGTGATAGGAAGTGAGTGCTGTTCTTTCATATCTGATGCCACACCTGAAGTTATGGACATGGCTCATGATACTGCCAGGGGAATAAAAGAATTGCATGAAACTCATGGGTTTACATTTGGGGAATTAAGTGGAACTTTTGGATCTTGGGGAGCGGGGCTGGTTAAATTTGTTGTTACTGTTTCAGTGTTTATCTTGGTTGTGCTAATCCTAGTGATCTGTTTGATCACTGTGGTTAAATTAGCCATACGAAGGGTTGCCAAGACTGCCCTCCAGGCCCCACAAAGGCTAGTTGGACATTCAACTGTACAGGACACAATATTAATGTACAATGCCGAGCTTCCGGACCCCTGGGTCTCCATCGTGATCTCCGACCCGTGGGTACCTCCATTCAACGATTGAGATGTTGTTTAAAGTTGATATTCTGAATAAAGAACAGATGTTTTGATAATTGATTACAGTTGATACACTGGATTAAAGGACAAATGTCTGATTTTTCCTTTGCAGGTTGTGATACAAATAAAATGTCTGATTTTCCTTTTCAGATTTTGAACAAGTGTATTTGAATGAAATAAATGTATTACTAAGTGCCTTACTCTTGAATAAAGTGTAATGAAGTAAACGTAAAGTAATGTTAAAGATTGAGGACACTGTAACTTTACAGTTTACAGATTGATCGATTCATCACTGCGAATTTATACCTTAAACTAGGAACCTTAGCTGGATCTCTAATGATTCTGATTTATACCTCAATTGATTTCTTATAATCCTAAATTCTAATTGTGTTTTTAATAAGTAATTGCATTAAAGTAAATCTTTAAGATGTAAGCTGATTTAGAATCTGTGTTTGATGAATGAGATTAACTGAGTGATAAATGATAAAAGATCTTATTTTTGAAACATATATTTTGCTATAATATTCTGTACCCCATGTGTTTATTATTGTACCTTTTGACAAAAATGCCAAGCACTGAAGAGAGATGATGATTGACTGTGTTCAATCATGGTGATTGAAGTGTTTTTCAATCTTGTTCTATTTTTAATGTAATGAATGTATCTGAGCCCACCCAACTCTGAAGACGCCTATTGATTTTAAGTATTGACTGAAATATTCTTAGACTAATGTTAATTGGTTATCAATAGATTGATAAAAAGAGTGAATCTGTAAGAGAATATTTTCATCTGATCTGTTTATAGAGTCTTTTATGGTTCCTTAGAGTCTGTGATACTGCAAACATCTGCTTGTAGTCAGTCAGAGACTCCTCTGTAGGTTGAGGTCACAGGTCAAACGCTTCTCCGATATCCGTGGGGGGGTTTGAGATCTAGCAGCATCTCTTTGAGACAAGCAGATCATTGTCTTGCATCGGCTAATTGATTATACGCGGGCTTTCTGGAAGCCCGCCTCTCCTCGTGTTGGTTAGATGTTTTGTGTCTTTTGGTTCAGAGATCGCTGGTGAAACACGGGACGGTGTGCAACTAAGTGATCTCCCCGGCCGTTATTGTCTGTACTGTGATCAATAAAACTCTTCAGTGCTTTTGGCTAACAACGGTTCCAGACTCCTTCATTCTACCTCAACATTGCAACAACAGAAGTTTACCTTCACAAGTATGAATTTCATTTTCTACTTGTATGTTGTGTAACAAAAGTCATATTTTACATAATTAAACATCCACTTGTGCCTATATGCTGGGTATTACATCAGCTATTGGAGTCACAATTTCATTTTTGTGAACTTACTGTATTACAAAAGTGTAAACAACAGTGTAGGCTACAAAGAAGGAACCAGGCAGGGACTGAACACTTTCACGACTCCCTGATTTGACTTCACACACCTACTACCATCCCTGTGCAATGAAAAGTGATTTATAAAATGAGTATCTGGGTGTTTAAACATTATGCACTGTAGCACCCGCCCCAGTGACCTAATGAATAAGGCATTGTCCTCCTAAGCCAGTCATTGTTGGTCTGAGTCCACACTAGGCTGTGTAGCAGAGTGGCGCAGCGGAAGCGTGCTGGGCCCATAACCCAGAGGTCGATGGATCGAAACCATCCTCTGCTAACAGTTTTACAATAAACAATCGTGGTTCCCCGCCACTGGCCAGTTACCTAAAAGGATTAATAGGCTGACGTAAAGACGGCAAAGTATTATACATACTGAACATAAACATGGGACTTCATAAAAGCATTAGTCATCAATATTTTACTGAGCTTTACGCATTCTGTCGGCTACAGAGGCCCTGTGATTAGTCAAGTTATTAAGGACACAATTGTTGGTCAGCATAGACAGCTGGGAGTTTAGGGTGTTTTTACTTTTCTCCAAACAATAATCTTCTCCTTGGTCCATATTTTCTTCTCCTCCTTTATCGTCCTCTTCAATCTCGCTCTCTTCATCACTTCGTTCATCTTTTTCTAACTGGAGACAGAATCAGATACAGGGTTTTAAATGTGTGACGAAGCGAAGGATAGATGGGAATTTACTTCACATGTATTTCTATATAAGATAAGATAATAAGATAAGATGTACTTTATTGATCCCAAATTGGGAAATCTTTGCGTTGCAGCAGCATAAAAAACAAGGCATTGCACATACGTTTAAAAGTAAATATGAATATAATATGAAAAGCGCCTTTGCGAGGATTTCAAATATCAGTCAGGGATGCCTTTAACCACTGATTCTTACCTTGCCTTTCAGGAACTTATAAACCATGCGTAAGATTAAGCCCGCCCAGAAGATGTGAAGAACCTGCAGCACCATCAGCAGGACGTTGAAGAAGTAATAGCCGAAAAAAGGTTCAAACGCCTCCATTGACAGCACCAGGGTGGTATGTATGATTCTGTAAGTAATTCAATAATACATGTTATATCCCTACAAAATATGAAAACATTTAAACAATAGAAAAACTTCTAAAGAGTAAACCTTACTTGCTGGGGAAAATCACCAGTCTGGTCACAAGGAAGGCCACAGCAAACACAACGAACAGCGTGTCACAAGTTTTCCTCCAGCCAGTGCCGTAGTTGAACATCTTGGCAGACTGCAAATAATTGCATTGATCAAACAAAAACAAACCACAATGGAAGCTACATGTGAAGCGTAGTCGCCACATTGAAATTACCATTAGCTTAGCATCATTCAAAAAGTGTTAATGAGGCAGGCTGGGAACTAGGAAAATAGGCAAACAAGAAAAAACAGGACGATAAAAATGACCATGTGAACTTAATGTCCCCTCAGTCTATGATGCGTCTGTAAAGCAGACATGCAGCCTTGATAGACTTTGTATTTAACGTTATTGCTGTTTTAGGATTTGTGTCCTGATAATCTAATTTACTGCAAGAATTAAGCACAATTTGGTCCTCTAAAATAATCTCTGAATCATCATCATGTACAAAGGTTTCCTCTGGCTGCTACAGTGCTCTTAGCTATCATGTCTCAGTCACAGGATCTGCATGCTCAAACTAGATTATTATAGAAAAACCACAGCTGAGCATGAACTTTAACAGCGGTTTGAAAATAAAGACATCAAGTTTGTTGGGCTGCACAGGCAGACAAAGGGCCAGCATGGAGGTGAATCCACAGTGACATGCCCTAGAGACATTACTTATATTTGTAAGGTCCCTTGTGCCTTTGACTATGGCCCCACAGCCCGATTAGATGACATGGGACTGTTTATGTACAAGTTGTTCTTTTTGGTTCCACCAACATAATATGAAAGCAGCATGACAATGGGAAAGTGTGTGAGAATACCTCGAGCAGGATGTCAGAGGAGTCATGAAGCAGCATGACAATGGGAAAGTGTGTGAGAATACCTCGAGCAGGATGTCAGAGGAGTCATGAAGCAGCATGACCAAGGTGCCGATGCGAATGTAGTTGGCACAGTAGGAGAAGCTGAGCAGGAAAATGGTGGCCAAATGGTGGATGACCTGTTCTTTAAAATCCTAGCAAACCAACAATATGTAGATTAAAACAAAAAACAACAACATCATATCATCATCATTTTATTCAGTTCTAAGCCACATTTGACAAAATACTTTTTTCAATCTTGGTTGTTTTTAACAGGCTTTGTAAGGGTTTTAGTCTCAGCTACCTGGATCTTTAGTTCTCAGATAAACAAGCTGAAACCTCACAGCAGCAAAACAGCATCAGGGAAACACCATGCCGCTGCTCTATTCAGTGTTTTTACCAGTTTAAATCATCATTGTCTTGGATGGGAGGGGTTTATTTGGCTAGTGGCTTAACCCTCCTGAACGTCTGGATCTTAAGTCATTTGAAAATAACTATCTTAGCAAACATTAGTTGCAACTCAGCTGGCAGCCTCTCCAGGATGTCTATTTTCTGCCAAGCTGAGTCATTCATTTAAAGCACAGGTGTAAGCTATCAAATATGAAGTATTATTAGGCTGAAGCACACAAAACATTTTGATTTGACTTATGTCCTCTTCTAAAGAGCAAATGTGCTGTGAAGCAAATGTTTCAGATCCTCACCTTCCTCTTGATGTCCACAGAGATCCTTAGGAGCAACGAGCCATAGAACCCCAACTCCAACATGTAGTACCAGTAGTGAGCTCTCTCCATGGGCTGTGGACAGACACATTTTGTAATCGTCAATACAAGGTGGTTAAAAGACATCCAGACATTGCTGGTGGCGCATTAATTAAGCAATAGCAGCTGACACTGGGTAGCCGCATACAGAGGACTGTAACTCAAATTGAAGCTGCAAATAACGATGAATGGGTCGTCGTAGTGCATTATGGGAGATGTTGCAGACTGGGCGAATGTGTTAACATTACTTCTTCTATTGAGTATGATGTGGTAGGACTTCCATTGTCCACTATGCTGCGCTAGATAACAAAGGCTTAACAAACATTATGTTGCTCTATATCAAGGGTGGAGCAAACAATGCCATTTTCATTTAAATCGGATATCGTTTGTTATGTAAGGTTGCCTGAGGTTGTTGTCGCTATGACTTAACTCAATGTTGACCTGTAAAGGTCCTCAGGTCTGAACCCTAACATGCATGTGACATCTCGGCCAATGGGGCAATGCACATTAGATTAACATTATCTTCCTGTTTCATGGTAAATCGTGCAATAGAAATGTAATATTGAAATATGACACTAAACATCAAAGCAGTGAGATTTGTGTTTTACCTGAAATGGATATCTCCTCCAACATTCCCTGAGGTCCCAGAACCACGGTCTCTGTATAAAAAAGAGGAACATAGCTGTAAAATAGTAAAACTCAAATATTTGCTGTAAGTTTCTTTTCAAACTCATACTCACAACAACCAAGCAGGCCAGTCCAGACATAAAGGCTGTGAGGTAGAAAAAAAACCTCCAACTGCAAAACAAAAGTTAAGATAAAAAAGGTTGAACATTGAGACAAAGGTACTTTTAAAATGTAAACAACTCAACATCGAAAGACTTGTTTTGCAGTGTTAACTCGGGAAAAGTTAGTCATGTTTTTAAGGGGTTTTCCCAGGCTGTCTCTGGATTTTGCAGAGAGTTTTGATAGAAGTGTTCTTGAGGGAAGTCACCTGTGAACTGGGTTGTGAAAGGGTTGTAGAGAGAGAGCACTTACGCAGCTTCTCCAAACTTCTTGGTTTGACAGGGCCTGTCTTGGTTCCTGCGGAGTCTGAACCACCTCTCAATCTGCCTCTGGGTCTTTCCACACAGCGACATCAAACTGACAATATCACTCTGAAACAATAAATGGACAGTTGAAATGAATGAAAAGGGGAGGGATGAAGATTAGAAAGCATTCTTTCAAGATCCTCCATACAATGTAACCAGAAATGCAGGAAGTAAATGAGGAAATGACACGAAAAGGGAGAAAAAGTTTGAGGTAGAGATATCATTTTCAGAAAACATGCCTGCTGGGAGTTTTTTTTATTCAGTTGTGAGGTTTAAATCCTTTTTATATTCCTTGTTAGTATTTTCTTTATACATAGATAGAGATAATTAAATATATGAGTTATCTTCAAAAACTATCACAAAACTGAGAGTATAAAATATTTATAATAATAATAAATGTTAATCACTTGTGAAAATCTGTTTCCCCCTGGGATAGGTTTACCAGTATTTGTTACCATCTCAACGTTCTTCTTCTTTGCTTATCACACAGTAAGCCAATGACAAACAAGAGGAAGCACATGCTTAAAATGTTCATTTGAGAAATGTAAAACCTTTTAGTATTGATCCTATTCCAAATTAAAACTCACCAATTTTTGAGCCTTCTCAAACTAACCTGTGTCGGCTGTCTGCTCCTCTGGGAGTAAAACACCTCAAGCTTTGGGGAAGGGGCAGCAGTCACTTGAAGCCTTTTTTTTACCCCCAAACATCTGCCCATGGGTGGGGCAAAAAACCTTGATAAAGCCAAAGACAGCTTTAATTAATAATGATCCACCGGTAATGGAGTAACTGACGGACAGTCCCGACAAAGCCTGCAGTTGTTTACCTATTATACACAATGAGGAATTGGTACCACTTTACAATAAGACTACCCTTATAAAGGATTCATAAAGGGTTTATAATTAGGTTATGAATTTGGTTGTAAACACTTTATTAATCATCAAGAACCATTTATAAACCAGCTCTAACATAGTTTTCATGCATCAACACAGGCGCACCATTTGGCAAGATGACTAAGCCTTATAGTGGCTACTTAGTGAGAATCAACTCAGTGAGCAACAGATATCAAGGATGCTGGCTGATGAAGAAGACGAAGTAAGCTAAGTAGCCAATATAAGGCTTAGCAGTACAGATAAATGTGGGCTCACTATTTGGCAAGCAACCGGTCACAGTTGCCCTGTTTATCTCATGTCTTATAAAAGCGTATTCATGATTTGTAAAGTGTTCACAACCTAATTAATAAATGAATTACAAACTATTCGTAAACCCTTTATAAGGGTAGTCTTATTGTAAAGTGGTACCAATATATGACAGGGGCTGTCTATAGTAGATTAGTATGAATGCTAAACAAATATAGATATTATAATGTGAACAAATCAAAAATGACATGAACATTATATATAATACAAAACATAATAGAGTTTATATGAGATAACAGAATACAGCGAAATAAAATAGCAGTGTAAGCAAATAGAAATTTGATTTTTAATTGGGTTTAACAAGCACTCCCTTCACTGAATGTTACAACAGTTAATACTCTGAGGATGTAATCAACCAATCAAAACCCCTGAAGACTGTACCTGTGTGTGTGTGTGTGTGTGTGTGTGTGTGTGTGTGTGTGTGTGTGTGTGTGTGTGTGTGTGTGTGTGTGTGTGTGTGTGTGTGTGTGTGTGTGTGTGTGTGTGTGTGTGTGTGCCTATTAGGCTTGTTAGCCACTACTAACAAGCCCACTGCATCACAAGCACCTATGGTCTGTAACTACCTATAGATTCCCTTTCATGTGTTTCATTAGATTTTGGAAACAAATACAAAAACGACGAGGAAAGTTCACATTGCATTTGGTATACATCTTTAATGTTAAATAGTTTACATTGATAATCCTCTATTTAGGACAAAACATTTCGATGTATCTTTCTCTTCATCTCTCTCTGTCTCTCCTTCAATTCCCCAAAGGCCTTTTTTCCAGATGATAACAATGCCTGCTTTGCCAAAACACCTGCTCACTCACTCACAGGACATGCTGAATGGATTTAAGAACCAAGTTTGTTCAACTGTAAAAAGAGGATTGTGTTTCTTAGACAAAGGCTATAGTGGTTATTTCAGGTCGGGCAGGATAAGTGTTTGATTTTCTTCCTGTAGAGCCTCCAAAGTCCCAAACAAACACATCAGCAAGATTATGACAAAAACAAAGAGATCAGGTGTGTGTTACCTCTCAAACATGTAGCGTAGGGCAACGAAGCCCAGCGCGAGGGGCAGAGCCACGAGGAGGTCATGGGGTCGGGGCCGGTCAGATTCTGCCAGCTGTTCCATGTCTCTCCATGTCACACCTGGAGGAAGCCAGTATTCCTGCCTCCATATGTCAGGCAGCAGGTCCATTCTGCTGCAGAGGGACAGACAGAGAACATGTTTAAAATAGAGGTGTATACATAGTTAAGCCTGAGCCCAATCACATTGTTTCAGGCAGGTCTGAATCTCTTGCTGTTTGTTTGTGTGCGTGTACGTGTGTTTTTGTGTAGCAATTTTGGCACATGAGAAAAAGAGATATAGACAGAGGAAAACCATGTTTGCATATATTCTGATACTTGTTTCTACATGAAAAAATAAGCTATTAACAATATATTAAGTTCAACATTCTGTAGGAGTATTACACAGTCAAGTGTCAATCATTTCACTAAATAACCAAACACACACAGAGCTTTATACAAAAAATAAATATATATATACCACACTATAAATAACAGAACAAAACTATAACAGTGCCACAAGCAAATTGAACAAGCCCGAAAAGTATGTATATGTCATATGTCTGTGTTAAACCATCAAGAGTCTCAAGACAGAAAACCAGCTAAAACTAAGTGGGTTGTATTAATGTCCAGCATAAAACACACCAAGTTGTATTTGAACTTACCTAGGGGGCAGCTCTCTGGAAATGACAAAGTGGTAAAAACTATGAAATCCACTGTAAAACTGTGAATCTGTTTCAGCTGTATTAGTCTAGGGAAGCGCGTCCAGACCGCTGTATCCCTAACGACCACAGCAGATAGAAACCGTTCACTCCTCACAGGACAGGTGTCAAGTTAGGGACAACAAAGAGGAGTTGCTACTAGTTTCAAAATAAGAGCACCTCGTAGATACTTGCGGTTTTTCAAGCCAACAAAATGAAAACGCAGTTGCAAAGACACGTCTGTTTGTGTTTACCAAAACACGTTCTCCCGAATAAGTACACCAAATGTTCAAATTACTTGAATATGCCAATCTACGGTAAAGTAAAAGTATCTCAGGTGAACCTTTATTCTGAAGGCTTCCGGTATTCTCTGTATATTGATGTAGTTTATGGTTGAGTGGCACGCGAGACACAAGAGGCGGCTCCTGCTCACAGCCGCGGGTCAAAACAACAAAGAAAACACTGGGCATTAGCACGCGACTTTTTATAAAGGCTAACAAAAACGTTAATGGTTTAGGCTAAAACTGGTGTTGCTGTAAACTTAAAACAACTGAGGTCATTCTGACCTCTGACAAGTCCAGGATCTCCAGTAAAGGGGTTATAGCATGCGGGTTAAGTGATCATTATATGATATTCTGTACCCGCAAAAAGCTAAAACAAAGGGCCGGCTGTCACAAAACAGTCATATCTAGAGACCTCAAAAACTACTCTAGCGAGGTCTTTAACCTAGAACTGGAGAGCCTGGACTGGTCAGATGAGCTCAGTGGTACACAAGTTGAAGAAACATGGCTTGGTTTCAAAAACAAATTCTCTGCAATACTCAATGATTTGGCCCCACTAAGAACAACCAGGGTAAAAAATCGCGCTGAGCCGTGGATGCACTCCGGCATACTGACCGCCATGAAAACCAGAGACAAAAAATGCTCTGAGTTTCATAAAAGTCAGTCAATGCTTTCCAAAAGCACGAGCAGTGAACTCCAGGCCCACGTGACTGAACTCAAAATTGAAAGAAACAGACTAAGAAATGACGTAAGCTCCATGATCAAAACTGCCAAAAAGAATTTCATCAATATCAAAACTGAGGAAAACAAAAATAAACCCCGTGAACTTTGGAAATTACTCAATAACCAGCTTGGCTGTGGTAAAAAACTCAAAACGAGATTTTCTAACTTAAACATAAAGACAGATAACAGGCTCATCACAGACAAACTGGATGTGGCCAAGTACTTGAACATTTTTTTCACAAACATAGTCACAACTCTTGTAAATAAATTACCCTCCCACTCAGGGCTTTTTGGAGTAGATCACATCATGACCTACTACAAAAACCTAGGGGTACGCAAAGATGATTTCAGTCTAGCAAGGGTAACAACAGCAGAGGTACTCATTAAACTGAGCGCCCTCCAACCTAACAAGGCCACTGGCCACGACAATATCCCCTCCAAATTCCTCAGAGACACAGCAACCGCCATCTCACCAGTCATAGCTCACATAATTAACCTCTCCATAAAACAGGGAAAAGTACCCAAAGACTTCAAAATTGCAAGAGTAACCCCCCTGCACAAAAAGGGCAGCAAATTGGACCCAGGCAACTACCGCCCTGTCTCTATACTTACCTCCATCTCGAAAGTCATGGAAAAAATAGTATATGAACAGGTCGAAAAGTACCTCGCGGAAAATAAACTAATCTATGAATTTCAATCTGGCTTTAGAACATCCCACTCCACTGACACATGCCTTCTTTATTTGAGCGACCACATCAAACAAGAGGTGGACGAGGGCAAGTACTGCGGCATGGTGATGCTGGACCTACAAAAGGCTTTCGACACTGTCAATCACCCCATTCTGATTGACAAGCTAAAAGCAATTGGTTTTGATAAACTATCGGTGAGCTGGATGCAATCCTACCTGGAGGGGAGAGAACAGATGGTGGAGGTAAACGGTACTCTGTCCCCCCCCCTCCCAGTGAGCTGTGGTGTTCCACAAGGAAGCATATTAGGTCCGTTACTGTTCCTAATTTATGTAAATGACATGTCATCAGCATGTGACTGCAACTTGTTCCTGTTCGCGGACGACTCAGCCCTGCTGGTCTCTGACAGGAACAGGTTGCAGGTTGAAAAAACCCTCAGCTCCGAGCTCGGCAGAATCTGCACCTGGCTCGCCGATAATAAATTATCATTACACCTGGGTAAAACAGAGTCCATTCTCTTCGGTTCGAAACATAATCTCAGCAAATCCGACGACTTCTCAGTTGCAGTGGGCGACATTATTGTCACAAGTAAGAAGGAAATTACATACCTAGGATCTATTCTTGAGGCAAACCTCTCCTGTGACAAAATGGCATCCAATGTAATAAAAAAAGTCAATCAAAGAACTAGATTCCTATACCGGATCTCCTCTCTGGTAAACAAAAACACCCTGAAAACTCTGGCAGGAGCACTCATTCAAGGGTACTATGACTATGCTTGCACGTCATGGTACCATAGCACCTCCAAGGCGCTAAAAATAAAACTTCAAACATCGCAAAATAAACTGGTCAGACTACTGCTTGACCTTTCATCTAGAACCCACCTCACCTCTGCCCACTTTGACAACCTAGGATGGCTTAGAGTAGACGACAGAGTACAGCTACTTGCAATGGGCCTGGTCTACAAGATCCACTACACCTCTATGGTACCCATGTACATGTCAAAATTCTTCCCAAAGGTCAAGGAATACCATGATCATAACACCAGAGGGAGCTCCACAAATCATGTGAAACCCAGATTTGGCACAAAAAAGGGGGAATACACGTTTCGCAATTATGCCACATCAAGGTGGAACGCTCTTCCCACAACTGTAAAGGAAAGTAAAACTATACTTACCTTCAAAACCTCTCTTAAAGAGCACCTTCGGGGGAGAGCATTGCAAAACTGGCCCCGGTAATGGTACAAATCTCAACCTGTCGTTCAATGGACAGCTTCCCCCCCCCCCCATCTATGTATATACTCGCATTTTAGACTCTGTTACTAACTGTATATCTGTAGACTTGGTATGTCTTAAATGTCCGGTTAGGATGTATTAGAACGAAATCTAAAATGAAAATGGTAAATAAGCAATCTGTATGTAAAAAAACCACCTGTATGTAAATTGTAAATAAGCCATCTGTATGTCAAATATGTCTTAAATGACATGATGAATTGGAAATGGGGGACCCTGATGTAAACAAGACGAAAGTCTTTCTCTGGTCTGCATCCCCTTAACAATTGTATGTTTTGAGCTGTACTGTACTGTACCCAATATACAAGCTGTTAATAAACTTTTCAATCAATCAATCAATCAGACTTGCTAGTTGCTACAAGTTAGACATTCACATCAGCAGTAACAGCCTACTGTACATTTTGAGAGGAGAATCAAATATAATCTTCCCGATAGAAATCTAAAAGGTGAAAGCATAATATAATAAAACTCACTCTGCTTCACTTGGCAGAAGGGCCTGGCACATTTCGTGGCATCTGCAGGCAGTGGCAAGTACTTCCGGCATCTGCCACAGAGGCCTCTACTCCGTGGCATCTGTGGCAAGTACTTCCGGCATATGCCACAGATGCCACAACTTGCCGAGGCATCTGCCGCTGCTCAACGGGAGTTGCCACAAGATGCCAGAGTAAGAGAAGGTTTACTGTAGCTGCCACTCGCCTTCCGTGGCAAATGCTGCTATTTAAACCCGTATTTATAGTGTAAAATGTCGCTGTTTAGGCATGACTTTATCGAACTGATCTGTACACAGGACTGATGTGCGATCTCTATTTTTCAAAAAGATTATACATTATCATTTCTATTCAATTTTACTTGGAGCATGGTTTGCTAAAATAAACAAACGTGCTATATTTTTGATGAAATATTGGCGAGTGAGGGTTGCAACGCCCTTGGCAATTGTCGCTTCTTGAGGGGAGTTTCCACTGCTTGCTACGATAAACCAGGTGTAGTAAAGACAAATAATTAACAAATAAATATCTGTATTGACACAGCAACGTGTACACTGGTGTTATTAGACTTGGCTACAGACTTAGGGCAGCTGTAACTGATTGCAGTTGCCACTGCTAGTGAGATGCTAAGGTTTACTTTATAAATTAGGCAAATGATGATTAGGCAAATTATGACTTATATTTGTCCCATGCCTTCAGCAGCAGCAGGCCATTCACTTTGATTTTATCCCGTTATGAAATGTCATCATTTCGACAATAAAGAAATGCTACATAAACGTTATCTTGCACGTTTTATCGAACCATCTCCGTTTCTAACTTTCAATATTTAAAAAGAGATCTCTCATCTGCGTGCGGGGGCGGGGCCTCACAGACATGCTGCTGCGCTGTGCACACAGTTCTGCCAGCAGTACTCAAGTTGTAAAAAAAAATCAAGGGGGATGGTGGATTTTATCATATGGGGACATAATTTGTGCTGATAACCCGCAGAGGGTGGGAGACCAACCAGCATAAAGATAATTATTATACTCCTAAAACAACATGCATGTTATGGATGTTCAGATACTCCTTTCATTGCTCTTGACCAAGGCACATCAGAATTAGAGTCGGTCCCCGGGCTGCCATGGCACCACTAACATTTAGGGTCAAATGCAGAGGACAATTAGTGCAAAATCTTTTTTTCACTTTAATTTAAAGGGGGGGAGGGGATACAACAATGTGGTTATAATGGAAGTCTATGGTACAAATCTTGTAGGTTAACAGTCCCTCATTTATTATTCAGATGGATCAACTGATTACACTAATAATAAAGTCAAAATAGTTTTTAGAATATTGAATTATAGTGTATTTTTTCAAAAAAGCAGTTACTGGTATACGATCAAAACTGGTATCTAAAGGGTTACATTTGTATCGTAATTAATTAAATCATTATGTAAATTCTTCATGAAAAATGTGAAGAAAAAATTAGAAAAATATTGATCATTTTATTTATTTTTATTTTATTTATTTCATTTGATCATCATTTTATTGCAGTTCAAATACAAATATGTTTTGTTAACATTCCCAATGTTACTTTTTTTAACAGGGCATTAAGTGCAAATTGAAATTGTTTACAAAATATGAAAATATATTAAAAGATTATACTGATAATACAAAATAGGACCAATGTTGTCAATGGCTGCCTACTCCACTCTCCCCCATCTCATAGAAGTTTCCAAAGATTTTAATAATCATGTTTTTTGGTCTCAATTTTTCTGGCTCTTGCTTTCGGATTGTTAGCTAAGCAATGGCTTTGAAGCCAAGTCTTGACATATACCTCTGGTCTGAACTTGTTCAGTGGAGGGCCAACACACTTGATGAAAAGCAAGGCTGACATGCTTTTTACCTCTAGGGAGCTTCTAGTTGTGGTTCAAATGTTCATCTGACTAAACCCACGTTCACTCTCAGCTGTGGAGATGACCAAAGTGTTCACTGCTTGAAGGAGGGGTTTCAGCTCTTCTGGTGCTGGTGGTATCATTTCATCAACAGTTTGGAGTCTTACCAGCTAGCTAACACGAGAGAAAAACGTAGCTAAACTCCAAACGAAGTTGTTATTACTGCTTATGTCCATAGATTCCACCTTTGGTGACTAAAGTAATGAGTAATGACTAAGATTACTGATTCTTGACTTACCTGAAATGTTATTTTTAGTATTTTTAAATATGAAGTCCCTCAGATCGCGTTGTCCTCCTGGTCGCTTGGCCATTGTGATGACCGTTACCTGCGCTTCTGGCATCGATCAAACAGGCGCATCACGGCGCTATGGGCACTCGCATAGTATAGCGTCAGTGACTTGGTAAAAATGTCATTGCATGTGTGCGTGCTCCCTCGCCCACAGTATTTTACTCAATATGCGCAAAATTAATGTTGAAATAGCAGTAATACCGGTGCCACGTTCATTGATACAATTACATAAGGGATGGAAAGGGGGAATGGCAGTTTTAGAAGGGGGATGATTTTGACCGTTTTTATTTCAGGGGGGATGCCATCCCCCCTCATCCCCCTTCATCCCCCCTCAACTCGAGTACTGTCTGCCGGTAATGAATATTAGGATACATTTTGTGAGGAAACTTTTCCACCAATAATTCCAATAAGTATTCCAAAATGTATTCACTTCAGGTTTACGAAAGTAACTGTATTCGGATTAGTTGCTTTTCAAATGTAACGCGAGCTGAATACAGTTAGGCTACTTGATTTAAGTATTCTGATTACGTAACGCCGTTACATGTATTCCGTTACACCTAACCCAACCCAACCCTGTGTACAGATCTTCAGTCCTGTGTACAGATCAGTTCGATAAAGTCATGCCTAAACAGCGTCATTTTACACGATAAATACGGGTTTAAATAGCAGCATTTGCCATGGAAGGCGAGTGGCAGCTACCGTAAACGTTCTCTTACTCTGGCATCTTGTGGCAACTCCCGTTGAGCAGCGGCAGATGCCTCGGCAAGTTGTGGCATCTGTGGCATATGTCGGAAGTACTTGCCACAGATACCACAGAGTAGCGGCCTCTGTGGCATATGCCGGAAGTACTTGCCACTGCCTGCAGATGCCACGCAATGCGCTTGCTGTCTCTCTCACTTGGTCTGGTAATGTTAGTTTATGTTAGCTGTCTCAAGATATGGGTAGGCAAAATCTGACCATTCCTCCTCAACTGGTGCTATTGTTATGCTTCATTTAAACGTTTAGAATATACCTGTAATTGCTACTTATGGCCATACTGGCAGCTAACTGCAGGCTCTCAGCTTGTTTTGCCCAAGAGACACTTTTGCAAAATGGCCAACCCAGTCTCATGGCATTTCGTGTTCACCAACATGATTTTTAATCTATTGATTCGTGTTCACCAACACGATTTTCCCCTTTTTTCGTGTTGCACAGCACGATTTTAAAAGCAATGTATTTCTACTGGTAATGTGTTTCGTGCCTGCCTGCAGCACGTCTTTTTCTCCGGTCGGGTCGTGGAAGACCGGAAGCTGTGTGGTTCATAAAAACATGTTCTTACTCAATATCAAGCCACAATTATTGCTTTTATTTTAAATCGTATAATTTCGGACTTTTGTTGCCGTCTGTGAGGAAAATAAATGGGGCTCAGAGCCTCAGTATACTGAAATCTGTATTTTTAAATATTTTTTTCCTTCTAATTTGTTATTCTTTTCAAAATAATACACTGTTATTTACTCACCAATAACACACAATTATCCTTGCTTTTATTTATTGGTTTAATTCCATAATCTCTGGCTTTTTTGGCGTACGTCAGGAACTGAATTTCAAAATAAAAATAACCGGAAACAGACGTAGGCCTATAAGGGACATTTCGAGCATCATTGCGATTGTCAACATTTCTGAGTTTAGGATGGCCGAAGACACTACACTACCCATAATCCCCAGCTATCGTTTAGGACTACAGTCCCTGTAAGGTTACGCAGAGCGTCAAACAGCTGTGTGAAATGGAACGAAACCACGCCAGACTATCCAAAACTGGAATCGAACGCCCCCCCAGAACTACACATGCTGGCTATTGTTTCGCAAAATGTTCTATGGGACATCTCTACTGAACGTTTTCGTTTTTCCCACAATTAGAAGTTGCTAGTATTAAACACATTGGTGTTATCAAATGTAAAACATATAATTAATAAATGGGTGAAAATCGCTTGTGTCCATAATGCGCAGCATTAATACCCACATGACAGCTCATTGTTACTTTGTAATTCTACTCCACTACAATTCAGAGGTTAACCTGGTATTTTTACTCCACTACACTTATTTGAGTTACTTTGCAGATTCTGATTAATTATGTGAAATATAAACAACCCTTAAATCAGACTTTAGTTACACCTGAGTAAAATTCAGGTAAGGTGATTGTCAAGTGCCAACAATCAGGAGAGATATTTATTAGTTGGTGCTTGAGAAGACTAAACATGTATCTGCAATTGACATGAATGGAAACGAGTAATAAAGTATATTCATTACTCGTTATTCTCTACTAATAGTTAATTAAAGACTGTATATTATGGCTATTTTGCACATCTCTTTCAAGATTTTCAAAGGTTTATTGACATATCATATACACAACTACGGTGTAGTTATCCAATGAATGAAAAACTTGGGTCACAGGTTCCTCAACAGTGCATTACAGTGCATATCTATCAATATGTGTGTACCTCCACCATTAAACTGTCATATTCTGCACATTTCTTATTCTATCTACATACATAAGAGTATAATTCATATGTATAATATCAGTTAAAATAAGTGCTTCAACATAGTTAACATTGCAGGAAAGCAATATATTAGACGTTAAGTACTTTGTCAGGCTTAATATTTATCTGTAGATAGATACCCCCAAAGTTTTTTTCTTATTTAAAAGAAGACCTTAATCTGTTATTTAATGTTTAAATAAAGGTTAATTCGTTTTTCTGTTTTGCACCTCCTCCTATTAATATCTTTGTACATCCTGCACTAAACTGTTTTATTGTAGAGATCACTTATAGTATCTTCTTGATTTTTTATATTCTATATTTCTATATTTATACATTCCTCCTATGAAAGTATGTACTCTTAATATTTTTGTAATCAAATATAACACATAAAAACAATAATTCAATAACGTGCTTTAACCACTAGGAGGTGCACACAAGGTACACACAGCCATAATAACTTTGTATTATTAGTGTAGGACACTTATGTATGTACAACATCTGAAGATGTGTAGTTTTATTCATGCTTTCACATCATTTTACAGCATATTGCTATACTATTTCAGACTCAGTATTTACATTCTTACATTCAAAGAAAATCAGTAATATCTTTTAAAACTACAGTCCTTTTATATCAGCTGTGCACCGTTATGGTGTAAATATAACCTATCTATGAATTAGATCAAATGTAAAAGTCATCCGAATTAGTGTTGATACTGCAAGGAGACGTATTGTGTGAAGAGAAATTGAAGATGTTGTTTAATTGTTGATATATTTATGATCCACGTCAAGTATTCAGTTTCGGCGGCATTTCTTCAGTTTTTCCAAAGGTCTTCTCATCAGGGCTCTATAAATAAAGAACTACGGCAGATCTGTAATATGTAATGCAGCCGAACCGTGTATTACAATGCCGTTATGTGATGACTTTCAAAGAGAAAAGCAAGAGCACTCGGAATTAAGTATTATTTTATTCTTTTAAAATGTTTTCCGGATTTAATATCATATAAACACCAAATCCCAGCATGCATTGCGGCTAAAACATCCAATCAGCGAGCTTAAAACCATAGCTGAGGATCTTGGGTAATCGCTCGAAATGCCTACGTCTGTTTCCGGTTATTTTTATTTTGAAATTCAGTTCCTGACGGACGCCAAAAAAGCCCGAGATTATGGAATTAAACCAATAAATAAAAGCAAGGATAATTGTGTGTTATTGGTGAGTAAATAACAGTGTGTTATTTTTGAAAAGAATAACAAATTAGAAGGAAAAAAAGATTTTAAAAATACAGATTTCAGTATCCTGAGGCTCTGAGCCCCATTTATTTTCCTCACAGACGGCAACAAAAGTCAGAAATTATACGATTTAAAATAAAAGCAATAACTGTGGCTTGATATTGAGTAAGAACATGTTTTTATGAACCACACAGCTTCCGGTCTTCCACGACCCGACCGGAGAAAAAGACGTGCTGCAGGCACGAAACACATTACCAGTAGAAATACATTGCTTTTAAAATCGTGCTGTGCAACACGAAAAAAAGGGTAAAATCGTGTTGGTGAACACGAATCAATAGATTAAAAATCGTGTTGGTGAACACGAAATGCCATGAGACTGGGTTGAAATGACCATATCCTAGACCTCTCTCTTGGGGATCCTTCCTTTTGTTATATACCTCTATCAATTTTAATGATTTTTTAAATGATTTTCTAATGCACCTTATTTACATTTGTACTAAAGAAAATTCCCATTGGAAAACTATTTATTTTCATTGTGGTCCACATTTTCAAAATGGTCCACGGGCCATAAATGTAGTACAACTTGGTTATAATATCCGATTACATTTCCGTATATTCCACACAAAGTTGTACTCTATAGTTAAAAAAATGCTTGACACAAGTTTAGGTAAATACCAAGTATATCTCATTCCGTTTCCTTATACTCTCGTATCATGCTCACGATAGACCTGTCATGGGAGAAAGAAAACAGCTGATGACACTAATAGCAGCAAAGCAGGACCGTTTGAAGGTAAACATACAATTGTGTGCATAGCCTCGGGGGACGGGCACACAAACTCTGCTCTTATTTAATTACATATTTCATGTTGGACTTTTTATTTGACTACAATACAAACTATAATGAGACACACTCCCTTAACACACTGTGAAGAAGATCATCGAACCTTTTTGTAACACACACACACATTTACATGACTGTCACACACGCACGCACGCACACACACACACACACACACACACACACACACACACACACACACACACACACACACACACACACACACACACACACACACACACACACACACACACACACACACACACACACACACACACACACACACACACACACACACACACACACACACACACAGTACACACAAGTCCTCATCCTCCATTTATACTAACACTCAGCAGATAGTGTTGACACGGAGGGAGATTAGCAGGGTGTCTGCTGATAACATCACCAGTTATGTAGCTATTGTTTTCTGTCAGTCAGAACAACAGCTGTGTTTTGAGTAAATCCCAACTACCCTTAAAATGACCTTTGCCGATTCAGGAAGGTATTTCCATATTGTTTTGCACCTCTCTGTGTTTCCATTAGACACAGGTGTCTAATGTTTGCATGTCAAAATATAAGAGAGCGAGAGGTAATCCAATCAACTGAATCTGTAATACCCAACATCACAATAAGTGACATTTGACTCAACATTTATTAAGCACAAAGGATGTTATATATCTTGTAATTTTACAAAAATTCAGTTTATTTTCTGTGATTTAGTTTTACATATCGGTGTGCTGCACATGGTCAGGTTTGTGTATATGACAGCGGGTGATAGGAACTGCATGCCTTTGTTGTTTTATCAATGATGTAAATTGTAAGGCTCCCCTGAAGCAAAATCTCTCCCGTTAATTGCGGCACTAATGAGGTGGGGGTGTTACACTCAGTGCACTTCCAACCATCTGTAGAAGCCTGATGAACTGTAAACTGAGAAAGGGTCCAGCTAGTCTGGCTGCTTTATCAGCATCTTCAAGCTTTGATATGCATTGTTTGAGCATGCTTAATGACTTCAGGTAATTGGCCCTGTCTAATTGCTATCATGTAAACAGTGAACATGCTAACACGCTGATATTTAGGTACACTTTACCTTGCTCAGCGTTAAACATCACAACGTTATTTACGCTTTGCGTATTACTATTTACACTAAACACAGAGAAACCCTGATGCCCATGGGAACGTTATAACTTTGCAAGTATTTAGTAACTAGAAAATTCAGTGAAATCGTTGTTTGTGTGTTTCGTGTCAACGTTCCCGGACGAGTAGCATGACAACATTTGTGACGGAAGAAGGAGAATAAGATGAGATAAGTATGTCATCACCAGTCACACAGAATAAAGCTGGGAAAATGCACATAATGACCTGATGATTGAGCTAGAGGTGAATTCATAACAATTGCATTAATGTATTTACCACATTGAATGACAATACCCTCAGATGTTGTTTCTCTTTATAAGTAAAACGATTCAACAATATCAGATCAAATCTTGCAGGAATGCTCTGTGGGACTGTTATCTTCATATATAGTTCATCATTCATCAGTCAGCATACTCAGTTTTAAAAGTTGTTTACGCAGTGTGCACTTATTTTGACACTGATCTTTTTTAATACAATGTATGTGCTTACACCTCTATCACCAGGCGTAATTAACTTTTCTAAAACCCACACACCCGAAAATATAGATTCAAAATAATTCAAAAGAAATGTTCCTCATTGAGAAGCAATTTTGAGCAATGTCCGATCGATGGACTCACACTTGTAATTCTCAAAATATTCAGAAGAGGTCAGACCTCCTCAACTAAGTGAGTTCCCACAAAGTGAAGCATAGACCAGGCATATGATATACACCACAAAGGATAAAGCCAAAAAAGGAAATATGGGGGACTCCTGCTGGAACCCAATTGAAGATGCATTCAGGGAATGCACTTTAAAACTGTGTAACAAGTGAAACATCTGACTTTTTAAACCAATGATTCGGAAGGAGAAGCACTATCTAAGATTCTCACCTTTATTCTTTTGCTATTTTATTTATTGTGACACTGTTTTGATACATGTTACCACTGATTTGCTCTTATGTAACTCTTATCCAAACAGTGCTGTGATGAGGGTTCCTCCAATTGATTATTCAATTGATTTAATTTGCTCTAAATCTTGCTTTTATTGATTGCAGGGCAGCAGCGTGGACAGCGTGTGAGTAAGTAAACGTTTGTGTATTAAGCTGTGTGCGTGTGTGTGTGCGTGCGTGCGTGCGTGCGTGCGTGCGTGCGTGCGTGCGGTATGGCTTTAAAGTGATGAAACCTACTAAAATGCAAGACGAGACAAAAGCTTTTTATTTCCTTAAAAAACTAAATTCCACTATAAAGAAACACAAGGAAAACCTGTCCTCTTTACCAGAGTCTACATCCAGGAAGAGGGACCACATACAAACATTTGGTATTGATTAACAGTCATTTGGTGATAAATAATAAAACACATCTTTTTTTTGACAAATCCGTAAAATATCAATACTAAACTTTATTTATAAAGAGAAGACTTTACAGTATAACAAGGGAATAAACAATATAACGAAACAAGTGGCAAGAAGAGCAGTAACAATAGTAAGATAGTTATTAGCTTTCTCATATTCCTACAGGCACTGTGCAACAGATTTGGCTGGTGGATGGGACTAAAGGCAAAAAAAGGATTAGGGGTTGGAAATTGGTGTACATGCATTTCATAATCATAACTTGATATGACACATAGTGAGTCAGCGCTGTGACCCTCCGCAATGTGCCTCATAAGCTTCTTAAAGGGATGGGAACAGGAAGGAGCAAAACGCCAAATAAAATATTTGGTATTAACTGTTATGTATTATTGCCATCAGCTTTTATAATAGGATATGATTGGAATTCAGGACACAGTGCATTTTAAATAACATAGAGAGACACAAATACCCAAAGCTACATTTCAAGAAGTGATTTAAGCTTTTACTTCAGATTATAGAAGCATTTGATAATTATAAATAATTTCACCTGAGAATCATGTTAGAGGTGGTTCAAATGCCTCACCATTTCTAGCATGGTTCACATTTAGAAATACATAAAAGAGGTTTCAAGTTCCAGAAAAACGATGACATCTTCTTAATTGTTGATTCAGCTGCACCTCCAAAAAGGTTCAAAACTGCCATGTTTACACTTGGACAGTTAATCCACATGTAAAATTGCCTGCATATATTGCTCTAAATTGTCTGTAACAGTGGGCATTACTTATGTCAAAACAAAGAAAATGTCTGCACTAAACCCATTGTATCTCTTGTATTCAATCAGGACCTCTTTCGCTGTTTATCATGCAGCCCTGGGATTTGTAAAAACATTATAGAATTAAAGAATGACAAATGGGAGTCATAATGTAATACGGCGATACTGATCGCTCTCTTCCTGCAGGGTGTGGTACTGTAAAAGCTTCAGTGTAACACAATACACAAAATGAATGAATGAAAATGAATGCAGGACCTTTGGTGTGTCTGCTCTTCTTCTCTCTGAACATAATACTTCCAGAGATACTGGGGCTTCAAGGGTTTGTTATGCTCATCTTTTCAGCTTCCATTATAGTTCCTCAATCACACAACAAACAAACCGGAGTTTATTCATTTTCAGAAGCGGAGGTTTATAGCAGGGCGCAAAACGATTATCATCCATCAAAAATCACTTTAAAGTACTTTTACATATCTCCAAATTCATCCCTCTCCTCCATCTTCCGGTCATCTTCACACCAGTGCGTAATCAAACTGTCCTCTGTCCAGTCCCTCCTTGTGGTCCGTCCACGAGGAGGAGGGCATGCTGCTGTAGGGGTCCAATAGGATACGGATGCAACGAACAACGAGAAAGAGCAGCAGCAGCACCAGGAGGCCGACGAAGCACAGGGCCGACCCCTGCTCGGGGTGCCCCGGCATGGGCTGCGGCACCGTGGGGCCCCTGGGGAACCCGGGCGGAGCAGGAGACGTGATCTCATAGTCCACCACCCAGTAGCTTGAGTCGCTCATCTTGAAAGTAAGGTAATGCTTCGAAGGTTTAAATCGTTCACTGTGTTATTTTGCGGTCAGAAGCTATGAGGAGCAGCATGGCTCTGCAGGGTCATCTTCGTGATTCCTAAACCCAGAGGGCGATCACATTGTGAAATCTGACAGAGGTTAACCGCTGAGTTTCCCACAAACCAGAGGGCGGAGAAACTGTTCCAGTCGAGATAACACTCAGCAAATCAGTAGTGCAAACTAATAAGCCCCCTGATGAGCCGAGCAGCAAGCTGAGGCATGCCCACTGAGGTCTAATTAGATTTACTGGTCCTGTCTGTTCCTCCCAAGAGAAGCCGAAAATACGAAAGCTGAGGTTACTGTTCAACTCAAATCATCTGCGAGGTCCTCAGTTTATTTGACAATATTTGTAATGTCTTCCAATAGCAGCCTTAGATGTGCATATATTGTGATTACAAATGGAGCGGCTGCAGATGTTCCATAGATCAATCAAAGCGCTCGCAGGCTGTAACGGATCCGCTGTGTGGTGCTTCAGAGAGCGTTTTCTTGTTTAATCACTTCAAACGGTTTGGCTGTGTTGCAGCAAGTTGTTGATTTACTGAAAGAGCTTCTATCTTAATGTCTTGCGTCTCTAGGAACTTCTTCATTTGGGGATTCACTCACCGAGATACCTGAAGAGAAAGAAAACAGAGATAAGACGCAACGTGAGTGAGTGAGTTTTCAGCATCGAGGAGTGCTTAACGGAGGGAAAAGACTGATTGATTCAGGGGCTTCAGATCTTGACAGGGGCCTTGAAGCATGTCAAGGATTATAGATTGTTAGTTTATTTTCAGCGCCCAGAATAAGGGGTTTTCACTTTACCCAGACCTAGCAGCAACAGTCTCACTTTTAAGCAGTTATTTCACTTCCTGTCTGACCTTATCATCTTTCTCGTTTAAAAAATGACTGAGACAAGGCTGCAGCAGCACACCTCCCCTGAACTCAGGTACTGCTTAGTGCAACATAAATAAATCAGACACTGATGAAATAATGTGGAAGAAACCCTCAAGAGAGTTTCTGCACTCCTGCAGAGCAACACTCCCTGGGCTCTTTAATGGGCCGTGCAGTGGAGAGACGTTTCCTGCAGTAGGTGCACTCCCCAGTCAGCAGATTCTATTCCAGGAGGCTTCTTCTCCCCGCTCACCGCCCCGCTGATCCTCGCAAAGACACGTTGATGGCTCCCCCTGCTCTCCGGATGATGGAACATAAGGGCCAAGCAAAGCTTTAATAGGGGTCTTAAAGACGTAATGAAAGAAACTGCCTGCCTCAGTATCAATTATCAAATGGCTTGAGGGCCGGACAGTTCAGACAACTGCGTGTACAAAAGGAAGCTAAATGAACAAGACTCAGTAGTCAATAGAGAGTCATGAAGTAGGCATGAAGTTTACACGGGACAACACATTAGTCAGAGTCAGTATGGGGAAAGCACTCAGAAAAACACTGCTAATGAAACCTGGGAACAAAGTAGTGCAGTGATGAGATGTTGTTGAACTACTTCTATAACTGCAGAACTTGCTTTCCCGATAGAATTATAATGTGACTGCTTTTTATCATCTGCCAGAAAACATGAACGAATATAAGACAAGAGTGGATTATCGAGTTACTTTTCCTCTTAGATCCTTTAAAAACAAAATATTAAAATATATACTTATACATAGAGTAACACAACAGGAGACACAGTTTTGCTACTCACTGCAACTCTACTTGACAGTTTACTTTATGCCACATTGGCAGAATATATAGTAGAGAGGGTTACATTAATTCAGCACCATCCGACACTTTTTATCCCATGACCCAGCTTTTTCACAAGTCAGGAAGTCAAAACAAAACCATTTTTTTTCCTACCACAAACTTGCAAAGTTGTTCTTATGCACAAGCAAGCTCAGCAGATATCTGGGTCCATTTAAAGATGGGGTTTTAAAAGGTCTCTGCAGGTTACCCAAGGTCATCGTGTTATACAAACACCGGCTTAGAGGATGGACACCCCGTCTCATGGAGGAGAAAAGCAAATACAGCTTTAAAGAACATAAAAGAATGGACAACATCAATTTCATGCCTCATCGATCCTCATTCAGAGACATGCTGTGGTTCCTAAGCAGCAGATAAATCCCACTGTGGTGAAGGACCATATTTGATACACATACAGGACAAAAAACGTCTTTTAGCTATTCTGGACCCCTGATTGAAAGATAAATGTTAGTTTACATGTAAAAACGTCAATACAATAGAGTAGAAGGTGGATATAAGAACACAGCCATGCCGATGAATTCTGTGGACAGAGCCCATGCAGTGACATATGGTCGTCCCGCGGGCTCTAATACCGGTAACTCCCATTTATACCTGTGGATTATGACAGCAGCTTTGAAAATGTCAAGGACTTCTTTAAATAAAAAGGGTAAGATGATGCTGCCAACCCCGAATGAAGGACTGCCAGGCTGAACAGAGCCACATATCTGTGAAGCCAGGAGCTCTCTGTTCTCTGTTGTTTTGATCATATGATATAAGAAATGTTATGAATGGCCTCATGAAACAAACTGTTATTACCTTTTTTTAATCCCCGCTGGTAGCTATCTCAGGCTACAGTATATCACAGAAAAAATACTTTGTGTAGTTTGATGTTTATCAAACAGCTTCTATTCAAAATCAATTTTCACAACATAAATCAGTTCATAGATTTAATTTCAGACATTTTAAACTACTGTCTAACTGCTGTTCAAACAAAGTAAGAAGTAGATTACTTTGTTTATCTATTTTTAAATAATAACTGAAACTTAAAGCTACTAAATTGTATTTTTGTAGGACATAAGGCAAGGCACTTTTATTTATATAGCACCTTTCAACACAAGGCAATTCAAAGTGCTTTACAAAATGAAAAACATTAAGAAAATGGCATTTAAAAACCATTAAAAAGCAAAGATAACAGAATAAATAAATAAAAAATACATGAATAAAAGTTACAGTGCAGTTTAAGATATGAATTGTTCAATTAAAAGCAGCGGCAAAAAGAAAAGTCTTCAGCCTGGATTTAATAAGATAAACACCATGCAGGGAATAATGTTCCTTTATATTGTGAAGACTTGCTTTTTTACCAAATTGAACATGTTGGTCCTTTATCAATCAATGCAAGAAAGCTCAATGGTTTGGAGAGTAGTTTGAAATTAACATTCCTTGTTTTATCGCGATGTTTCACACTTGTCCCTTTGTAAAAACATATATATTATTACTTTAAAAAGTCCAATGATTTTTCACAGAAGGGCAAAAACCACCGATGATAACATTGTTCCAACACGAAGTTACACAACAGCACTAAGTTATAGCCTGCAAACTTGCAAACACGTGATTCATAAAGTAATCCTCGCATGACAATAACATCCTCACACTGCCTACTAACAGTTCACACAATGACAAACTGGAGGACGATCAGATTAGAGAACTTACTTCCTGTTGCCGCGGGTAATGAGAAACACGGAGTGATGAAGATGATGAAGATGTCGATCCAGCAGCAGATGTTCAGCACCGAGGACAGCTCCGAGCTCTCAGCCTGCACGCGGGAGCTTCAGGTCTGAACTCTGCTTTGTCAGGAGCTTTAAGTGCGCTCAATGTGAGACCCGCCCCCGCCAGGCCCCCTCCGCCCCTCACTGTTCCTGCACACATAATCTGTCCGTCTGGATGAGTGAAGCGCCCGGAGCCGTGAGTGGCTTCAGCATTATCTAACACCAGTGCAGAGGACATGGACACTGAGGGCCCGAGGCCACACAGCCAATATCTTTCACCACTTTTATTAATCCTATTACAAATAATTGTTTTGTTTGTTGAAAATTAGGCCTCCTAGTTGACTCATTGACTTGATTTGAATGTAACGTTATTCCTGTGATTCGTTTATACATTGGAGTTCTAACTAAAGATGTATTTAAAAAAAAAAATTGATTAGACATCCTCTGTCAATTTCGGAAAATGTGAAAGTTTTGCAACCTTGTTTGGTTTGAGGAGGCCTATTTCAACAAGCCCCCACCCCAGCCACTTGAATGACAGAGAGATGGTACCTAACATATCACACATCTCACTTGGTATCAGATTTTAGTGATAATTACACTGTAAACTGCAGGTGATACTGGAACCAAGATCATGTTTAAGAGCAATATGTTGACCTATATATAAAAGTACGACCTAGCGGTGAAAGTCGTCTTACTGTTGGTTGTATTATATAATTCTGTTCAAACTTAGATCACACTGCATTGCAGGTTTTTCTGAATTTCAAAAAAGTTCACGCTCAAGACATGGAACAAAACTATTGGAGCAACCTGACTGCACCTGTGGCTCAGCTCCAGATTCTGACTGAGAAGTAATTCATTGACACAATTAAAACTGTACAAACACTGGGACAGATTGCAGTCCGTACACATCCACTTCCCCCCCTGCCAGAGGCCACATGATGTCTCTCTGTAGGTTTAATTAATGGTCCATGCATTGTCACACTGTCCTGAAGGGCCTGGTAATCAAATCACACAGAGCAGTGCTCCAGCAGGCTGCCCACTGGGGTCATAATTGATACAAGTCTGCAGCCGGCACGGTTATGAAATTCAACATTTCCATCTCTGTCCTTGTTGTTACAGATGGTGCAGTGGGAGGTCAAGCTGTATTTGAGGAGCATACGCAGTTAAATGCTACAGTATATCTGTTCCCCGTGATCGCAGGTGAGTCTGGGTAAACAAAACATTATCTGTGGGGCACTCAAGCGTTTGTTGCCCATACCCTGGTGTTTCTAAAATGACGAACCATTAACTATTAATATTGTACATACACACCTGACATACTAAATCACGTATAATAAATACCATCTATGTTCTTTGGACCTATCATGCTATATTTGAATCATATATTGTAGGGCCATACCTATATAAAACATGTCTGTGAAGTTTTTTTTTCAAAATACCAAACAGATAGCCATGCCTCATTTCGCTCTATTCCAGCCCTGTTTTTGCAAGGGCTGATTCTGTGGCAAATGAGCTGCAGCTGACCACGCCCCCCTGCAAAGGAGGGGGGCGAGGCCCGAGCGTCATGTTACCATGCTGTTACCATGCCACGCAACCTCTCATTCCCCTGATAGGTGGAGAGTTGCCCATATAGGCGGAGCTCCCCGTTTCTGACCAGAACAATTTCAAATCTGTATCAGTCTGTATCAGCTCCGTTGCAGCCCCGTTTTTAGAGATTTGGGTATGGAGGAAAAGAGAGAGGGTTGTGTTTTCTGACACTTGGTGAGTTCCCTGACACACCGGGGAGAATATATTCATGTATAAAAGACGTACAAAAGTGCATTTAGCATGATAGGTCCCCTTTAAGTTTGTTGAAAAAACTGAATGGTAAATGTTGGTATCGAAATAAGACATTTGAGTTTTGACATGAACACTGTATACCATCTGCTTACGTAATGGCCTGATGTTGCGGCATGCACTGAATGCCTTTTTGTAGACTAGAGCACAGCTCGTTGTACAAATTGACAGTACACTCAAAGAAATAACTCATTGGATTAACTCAATTTTATTGTTGGCAGGTTTTCCATCCAATAAATATATGTGGCACAAACTCAAACTAATGGCATCCATGCAGTATAATGTAAATGAGTTAGTCCAACTCAAATTTTTCAAATAGAGTTTAAGTAAAATGATAACATTACCTTTATGAATTTAAATAATGCTAGTCCACCTAAATCCTATTTAATTAATTGAAAATGAAATAATGAGGTTAAATATAATTTAATAAAAATGTGTTACACATGATAGAAAACATGGTTTAGTTTTTTTTATTTTTAAATTCACATTATTCAAAACAATCCTCCATTCAATACAGTCTTTTTAAAATGAATGAATTCACACTGAAAGATGAAAAACATTTCTGAAAGATAATACCATTTTTAAAATGGCAGAGAAATGGAACTCCTATAATTAACTTACAAATCTCCCTTTGCCAAATACAATGAATACAATATAACAGGGGTATGCACTGCTCTTCTAACAGGACAATAACACATAACATAAAGAGTGCACTGCAAACACCAACATATGGAAATAGTGTTACAGTGTGTTGAAACAAATACAGAAAAGCACAGAACAAATGATTGATATAACGGCTCAATCTGCTCTGATTAGGAAACTCGTGAATAAAATGACAACAATGAACTCATGAGTCACTTCTTTTTCACATTTCAATCGAACAACTTGATCTTCAGACTTTCGATTTTACCATTCAGCTTGTGCCCATCCAGATTCATCACTACCTTCTGCATGAACTCGAAGGTGTGTTTGAGGTTGTCCGGAAAGCTCAAATCCAGGGCATAAATAAGTCCCAATAGCATGACAAACCCCACAATCACGCTGCCCAAGTTGTCCATGACTATATTGCCTTCGATGACAATTCCCACGTCCTCTGGCTGCCCATCCACATCTCTTTGAAGTGTGTATATGCCCATGACTGTGTTTGCCATGTCCCTCTTGGCATCTTCAGAGGCAGAGGCCTGAACAAAGACACAAACATACAACATATGTGTTAACTAAAACCTGAATTACTACATTTTATAGAAGCAGATTTACTTATGTGGCTCTCCTAATTGATCAAAACAGTTTTAGACTAACCCTCTGGTATCACTCAAATGTACTACCCTATTTGGCCACTCAGGATAAAAATGTCCACTTTCAAAAACTTGAATGATAAAATGATATGATACAAATATTATATTTAAATATTTTTCCCCCACACTTTTTGGGAAGTGTGGGAACATTTTTTAAATGGACAATTAGGGTAATTTGTACAGTGTATTCGAGACCGATTAGAAAAATTGAAATTCCAAAAAGTATCTAGAAAAAACACAAAATCATTATAGCCAAATCTGATGTGAAAAATTACCAATTTGGACAAAAATGTCCGAGTGATACCAGAGAAGGTTAGGACCTCCAACACAGAACTAAATTAAGCTTGAAAGAAAATGTTTGCATAAATAAGTTATAAAGATATATTCCTGTATGTTCTGTTTGATTATCAACGTTATCTTATTTATTAATTCAGGTATTATTTGTTTACGTCCCTACTTAATAATGTAATTTGTTGTTATTCCTGTAGTTAATTATGCATTTACCTACTTATTTCGATATGTATTTGATTATTTATTCTTTAATAATTTATTTCCTTGATTTATGTGATTATGTAATTATTCCTTTAACAATTTAGTAATTGCTGCATTCACATACCTTTTTAAACATGAATCTATTGATTAATATATTTCAGCATTTATTTATTATTTTATTTATGTATTTATTCAATTATTTATAAGTTCTTACATATGTATTCATGTCCATATTTATTTATTCATTTATAGATGTATTTATATATAAATGTAAATATTTATTTCAGCATTCATTTATTATTTGTATTTATTTCCAGATATATTCATGTTTTAATTCACATTTGTATTTATCAATTGTATTCCTATGTTAATTTATAGATGTATTTATATCTGTATAAATGTATTAATTCACTTTTTTCTATATTTATTTTAACACTTGCCCGATGAAATTACTTCTGTATCTATTTATTATTATTTTTTTATTTCTGTATTTATTCATTCTTACATATATTCATTCCTATATTAATGTATAGATTTATTTATTTCTGCATGTATTTATGATATGTGATAAGATATTTAGATGTAAGCAGGGATAGGGTTGTGTGCCATATAATTTTCTTATTATAAATGTAAGTAATGGTGGTTATAATTGTGGGTAACACTGTTAACCAATACATTGAAAACATATTGTGATAAACATACCTGATACTCCTTAAAAAAAGAGTCTGGATCCTCGTTGAGGTAGATCGCGATGCTTCGCAGGATGCACCCCCTCTTGATGTGGATGTTTTCAAACTAAAGCAGGGGCGATAAATCAAAGACAATTAAGCACAATGCATGTGCAACAGAGCAGGTAGTTTACAACGTAGAGGGCTGTATCTGTCGTGTGTGTCCCTAAGCAGGACTCCTTACACCTACATTTCCACAATAAGCTATTGCCTTAAAAACACTATAAAAGCAGACAATTTCTTAAATGTGTTCATATGATCATGGACAAAAACAATACAGTGAAAAACGAGGTTCTCTGCATTTATACTAACCGAATCTGATATTGCAAGGGCTTCCTTGATTTTGTGCCCCTTCACTCCTCCTTTGGTCTTGAAGATCTTCAAGAGCTTGTCTGAGAAGTGGTCCAGCTGCCACATGAACTTTGATTGAAGTGGTGATGTTGTGATCCTCAAAAACTCCGCATTCACCTTAAAAATATTATTAACAAGCACAATACAACCAATTGTTACTTGTTAATTCTACTGGCTTTGGTGTTAGCTGTTTAGCATGAGTTTTGTATGTGTGATTTAAAAGTTTACTCCATGTGTCAAACGAACATGGGCAATCAGTATATGGACATGGATAGCGACAACTGCCCCTTAAATGTGCATGTGTCTGCCGGAAATGTTTTAACAACAAATACCTGCTAGCTAGTTCCAAACTGCAGTGTTTGCACTGCCACATGCATAACCTGAAAAAGAGAAAAAAGAGAATTAGCAATTGACACTGAACAACTGACAATGTCACAGATCAGCTTATGCAAGTAATGTGAAAGTAGCCGTGTACTTACCATAAATAAGAGGTTGCCCCAAGATGCTTGTTAATGCTGATCAAACTGCAAAAGACAACATAAATATATTAGAGGTGTGATTAAAATGCTTATATATTTGAATTTTCACAGACAACACATAATTGCCTAAGATTGCACAACCCAAAAAAAAAATGATAACAGATCACACTTTAAAATTAAGAGTCTAGTAGACATGTTTTATAAAGCAGGCCTACGTTTCTGCACAACTCTGGGTGCCTGCTTGTGAGTGAGGTAACCCATACAAGATTCACATATATATATTATCTCATTATTTATATTAAATATTTGGCAGTAAAAAACTAAACTCAACTGAACTCCTACAGAAACGAGTGGCTCCGCCTGTCCTCCTCTGCCTGCACTAAGGCCAGGAGAGAGATGGACAGACCTGCTGAGCTTTATGATAGAAAATGGCGGCGCTTACTCTTTGCATTTTTTGGTTGAATTTAAACTGAATTTCGGTGTACTGTGTTCAATGACAATAACGTTAAATCGAATGTAATATAATCTAATGATCTCCATTATCCAGTATTCAATGCTAACCGTATCTAGCAAGCTAGCTAACAAACCAGTTATCCAGCTAGCTAGCTTTACCTCGTGCACTTGAATTACTCTTTGCATTTTTTGGTTGAATTTAAACTGAATTTCGGTGTACTGTGTTCAATGACAATAACGTTAAATCGAATGTAATATAATCTAATGATCTCCATTATCCAGTATTCAATGCTAACCGTATCTAGCAAGCTAGCTAACAAACCAGTTATCCAGCTAGCTAGCTTTACCTCGTGCACTTGAATTACTCTTTGCATTTTTTGGTTGAATTTAAACTGAATTTCGGTGTACTGTGTTCAATGACAATAACGTGACATCTAATTTAATATAATCTAATGATCTCTACTATCCAGTATTCAATGCTAACCATATCTAGCAAGCTAGCTAGCTTGCTGTTTAGACCCAACTAAAAACGGAGCAAAATATAACACGGTGGTTTCAAATATTCTTGTCGATATAATGAAAAGGCATTAGGCCTACTTGGAAACAGGGAACATTCTAAACTACTAGAAAAAACAAATACTTACCAAATAATAGACTTTCCACCGTCAGTTTCACACCGTCAGTGTTAGACAAAAGGCGGCAAATGACAGAACGGATCTTGTGCATGCGCAAAGGTGATGTGCAAAGGGGCGGTCCCAAATGAAAACAATTCATTTTGAGTTGCTCTGTCTTAAATACATTTAATAAGTGAATTGATTAATGTAATTTGTGTTACACTAATGAACTATACTTAGGTTTATTTCTTAAATAAAAATATTTAAGTAAAGTGAAACAATTATTAATGTGTCAAGTCTAAGAAGGGCTTGAATCGTTTTTTTGAGTGTACTGTGCCACCATGGACATACTGTACTGAAGGAGTTCATAAAGGGAAGTACTGCTGCATCAAAGGCTGTTGTGTTGCTGCATCCAGCCCCATTTATTCAGGAAAAATAGAAGTGCTCATTGCTCAGGGGGCTAAATATGGACTTTTACAGAAGAGTACTCATATCATAAGTTGATATTTAAATTGTTTTAGTGTTATCTTGTGCTGAAAATGAAAAGAAACATGACTTAATGTGAAATGGTGCTGTGAAACTATGTATAACATCAGCTGGAAAGGATTAACGTTCATTGAGCAGAATAATCTACACTCAGTTGATATTAATCACAGTCAAGAGAAGCAAGTAGACTTTAAAGGCCTGGTTAGTGTAAGAGAGTTCCTATTCATTTATCACAACAGACAGCTGTAGGATAAGGTCCTCCTATATTTTGGCTAAATGTGTGAATCTACAGGCATGTGTTATTTAAAGCCCGATCTATCATCCCTATAATACCAAATCTATGGGTTTACCAAGCAGCGTCAATGGCCAGATGCATTGACATCCATCAAAGCATGTCAGTTTTGAAATGAGAAAACAAAGGACACACACATACACACCGCACATAGTTACATTTTCTCTTGTGAGCACAGACACACACAAAACATACAAAGCTGCTGACTCAAGAAAACTTGAACGAAGCAAATCATAACACGGCACTCTTTATTCTGCGGACAGACGTTTAACCGGATAAAAATAGAAAAACTCATGAATAAAAATGTTTTCTCTGGACAACTTAAAACTTGAAGTTGAGGGACGAATGTAATGTGTAAATCATAGTGGCGTATACAATATAGAGGATTTCTCATGACATGGGATAAAAAGCAACAACGGGTCGTTTTTCAAATGTCCTTTTTCAGGAAATGCCGACAGGAAGTTGCTCCAATAGAAGAACAATGTGAAAGTGTAGCATAGAACACGTAGTGGTGATTTGTTGAGACTTACTCAGGGTAGTTTTAGAGCAGTGTTTCTCAAACTTTTTCATACCAAGGACCACTTAACCAATACAAAAACACTCGCGGACCACCTAACTCCACTAATATCAAAAAACACATCGTTTCTCTAGAACAGATTACAAATCGCCTGAGAATGGTACAAACAAGTGGCAATTATCATGCAATTAAAAGTGAAACTTAACCTTGCTCCATTGCGGAGATATTCCCGCGAGAGTGCGGAAAACTTAAATGTATTTATTTATTTCAAATGTGAAATGTTACCAATATACTCACGGACCACTAGGGGGTGCTCACGGACCACACTTTGAGAAGCACTGTTTTAGAGGAATGGTCATTAAATCCACTTTTGCTGATATTTATATCTCATATTTGAATGATGAGAAACTGTATTTTGGCTGCATAGATGACATTGTGACTGATAGCGGCACTAGAGGAAAGCTCATGAAGTAAACAGAGTATGGCCTCTGGTTTAAAGGAGTTCATTACATTTCAAGATTTGCTGAAGATCAAACCAAACAAAATATTAGATGAAATGTCAGGCCTCAAACAACCTTATTTTCTGGAGAACAAACATACTTTATTCAAATGCAATCTGTCCAATAGCTGTTGAGGTGTCTTGCAGTTGACCAGCTGTAGGCAGGGAACATGTTCTCATGCTAGTACTGAGTTACAGGTTTTCACTTCATCTCTCTTTACAGCTTATCATGCACGTTTAGCAACAAATCCACCCATCAGTTGTCCCAAAATCCTCAACATGTGTTGTTTTACCCCCAGGGGTGACTCAAGTCAACAGCACACACACAGGATGGTGTGCATAGTGTGACTATCAGTCATGTTTTTCAGTTAGTAACACCATGTCAAATCATATTAACGACAACTGTTAAACGAATAAAACATGCTGAATTAGTTGCGGTAAAATCCAGGCACTAAAAATATTCATGAGGGGCTTCTCCTTCACAGTTATGGACATTTCTTCCGATGAATGAAAATGTAATCGAGGACTGAGAGTTCAGTACAGTCAAAATGTGTTCAATCTTCAGTGACATGTGAGTATCATACTGTATGAATGTCAAACCAGTCATCACATCAGTACAGTAATGTGCTTATTCATTCTAGTTTTCGTCTTCAGCACTAACCCCTTAAAAAAACGACAAATAAAAGTAAACCAAATACTTCAGTAAAACAAACGGCTGAAAAATGTACAACATGAGATGGCAAATGATCCTGAAACAATGAAGCTGCCATGATGACATATGATTGTGGTCCCAGCCAAACTTACAAAGAAGAATTACTCCACATTTAATATATGTACAAGGAGTTCAGAGCTTATATTAATATGTAGATACAATACAGTTCTTCTTATATAAGGGTGTACAGAATATACAGTCTTGATGCCCAATGCTTTGCAACTGGAAAAAAGTACACAAGACGGCTTATTCTGTTTTATCCAGTTGTTTGTGTTTTCTGTAGTGCATTAGCCGATCTGAGCTACAGTACACATGACATATGGTTCAAACATTTTCTTATTTGGTAAACTATTTTACTTTTGATACATTTCTGATGTGTAAGCCAGTAGGGACCATCACAGGTGAATTGTGATTTTCCTAAGAGGATTTTCTTTCAATGGTCATTTGGCCTAAAGAAAATAAAACTTTTCTCTCTAAAAAAAACTAAAGAATGTAAAATGATTGTTATTTTCACCTTCTCTAATGTGTATTTTAATGGTGATTTAAACACATCGTCGTTAAGGGGTCTTTAATGGGATGGACATACTCCTGAAAGTGGACGGTTATATTACATTGAGCGTCTACATAGGAATAGTGATTACACGTTTTTTGGCAGATCTTCACAGATTTAGGCAGATGATGAAATCCTTATTATAAATCTCATGGACTTTTGAGACTCTGCGCGAAGTTAGAGTTGCAATGAAGCCTTAAAGTTGTATTCCAGCCTTTAAATTCTGCAGTCTATCACAGTTTGGAGACTCACAGGAGACACGTTTTAAAAAGAATGCTTCAAATAAAAATAACAGAGGCTTACATATCTTCATTTTTATTTTTAGTACGAGTCAAGGTTAAAAAACACCGGATCCTATATTTCCCATACTGCAAGTTAATGGCCTCTTTAGTTTATCGGCGTCAGATCCTTCCTGCCTATTAAATGCTCTTTTCTTTCCAAATCCTAAATTCACCAAACAGGGTTTCTGTTAGAAATGTGTTTCAAGTCCAATCTGAGGAAACTGATGAAATCATCAGGGTTCTTTTATCAGAATTTTAAAAAGCTTCCTCCTATTTTTACAGGTTGAATAGACTCCTCGTCTCAGGTGAATTCATCTGCTTATGTCAAATGATGCGCCCCTTCAACTTGAAGCATGTTTGCTTTGCAAACCGGTCTCTCATGTCCCCCTCAGCTATGTTTGTTACTGCACATCACACTACCCAAATGTTCGTATCCTGTTGACATCATTTGACAAAGAGAGAGGAGATTTAACTTAGTTTTAGGCTTCAGATATCCCTCTCAAGACGCAGATGCCATGTCCATTTTAGACTTACTATCTTCTTGGATATCACCACCAGACAGGTATGGAGTGACTGTACCATTGAATGAAAGCCAGTTTGTAAAAAAAAAGATGTTTCTGTCCATTCAAAATGAATAAAAAAGGTTCTGCTCCACATGGAAACCCAAACACTAAGGTAACCAGTGACAACACACACACACATTGATGGACCCCCGGTTGTCTATGGATATATCATATACTGCTGTTTGTCCGTATATCCTCGCTCCATAGAGCTTATGAATATATACATGTGCACATAAATCCTCTGGAAAGCAATGGGAAATGTAAGTGTGTGCAGGTACAGTCTCTGGCATGACACAGGAGCAGGAGCGCAGTGTTTACTCAGAAGTGATGTGTGTGAGTCAGTGTGTGCAGGTGTTCCAAGCACATCCTTGTGTCTGCCCTTCTTCACAGTTAGCGTGTCCCATGTCAGCCTGTTCACCTGCGCTTCTCCTCTTCCTCCTCCTAGAGGGCCTGCTCCGTGCTGGAGGCGGAGATGTCCAGGAGTCTCCAGGCTGCGCTGGGATTCAGCTCCTCCTGATCCCGACACAACGCCCAAACATACATCATCCTCATCACCTTCTCCTGTTGAGGGAGGAGGAGAGCACATGGTCAGTCTTGCACAGTATGGAGGCCTGCTCTAGACTTAAAGGTCTCCTATTATACTATTTTCAGGCATATATTATAGGTCTCAGATATATAAAATGTCTATGAAGTGTTTTGCTCAAAATACCAAACAGATCACCCGTTCTAGCCATGCCTCATACCCCTCTATTTCAGCCCTGTTAGAGAAGTGCTGATTCCGGCTCCGTATCTGAAACAGTATAGAGCTCAAATGCTTTCTCTCACGGGTTTACCACAAGGTGAGTTCCTTTTTATTTCCTGCTTCTTTAGGCAAGGCAAGTTTATTTATATAGCACTTTTCAACACAAGGCAATTCAAAGTGCTTTACAAAAAATGAAAGAGATTAAGAAAATGGCATTTAAAATCAGTCATTAAAAAGAAAAGCTAATAAAATATAAAAGTTACAGTGCAGTCTAAGATATGAATAGTTCAATTAAAAGCAGCGACAAAAAGAAAAGTCTTCAGCCTGGATTTAAAAGTAGTCAGAGTTGCAGCGGACCTGCAGGTTTCTGGGAGTTTGTTCCAGATATTTGGAGCATAATAACTGAACGCTGCTTCTCCATGTTTAGTTCTGACTCTGGGGACAGAAAGCTGACCAGTCCCTGAAGACCTGAGAGATCTGGATGGTTCATAATTTAGCAGGAGGTCAGAAATGTATTTTGGGCCTAAACCATTCAGTGCTTTATAAACCAGCAGCAGTATTTTGAAATCTATTCTTTGACACACAGGAAGCCAGTGTAAAGACTTCAGAACAGGAGTGATGTGATCCACTTTCTTAGTGTTAGTGAGGACTCGAGCAGCAGCGTTCTGAATTAGCTGCAGCTTTCTAATAGATTTTTTAGTGAGACCTGTGAAGACACCATTGCAGTAGTCGAGTCTACTGAAGATAAAAGCATGGACAAGTTTTTCCAAATCCTGCTGTGACATTAGTCTTTTAATCCTAGATATATTCTTTAGGTGATAGTAGGCGGATTTAGTAACTGTTTTAATGTGACTGTTGAAACTCAGGTCAGAGTCCATGACTACACCTAGATTTCTGGCTTTATCTGTTGTTTTGAACATTGCAGACTGAAGCTCAGTGCTAACTTTTATACGTTCTGACTTGGCTCCAAAAACCATTACCTCAGTTTTATCTTTGTTTAATTGGAGAAAGTTCTGACACATCCGGTGATTGATTTGTTCAATGCACCTACTCAGTGTTTGAATTGGAGCATAGTCTCCTGGTGAAATTGTTACGTACATTTGTGTGTCATCTGCATAGCTATGGTAACTTATTTTGTTGTTCTTCATTATCTGAGCCAGTGGTAGCATGTAGATGTTAAAGAGAAGAGGCCCCAAGATGGAGCCTTGAGGAACCCCACATGTCATATTTGTCCACTCAGATGTGTATTTACCTATAGAAACAAAGTTGTTTCTGTCCTTTAAGTAGGATTCAAACCAATTCAGAACTGTTTCCGAAAGTCCCACCCAGTTCTCCAGTCGGTCTAGTAATATGCTGTGGTCAACAGTGTCAAACGCAGCACTGAGATCTAATAATACTAACACTGAAGTTCTGCCACTGTCTGTGTTTAAGTGGATGTCATTAAAGACCTTTACAAGAGCAGTCTCAGTGCTGTAGTTTGGACGAAAGCCTGACTGGAACACATCCAAACAGTTATTTAAATGCAAGAAATTACTCAACTGTTGAAAAACAACTTTTTTTTTTTTTTTTTTTTTTTTACGAGCGGTTTAATGACTGCAGTTTTCAGTGCTTGTGGAAAAATACCTGAGTGAAGAGATTTGTTTACTATATGAAGTAGATCTGAGGCCATGCAAGGCAAAACATCTTTGAAAAATCCTGTTGGAATAATATCAAGGCAGCAGGAGGAGGATTTCAGAAGTTGAATAATGTCCTCTAGGTTTTTATCATTAATCTGATGGAATTGTGTCATGATGTCTGAATTGATGTTAAGTGGAGATAGGGACAACACATTTGCTGTTCCTGATGCAGAGGCACTGACTGCTTGTCTGATTTTCAGAATTTTGTCAGTGAAAAAGGAGGCAAAATCATTGCACGCCCTGGTGGATAGAAATTCAGAGGCTACTGACACTGGGGGGTTAGTTAGTCTGTCGACGGTAGCAAACAAGGCACGTGCGTTGTTTTTGTTTTTGGTAATGATGTCAGAGAAGAACGATTGTCATGCGTTTTTCAATTCCAAATTATAAAGGCCAAGTCTCTCTTTATAGATTTCAAAGTGAACCTGGAGATTTGTTTTTCGCCACCTGCGTTCAGCTTTTCGACATTCTCTTTTTTCTGTTTTCACGGTCATGGCCTTTCTCCATGGAGATATTTTCTTGCCAGACACTTCCTTTAACCTAGTTGGAGCAATGGCATCTATAACATTTTTAATTTTTTAATTAAAATGATCTACTAGCTCATTTACTGAGATGTTAGCAGGGGCAAGTGTGGAAGAGAAATTCTGAGTAAACATTTCCCTAGTATTTTCAGTTAAACATTGCTTTGTGGTTACCTCTTTTTGAACATTTTTGTGAACAGAAATAGAGCTCTCAAAGAAAACACAGGAATGGTCAGAGAGTGCAACATCAGTCACCACAACCTTAGAGATATTCAGACCCTTTGAGATAATTAAGTCCAGAGTGTGCCCCTTATTGTGCGTGGGCTCCGTCACATGCTGAGTCAGTCCATAGCTATCAAGAACACAAAATAGTTCTTTAGCCCCTCTGTCTTGGGGGTTGTCAACATGGATGTTAAAATCACCAACAATGACTAGACGGTCAAAGTCAATACACACTATAGACAGCAGTTCAGTAAAGTCATCAAAAAAGCTTGCACAGTATTTGGGTGGTCTATAGATATTTAGGAACAGAGCTCGAGAGGAGCATTTCAGCCGAAGGGCCACATATTCAAAAGAAGCAAAGTTCCCATAAGATGTCTTCCTGCATTGAAGGGAATCATTGAACAGAATAGCAACTCCACCTCCTTTCTTATGCATTCTTTCCTGACTCATAAAACTAAAGTTGGGAGGGGTTGATTCGATAAGAACAGCTGCACTGTTATTCTGTTCAATCCAAGTTTCTGTTAAAAACATAAAATCGAGATTGTGCTCAGTGATAAAATCATTGATTAAAAATGTTTTTCCTGCCAAAGACCTGACATTTAATAAAGCTAGTTTAAGTTTGTTAAACACACTATCAGTCATGTTTTTTGTAACAAGCTGTGGCTGACATGGAATCACTGCTAAATTAGATACACTCACACAAACGTTTGAGCGCTTCCTGTTTCTATGATTCACCGCTCTTAATCTATTACCTATCAACACAGATATCGGCAAAGCTACTGGCAGGCAGGGCCCCGGCATGTCCTGGAAAGAGTTGAGAGTGCCATACGCCCTTGAGCCTGGACCCATCACATATCAGTAAGAGTTTGTTGTGTTTTGTACACACACATCCTTATCAGGCTTCGGAGACTGCAGATGCCCCCTGCAGATACACATACTCTCTCCAGTACAGCGTTAGCTCTGAGTGTTAGCGATGCTTGCTAATGTAAACAAAGACCATATTACTTTCAAAAAACGTCACGCATTGTTTCTGATAAAGCGGCGTTTCTGATAGGCCCGTGGGCCTAAAGCCAGCCCACATTTCCAATATTACGTCATGACCGCAGCAAATCTGGATCAGCTCCGTTGTACCCCCGTTTTTAGAGATTTGGGTACGGAGGAAAAGAGAGAGGGTTGTATTTTCTGACACTTTCTGAGTCACCTTACACCCCGTGCACATATATTCATGTATACAAGACATCAAAAAGTGCATTTTGCATGATAGGAGACCTTTAAAGGGAGGGTTTGTCTGTTGTGAACTGGAGTGGTATGAGGGGCTGCTTATCTTTAGTAAATATGTTCCCTAGAGTAGAAGAATATAGTAAATATAAGTATCTCATACATCCCCACTTCAAAACATTAAAACTAGTCCTATCGCTACATCAAACCTGTGAAATTCAAAGTCATACATTCAGATGCAAACTGAGAACTGAGAAAACTCTGCTTAACTGAGCTCCTTTCAACCATTTCAGTTGTTTGGGTCCTTGAAATAACTTATATCAGATGTTCTATTCATGTGCAGTTGATGAGGAGTTTACTGACCGGATCTCCTTCCACAAGGTCTCCTTTGGGGCTGCGGATCACCATGACGACCTGCGCCTGGAAGGTGATGATCAGCACTGGGCCCTGGTCCATCATCTTACCCATCGCTAGCTACATCACAGGGAGAGACAACAAACACACTCAATACATTTGAAGGAAACATTTAACATCAGGTATTAAATGATATGATACCAATCAGATATCATCTTTTTCCACATCTTAGAAAAGCTGTTGATAAATCATTTGTATTGATGCAATACATGACTCATTTATTCAAACGGCTGCTTCTTTTTAACTCTTTAAAAGCAATATTTAAGCAAAATGTGGTGAAATGTCTTATAAACTCAAAGGATTTTTAATTCCAGTGTCAAATACTCGACAACTCAACAATCATTTTAGCCTATACCTCAATGACGGCTAATGAACAAGCACTTACATCTATGTTATCAATGTCCAGGATTTTGGACTGGAAGAGCAGCCCCAGAGCTCTGGCCTGCTGGATGGGGTGAGCCAGCTGACTGTACGTCTGAGGAAGGGCAAGGAAAACACGTTTAGCATAAGAATGGACTTTCACACACACTACTATACAAGATATATAACAGCATAAAGAAGTCGGAATGAAATACAAATAATGGTTTATTATGTTAGAGTTTAATGAAATTCAAAATGTAGGAGGCAGCAGTATGTTACTCACAGCTTCATAGCACCAGTCTTTTAATACATCCAGCTCTCCACGGATCATAGCCTGAGGAGAGGACAGAGACACTGTGTCAACAATGATTGTTTACAACAGGAGAGGGCATTTCACAAAGCCAGGGAGACAGTAAACACATTTTATTTGGTTAAATCCTGCCTGTTTCTATTGTTTTGTCAGAATCAGAATCAAGTTTATTGCCAGGTACGTTAAAAAAGGATGCTAAAGACAAGTATTTACACAAAATGTAAATGTAACAACAAAATTAAAACACTTATAGGACAATGAGTATATATGGCAAAATCACAGTGTTTCCCACAGATCTGAACTATACTTGGGGGGGGGGGGGTTGAGGTGACGTGCCTTTGTGACGTGCAACAACATTAACATTTCTGTTGGTCGCTTGTTAGCAGACTCTTCACGCGATGGCAGAGCGAACAGGTACAGGCAGGGCTCATAGTGACAGCCCTATAGTTTAAATCTACTACCCACAAATAACCATATGGGCATGGGTTACTATTTTTTTTTTTTTTTTTTTTTAAAATGGTAAATGTATTTAGGAACCTATCCATGTGATTTTAAGTGGGGGTGGACCTCAAATCCTCTAGGGGGGTCCGAGGGCATGCTCCCCCGGTAAAATGCATCAATCTGGTGCACTTTGAGGGGGAAATAAAGAGACTAGATCTATGGAAACACCCATATGAAACAGAACTGTATTAGGGATGTTAAGATTCACCGATTCGCATCGGTGCACCGGCATAAACGTTCAGGATGCGAGTGCACCGGTTGAAAGAGTGCACATCGTCTACAGTTTGGGTTGAACTCGCGATGCATCGATTGTATCTTTGCATCGGTACAAAACCGATTCATTCATATAATATCCCCTCATCCTGTCAGCACTCAGCAGAGACGATCTTTGATCTTTGCTTCGCACTACGGAGGCCGAGAGTCTCAGTTATCAACACACATGGAGGTCGAAGAGAAACACAGCGCACCGGAAAATACCAACAAATCAAACGTTTGGCAACACTTCGGATTTTTCAAGAAAGACGGTCAACTTGAAAAATCGCTCGCAAATTGTAAACGATGCCGTGCCGCTTTAGTACGAGGAATTTAGCGACGCACATAAAGAGGCGACATGGGGTCTGCGGCTGAAAAGAGAAACCTGAAAGTTAGACATATGAGTTAAATCACTCAGTGAGGTGTTCTGTCAGAGAGAGTGGTGTTTAGTTTACAGCAGCCTGTGACTGCCAACAATAGTTTACATGTCTTCCTTACTGTAAGCAGTTATGAAATACCTGTTTGTGAAAGGTTATTTGTATTCTTTATTGTTCATATAGAAACCACTGCTTTCTGCTCACTGGTGAGTTAGCCTATGGATGAGTGTTCAGCACATCAGGCTGGCAGCTGTATGGGCATGGCACTATGGTAGCTGTTATTTGCACATTGTTAATCATGGCAATGCATCCTTACATTGTTTAACTGTGAGGTGTTATACAATTGTACTCTGGAGAGGTTTTTAAGGTAAAAAAGGTATAAAAAAAAAACAGCATAATGGGATGTGCAGTACTAGTAGAGAGAACCAAATATGCAAAGCACTTTTTTGTTAATTTATGATTTGCTGCATATAAGGAAAACAACTAAAATCCTCTGTTGTACCATAGAAGTATCATTATTTTGCATCGTGTTGAATCGCATCGTATCGCCCCGTATCGCATGTTGATCAAATCGTATCGAACTGTATCGCAACAGGGGTGAATCGTATCGTATCGCATCGCCTGGTGTTTTAAATGTATCGTTAATGTATCGTATCGTGGCAACGTATCGAGATGCGCATCGCATCGGCCTCAGTGATGGAGATGCACATCCCTAAATTGTAAACATTTCAATAATCATAAAATCATGGCCATAACCAATAACATACCTTTAATTTAATTTGATCGCATGTTGTTGATGTTTTTAATGATGTCAGGACTTATGTCCTAAATGTTGCTGTATTATTGTTGTATTATTGTTGTATTGTTTTAAGTGTCGGACCCCAGGAAGAGTAGCTTTTGTCGAGAGCAAAAGCTAATTGGGATCCTTAATAAACATAAACATACCATTTCCAATATGAAAAAACACTGAAACTTGTTTATTTATTTTTGGTTCATTTATAGTTGTGAGTGTGTCTCGGCTCCTGAACCAGCCTCTCCTGTCTCCCTCCTCTCCCCCCTGCTCCTCTTTGAGGCAGCAGCAAATACTAGTTTTAGCTCTCAACAAGTTTTAAAAGTGTATCTTGCCTTTTTTCACCTACTTAACTTTTTTATTTTTTATTCATGCATATTTTACTAATCACTCCCCCCTCAAATGGAAATATGTGTTTACATAAATGGTGACCAAACCGTTTGAGACCCACTGAGAACTTAGACTAAGTTAACTATCTAAACACTCAGAGTCCTTTACCTCACCTGAGCTGAGGTTATCCCGAGCTTGAATGACACACAGAGACCAATCAAGGGCTTTGATTTATGATCTGTATGACAGTGGCCATGTCGGCCACATCATGTAGACAGCCAGTCACCCTGTGTGAGGCAGGCCACTTAACAGGCCAGGCCATCGGGAAGCCCCCCGGTCCTCCCGATGGCCAGTCCTGGACTGGGTACAGGAGGCGTAGAGCGAGGGATCATTGTCCACAAGTTAATCAATCGCAGATGGCGTCGTGATCGCGGACGAAAAAACAAAAACTAAATGGGTCGCGAAATATACTCGGGCGGCCGTTAATATAGCTGGGCGGCCCCCCGCCCAAGTATAGTCTGTGTGGGAAACCCTGTATTATATTTTAAAGTGGAGGGTTGTGCAGACATGTGTGCAAAAATGTGCAAAATGCAGTCAGAGAGTAGAGCATGAACATGGCTCACAGTATTAAGAAAGAAAAAAGAGGAAAAATAACAAGATGTAGTTCACATGATGATCATTAATGTAATGTAATTGTGTGTTTAAAGACAGCCCATTGCGCCAAATTCAGTGTGATTAGACAACTGTAGACCACATCACTCTGATTTGGCTTCCCATTGATTGGTAACCTAAATAATTAGCTAGAAATGTATGTGCTTTTAACTCATCATCAACTCTTGACCATGAAGGACGTAAGCATTCGTTTAATGTTTTCTCCAATCAATAATCAAAAGGACTTATTTAGCTGCTGAGCATGCTTGGACATATTAAAAAATCTGACAGTTCCAACCTGACTTTACTCATTCTAACACAAATGACTTACTTAATCTGATCTAAACTGGAGTAAAATTACAAATGTAATGAAGTAAGACACTTCATCAGTAATTATTTTCTTGGTTGTCTTCCTGAAATACCCTCAGGTATTGTGAAAGAGAGTGTGAATGAAGAAGTTCAAAAGTCAAGGACACACTGACAGAGTAGAAGAGTCTATTTACCTCCAGTATGTTCGGAATGATGTCTTTCTCACACTGTTTGAGGAAAATGTCTTTATCAAAAGTGGGGTCAGCCTTCACAATCTCCGTCAGCACCTCCGACATTTCTGTCTTAGAGAACAGACCGCCTGGAAAACAAACACTGACAAAATCAACATCAGCAACACAAACAAATCAGTCTCTACTATAGATAGGATGTTAACAACTATACGTTTATAACCCAAGTCTATGCTTTTCCAATTCCTTCATTTGTCTATAAAACATGCTGTGACAACATGAAGCATGCATTTCATTCTTTACCGCTCAGTTAGGAGAGTGGAGCTGGTTTAATCACTAGAGTCAACCATCATAACATGGCTTATGAAGGTGGAGAAAATCCCTTGAATGCACTGGACAAAAGCTATTTCCTTAAACTGCAGATATTGTTATTTTTGTGATAGCTAATATAGTTTAAATAAGCAAACATGACTTCTTGTTTGATCAATCTGACTGTGGAAATTGCCAAAGTATATGAAAGGTCATGTTTTATTCTGTTTAGAGAGCAAAGTATCCATAACATAGAGATTAATTTAGCCAAAATAATCCTATAAAATATTATGATAATGATAAGAAACCTAAAATGAACACAAACTAATGCCGGGCATTACCTAGGAATCCAGTGACAGTGTCAGTCACAGCTCTGGATGCTCTGACGACCGCATTGTCACTCTCATCATATTTCATCTTAATATCAAAGAATCCTGTAGGAAACACAAAGGGAGAAATGGAGTAAATGTTTTTCAGTGGTTAGGTAGGATGGAGAAAAAGATCACAGAGGGCTCTATGTATGGTCTGGTTAAAAACACCATTTCTAAACGGTTCAAATGTATAATGCAGTGTAGTGTAGAGAATGTGGTGCCATCTGCTGCCTTTAATGGGAACTACTCATGTGCACAATGTAGGTGATTTATTATATAACACAGTATCTAAGAAGATAAACACTGAGGATTTCCTTACTGTTAAAAACGACATTATTGTCCTTAAAGTCCTGCCACTGCTGGTACCACTTTGAATCCTTGTGGAGAACGACACCCATATCCTCCCTGCATCACAGAATACAAGAAAATCACTCTTATCATTAGAGATGTTAACAACATAAATACGGAGCATACATTCCAAATGGAGATGTGTGATTACAGAACAGGTGAGAGGGGACACAGGTTTGACTCACTCATTGGCATCGAACACTCTTGTGTCGCCGTCTGCTCCTTTGGAGGAGAAATCGCTCCTCTTCCTCAGGTGTGGGGGGGCTCTGTAAGAGCCGTCATCCCCGACATCTATCTCATTTTTCATGGACTCCACACCCTGCACAGATCACACACACACGTGTATAACTGGACTTTACTGGACATGTATATATATATATATATTCACCTGATAAGCTGAACAACTGCAGTCTTTCTGTTTAGAGCTTAGATTTAAAAGTACATTTCTCCCAATGGTCTGACATCGTTCAGTGGTTTGCTTAACAAGCTCCTGGAGCTGACAGGCCAGAACTACATTACCCTCTGATATCTACTATTTGAGATCATAGTGGTTTTTCTCAATATTTATCTTTACATTTCAACCTGTTAACTCATTTGCAACAGATCCAGGAAAATATTGTCGTCATTTGAGAAACAAAATGAACAAAAAACCAAACCGTTTGGCTGTGGTAATTATGTTTCATTCTAAATGAACGCTGACATTAGTTTGCGAATGTGTGAGTGACTTGATTGGCACAGCAAGAACTTTGGCCCATAAACCACTGCTTAGTATTATCTTTCTGCATCTAAAAATAGTAGAGATTATTATTATTATTATTGTCCTTTTGAAGGTGAACCTGTAAACGTATGGATATTGTGTTTTCTCTTCTGACCTGTGAGATGGCCCTAAATGCACCGGTTTTGCCCAGTTTTTCTCCTCCTTTGGACACAGACTCTGCAGAGTGCATTGCTGACTTGGCAGCCCCCTCCACACTTTCCTTGATCCTCTTCCCAATGTCAGTACGAGTTACTTCCTCAAGACCCTAAAGACCAGAATGTGAGACATCAGACACACACGAAAACAAATCAACACAAATGCAATTATTCAGTCCATAAAAGTGCCTTTCCAGAAACTTAGTGTAACCTTTTTTCTGATTACCGTTCTATTGGTAAACCAGAGGAAGTGCTGAAACCTTACCTCCTTGACGGTCTCCGACAGAGATCCAAAGGTTTTCTTAAACACCTCGGAAGTCTTCACTGTCTCAGACTCTATAGATTTCTATTAAAGAAAAAGAAATACATATTATTATATATATATATATATATATTATTCAAAGATAATTGTTATCGTCTAATATAAGAGAGATTGAAAACCAAATATTGCTCTCACATATTTCCTGCGGGCTTGTTGGAGAGCATCAGACTCGTCAAGCCGCTTGGCCTCTTCTCTGAACTTCTTTATGTTGTCTTTCATATCCTGATTCTTGTTGAATTCCTGACGCAGGTTATCCACAAACTCTCCCAGAAAACCTTTACGACCTCCGGAAGCATATCGAACCTAATGAGATAAACAGAAAAGAGGACATTAGTTCAACAGAGTGAACAGATCATTAACATACAGTATTTGCTCTATTTAGTAACTAACTATGAAAACATCACTTCTTACCTAAAATGTATTCTTGAGAGTAACACAAACAACTGAGCAGCTTCTTTGATGTAATTAACAATGTGTATGTGTGCTTTAAAGGTAACGGTAGCAGTCAGTGTGTACCTGCACAGTTGCAGCTGGACTCCTGTGTAGCGTGTAGGCGTCTCCTCTCCACACTGAGGGGACCAGAGGCCGGGAGCAGAGGGCCACGGCCCGTCGGCCAACCAGCTGCAAGGGACAGAGACTGTGAGTAACAAACAACTCTGTGGACACTGCAGTGGATGGAGAATAAAGATGCGAATAAGGAATATTTTCACTAACAATTATGTGGGCAGTTCTTTTTCTTGGAAATCATTGTATGTATAAAATGCCAGAAAATAGTAAAAAGAAAATCCCAGTCGATGTCCAACGTGATTACTTTAAATGATTTGCTGGTCTAAAACAGAAACATATTCTCCTTAATATTATGTAAAACTGTGAACATCTGGAAATCTTCATACATTATTGCATTAAAATTGACAATAACGATTAATCGATTAATAAAATAGCAGTACAATTTTGTTCTGACAGTGAACTAATCAAATAGTCAACTAATCGTTGCAGCTCTAATAGAGAATAGGTAACAGGTTAATGGAATACTAATGAGTTAAGCCCTCACAGTAATATTGAATAAAGAAATCAAATACACTGAACATAAATATAAATGCAACACTTTTGTTTTTGCTCCCATTTTTCATGAGATGAACTCAAAGATCTAAAACATTTTCTATATACACAAAATAACCATTTCTCTCAAATATTGTTCACAAATCTGAAAAAATCTGTGATAGTGAGCACTTCTCCTTTGCCGAGATAATCCATCCCACCTCACAGGTGTGTCATATCAAGATGCTGATTAGACAGCATGAGTATTGCACAGGTGAGCCTTAGGCTGGCCACAATAAAAGGCCACTCTGAAACGTGCATTTTTATCACACAGCACAATGCCACAGATGTCGCAAGTTTTGAGGGAGCGTGCAATTGGCATGCTGACAGCAGGAATGTCCACCAGAGCTGTTGCCCGTGAATTGAATGTTCATTTCTCTACCATAAGCCGTCTCCAAAGGCGTTTCAGAGAATTTGGCAGTACATCCAACCGGCCTCGCAACTGCAGACCACGTGTAACCACACCAGCCCAGGACCTCCACATCCAGCATGTTCACCTCCAAGATCGTCTGAGACCAGCCACTCGGACAGCTGCTGCAACAATCGGTTTGCATAACTAAAGAATTTCTGCACAAACTGTCAGAAACCGTCTCAGGGAAGCTCATCTGCATGCTCGTCGTCCTCATCGGGGTCTCGACCTGACTCCGGTTCGTCGTCGTAACCGACTTGAGTGGGCAAATGCTCACATTCGATGGTGTCTGGCACGTTGGAGAGGTGTTCTCTTCACGGATGAATCCCGGTTTTCACTGTTCAGGGCAGATGACAGACAGCGTGTGTGGCGTCGTGTGGGTGAGCGGTTTTCTGATGTCAATGTTGTGAATCGAGTGGCCCATGGTGGGGTTATGGTATGGGCAGGCGTATGTTATGGACGACGAACACAGGTGCATTTTATTGATGGCATTGTGAATGCACAGAGATACCGTGACGAGATCCTGAGGCCCATTGTTGTGCCATTCATCCACGACCATCACCTCATGTTGCAGCATGATAATGCACTGCCCCATGTTGCAAGGATCTGTACACAATTCCTGGAGGCTGAAAACATCCCAGTTCTTGCATGGCCAGCATACTCACCGGACATGTCACCCATTGAGCATGTTTGGGATGCTCTGGATCGGCGTATACGACAGCGTGTTCCAGTTCCTGCCAATATCCAGCAACTTCGCACAGCCATTGAAGAGGAGTGGACCAACATTCCACAGGCCACAATCAACAACCTGATCAACTCTATGCGAAGGAGATGTGTTGCACTGCGTGAGGCAAATGGTGGTCACACCAGATACTGACTGGTTTTCGGACCCCCCCAGACCCCCCCAATAAAGCAAAACTGCACGTTTCAGAGTGGCCTTTTATTGTGGCCAGCCTAAGGCACACCTGTGCAATAATCATGCTGTCTAATCAGCATCTTGATATGCCACACCTGTGAGGTGGGATGGATTATCTCGGCAAAGGAGAAGTGCTCACTATCACAGATTTTTTCAGATTTGTGAACAATATTTGAGAGAAATGGTTATTTTGTGTATATAGAAAATGTTTTAGATCTTTGAGTTCATCTCATGAAAAATGGGAGCAAAAACAAAAGTGTTGCATTTATATTTTTGTTCAGTGTACGAGACAAGCGGGCAAAGCAGGAGTCATGTTGTTGTGATGATACTTCTAAGGATCACATATACTATTTGCTAGGTGTCAGGGGTTCACCAACCAGGTGACAAGTAAAACCGTAACAGATGGTTGAAACTACAAACAAAACTTTGCATCCAGCTTGTTACTAAGATGTGGTCAACCACAAGCCTCTAGAACAGCTGTGCCCTTAGAAAGACACTTTGTTGTTTTTCTGATGCAATCCCTCCCTATACATGTCACAGGATGCTTACTTAATTCACGAAGAAGTACACCTGTTTGGCAAATTCTGTATTTTGTATGCTTCTCAATTAATATATTCAGCTTTTACATTGATGTGTGTCTCCTGTCTGAATCTGCATCAGTAGGGGGTTTAAATATTATAGGTCAAATGTAGACACTGTTGTTCTATTTGTGCCAGTGTTACACTTATGTGACCCAAATAGGAATTTCCCATATGTTGAGTTGTTACTGCTAATGTTTTAAATTAACAAATTAGACATTATGACATGTAAAACATGTTAGTCGTTATGACATGTTAAAACCTTTAACATGTCATAATCTATCTAATCTAATCTAGATGAGTATTACAGGAGATGGAGCACGAGTTGTAATTAAATAAATCACATTTTGATAGCATGACAGCAAAAAAAGACCTGCCTGTAAAGCACCAACACCTAAACTGATAGTATTTGGTCGACAATTTGGTCTTTTTATTGTTGTTGTTGTTGTTGATATATATCTTTAATATGATAAAAACCATTGGCAGTGGCACTGTTATTCTTAGCCATGTAACAAACTATGATGAGTCACATCATTTGGTGTAAAACCAGGATTAACGTTAGTTACTTAAAAATGTGAAGATATTATACCACCTTTATAACGCTAGTTACTTCATCAGGAGATTATACCATTAGTATTAACGCCTGTTTATAACTGAACGATGGGTCAGTATCTGGCTATATCTATGCGTCTAAAAGGCTTGCTTTTATACCACATTTTGGCGAATTAAAGCCCATATACACAGACATTTTCCCACCAAGAAACCCAAAAGAAGAATATAATTTTAGAGAATGATAGGTGAACAAGAACATTGAGAACCCGCAGTCCGTCTGATGCAACAAGGCCTTTTCTAATGGACATGGACACACTACGAAATCTCACTCACAAACCAGACATTAGAAATAAGTAACTATTAGCCGTATACTTCTACTCCCTTTGCACAGTTATTCTCTAAACACTTAAAACCTGTAATGAAGGACATGAATGGTTGTCTAACCTCGTAGCACCGACACACGGAGGCTGCCATCTTGATCTTCAAATGCGCCGAGCTGGAGCTACACGTGCGTCCTTGCTGCAGCAGCTGACCTTCCTCTCAGCCAATAGGAGCGCAGCTGAAGGGCTGGGGGCGGGGCCAGCTGTCAGCATCACTGTAAAGGGAGAATCCACCCTAAAAACAAACTACATTGTGCTTTTTATTTGACATTGCCCACAAACTGAGTGGCTGTGCAGGTTAACACATGCTAAATGTGCAAGCTCAGTTATGATTTAGACTAGAGCATATCCCAATGTATCACAGTTGTAGTGTAGGCTTCATGGTGTTCGCAGAGGAGACTTGCATTTTATTTTAAACATTGTCACCACTGTATCGTAAAAAAACAACAACGTATAAACTACTAAATATCTCTTTTAGTTTTTTTCATCTTATTAAGTAACTGTTTGTAATTTAAATTCCAATCTTTAAAAAGTCTGCTGTCTGTGAGTAAACATAGTTTTTATAGCTGGAGAATTTCCTCATGTATAAATACACAGCAGACTGACAAAAAGCACAGAAAAAGCTAAACATAAAGACTTAACAGAAAAATAAAACGTAAAAATAACGAACAATAATAGAAAAACGGACTATGACAAAAGTATGACACTTGTTAGGACTTCCAAGTTGTATCTGTTGTATATTGTCATTTCAGGTATCCTTTTTTTATAATAAGGCTATTCGCCTCCATTTTCTTTCATGCTTCCTCATTTTGTATTCCCTTATAACCAAATGCAACTGATTATATTCATTTTCTTTCCAGTCTTGTATTCAGTCTCTGTGTAGTACAGAACAACTCCACCGTGACATTACTATTAACCTCTTAAGTATGGTTCATTAAAATAACTCAGTGGTTTCAGACTCACTGTTGGCCTTGAATGTATTAAAGCTTTATAACACTGGGGTAACACACTGCTGCTTCTGAAATACAGTTCTTATTATCTTTATAGGCTATATGTTAAAGATAATCAGAATCAAGTGCATTGCCCTGGTACGTTTACACATACAGTAGCCTACAAGGAATTTGCTTTGGTATCTGGTGGTGCGAAAATAAACAGTCTAAGAAAATATGAAGTAATAGTAGGCAAACAAAAGAAACCTAAGGATAATAAAAAATAAGTATTTTTAAGAAACAATTTAGCATAAATATATATATAAGATAACATACATTTTATTGATCCCAAATTAGGAAATGTTTTCGTTGCAGCAGCATATAAAAACAGGGCATTGCACATACATCTATCTGACAAATAGAATACTATTGAAGGGCCAAATAACAGCTAACCCAATATAAAAGTGGGATATTATTCACATTAAGTGAGCAAAGAATGGCAAGGAATTTAAATGTAACATTTTCTTTAAATAACTATTGTAAAAACACCACACAATGTTTTTGGAAAACCAACCTTCTACAGGTGAAGTTACCTTAAGGATGGCCTGACTTGGTCATTATTTACATTCAGATGGATGTTGTCTCCCGGCATGCCGCAGAGCGCCCCCCTGCGGCAGCTATGTGAACTGCAGGACTCCTCCCCTCCCGCCGCAGAGTTGGAGCTCTCTTTCTGCGTCCAGCTCGCATTGACAGCCAACACTGGCGCAGAGTCTCAGCGCAAACCTTTACCATATTTTCCTGACACAAAACGACATTTCATAGCAATACTTTCCACACATTCTCTTCCGGAGACAAGCGTCGGAGCGGCCTCGTCTAGAATGGGGAACCGAGACGATGAATACGATTTCTTGTTCAAAGGTAAAGAAAAAAAAGACGACTTGCATTCCCCCTTAACACAGACTCACACCGACAAATCTATTCTTTAATAACACCTAAACATCTCTTATTGTGTCATTTTCACTCACCAGTTATGCATTTTCTGAGGAAACAGACTAATGTTTTCCCAGAAACTGCCCGGATGATAGTCGGTTGGGGTTATTACAACATAATGCTGTCATTGTAACATTACAACGCCTGCAGCTATATGTATAGGTAGGATGCAACACCCTATCCGTGCTCTGCCTTTGTATTAAACTTTCATCAACTCGTAGAGCAGCATTGGTGTTGTGGACGAACAGCTTCCTTCTTTATTTAATGACATCTGATGTTGTATTCCTCCCTATGGGGTTTATTAAGGGCCTATTAGCCATACCTCTCCTGATCAATAATCGTTATTCTCACATAATGACTCTGAAAATGCTGCAACTCATAACTTTGCGTGCCAGTGTTATTATGGTATGCCCTTTGGTTTATGGATGTTAATGTGCCACAGGAGCTGATATCACGATCAAAGGAAGTCATTCTGGACGATCAAAGGAAGTCATTCTGGACGAGCACTGAAGATAAACATGGACATGAGTCTGGTACCAACTGATCGTTAGTCTGGTACTAACTGATCGTTAGTACCAGACTCATGTCCATGTTTATCTTCAGTGCTCGTCCAGAATGACTTCCTTTGATCGTGATATCAGCTCCTGTGGCACATTAACATCCTGGGCCTGCATAAACCAAAGGGCCATTTAGATGTAACAAAGTATCCTCTGTGGGATGAATGGGGCATCTGCCGGAGGCTCTCTCTCTCTCCTCTCTCTCTCTCTCTCTCTCCTCTCTCTCTCTCTCTCTCTATCTCTCTCTCTCTCTCTCTCTCTCTCTCTCTCTCCTCTCTCTCTCTCTCTCTCTCTCTCTGCCCGAGCCATCGTCGGCGTAACCGGCCGAAACAGGAAGGGCAAGGCGGCTTGAAACTGTCGATTCAGGTTTTGATGAAGCCTGTTATCAGCTTCCTGCAGCCCGGACCAGTGCGATGCCGACAAGGGACAAAGTTCGGCTCAATTTCCTGTTGTCGAGGGAGAGAAAACAAAAAGACTCCACCTCTGCTACATGTGAACAGAAGCTCAGCACAGGTCCACGAGCCCCATCAATCACTCATCTGACAGCTCTGATTGAGACAATGCAGAACAACAAGGCCTGATAAACAAAATCATTATTTTTGTTTACAAAGTGGATGCTATTGTAGATTGTTAGACCTGGTTCTTCTCAAGTTAAGTTTTCAATATAAAAGTCCCATTATTTACAGTATAGGTTTTTTATAAACAGAGGTTTCATATTCTCTTGCACTAGTTTATCTGTTGTATTTGTTCTATGTCCTATGACTGTTGGAGGAGCCTGTGACCTAAGTTTTTCATTGCCATATCTACACTAGCTAATGTGCAAATGACAATAAAGCCTTGAAACTTGAATATTCAGTTCATTTTTATATATATCTTGAATCTGCAAATATAGAAATAAGGATTTAAATGAGGGATAGGACAAAACATTGGTAAAGCTGGGGTATAAGCAGTCCATAAACTCAATATCAGCACCCCAGCTGTTTGTGCAAGATTATACTCTTATTTTGAAAGGCCAGGAGTCTATCGAGCGTTAGAACGATTAACGAAGCACTTTTATACCAATAAAGGACTGGATTACCTAAAGCCAGTTGAGTAGCACTTGAAATGTTTGGCTCTATGAAACCTGATATACTTATATGATTCTGTTTTCTTCAAGGTTGTGTCTTCCTGGTCGAATGTACTTATTGTAAGTCGCTTTGGACAAAAGCGTCAGCTAAATGCAATGTAATGTAATGTAATGTCTATATTGAAGCAACAGTGTTGATTGAAGATGCAGGCTCAACAGTTAATCGTCGTTTGTTCAGCCGAGCATTTACTGCTCAGTGAAAATGCTCTCCATTATTCACCTCTTCTGTGGCTCTGCAGAGAACCATCAGCAGCTAAAGCACCTCTTTATTTACTGGATGGTCCTTCAGGTGCTTCCAGGCTCTAATTGTTGTTGGGCTTGTTTGACAGCAGTAAATAAATAACCGTTCCTCTCCATGGTCCTGGGTAGCTGGCTCTTACAGACTGTGGTTCTCTACAGTGACACCCAAACTGTCTGGAAAACAGTTCAACTAAAATAATGGTTGTTGATTATGTGGTTGATTATCAGACAGACAGTTCATTGTTGCTTATTGTACACCACAAAACACAGACATGATCAAACAATGTATAGTTGTTTTGTTGTCACATGTTGGAAATGAGAAACCAATTCAAATGTTTTTTTTTTAAACAAATTAATTACAAAACAATACTCCTGAAATGAATTTAAATTAGAAAGGCACTATTGCATTGTAATACCACCGTTTTGTTTTGTCTCAACCTTTAGTTGTATTGTGTTCCTCCTCTAATTTGCATACACACACACACTCGCACACACACACACACAGCCCCAGGGTTCTTTTTAAACCAACGTTTAGAAACGCTGCTTTATGCACGATCAACATTTTTTGGAGGTTCTATTAATTACATTGCCCCTACTGTTCCTAACACACACACACACACACACACACACACACACACACACACACACACACACACACACACACACACACACACACACACACACACACACACACACACACACACACACACACACACACACACACACACACACACACACACACGCACACACACACACACACACACACAGAGTACAACATGTAGTCTCATCTTTTCCCTCCCTCCCTTCTTCTCTTTTCCTCAACAGTTGTGTTAATTGGGGACTCGGGCGTAGGGAAGAGCAACCTGCTTTCTCGATTCACACGAAATGAGTTCAACCTAGAGAGTAAGAGCACCATCGGGGTGGAGTTTGCCACGCGCAGCATTCAGGTGGACGGCAAGACGATAAAGGCTCAGATCTGGGATACAGCCGGGCAGGAGCGCTACAGAGCCATCACCTCAGCGTGAGTCTGTGAGCTGCTGTTCGTCCTTAATCCTTCAGACTACATCACCTAAAATGGGGCAGACTTATATATGTGTTGTACAAGAACGAGTTAAAGAGGAAGATGGCACTTTCAATCAATTATTCGCCTATACAGCTCAGCAAAACTTGAGCCAACAGCTTCAATATTCTTGAGTGAGACACAAAACTCCCGGCTGCCCTCTAAATGCAAATGCAAATCTAAGTGCATCTGATAAATGTCAAACATGTGAAATGTAATTTCAGAGCATTGGAAAGCGAACATTTACTTTAACCTTTATATCTCACATAGAATTGAATTACAAACCACAAAAGAAGTAGAATGTCAGTCCGTTTTAAGTCCACATGCCATAAAAGCTTTAAACATGAATATTGGCTGAATAAGAAACTAGATAAGACATACATTACATTTTGTACCAACTACTGTATACCCTGGATTAGCTGCTGTACAAGCAACAAAAGGAAATATCTCTAGCTGTGATTCTCAAGATTTCAAGACTCATCCATACTTTTTATGGCCCTTTTCTGACGTTTCCTGTCATCATGTTGTTTTCTAGATACTACAGAGGAGCTGTGGGGGCGCTCTTAGTGTACGACATCGCCAAACACCTGACCTATGAGAATGTGGAGCGCTGGCTGAAGGAGCTGAGGGACCACGCCGACAACAACATCGTCATCATGCTGGTGGGCAACAAGAGCGACCTGCGCCACCTCAGGGCCGTGCCCACCGACGAGGCCCGGGCCTTCGCAGGTAACTTACAGACTCAGAAAAGGCACATATACTGTACAGCAGAATACTTTCTGTCTTTCTTTTGTTTGTTTTAAAGATATTAACATTTCCTACAAGCTATTTGTCTTCTTTTCACAAAATGAAGATAAGAGAACCTAATTGAAACCTTAACGGTATTGTCTCTTCTTATAAAGGTGGAAAAGAATAAGTAAAAAGCTAAACAATACTAGATTCTCTGATGTTGTTTTGTTTTGCTGCAAGCTATTGTTTCTGTAAAATGTTTTTTATTTCCTCCCCTATAGAGAAAAACAATCTGTCATTCATAGAAACTTCAGCCTTGGACTCAACAAACGTTGAAGAAGCCTTCAAGAATATCCTCACAGGTATGCTTGTGGACAGAGGTGGGACCACAATGTTGAGATAAGAAAGTACTTTAAAATGTGATCTTAACTTCTCAAACACCAATCATTCCAAAGTCTTGGTCTGATAACATTCCAGTGCTATGCTGAAACTGTTGCTTAACATTTTTCCTTGCAAACTTTTGGACCTTTTTCAAGCACTAAACAAAGTTAGTTTTAAAGAGGCCCTGTTTCCTGTTTCCTTTTTTTGGTTTTGCCTTTCCTGTAGTCGTGTGTTATATAGGTTTTTGTCAATTAACTGCAAAAGATAAATTCCCAAAGTTCTCTCCCACACCCACTCCCCCCCTGCCTGAAACGCCTCCATTGGACTCCTTTTTTCACTTTTGTAACATAGTGACATCACTATGTAACACTCGTGCTTCTATTGGCTGGCACTCCAACACATTGTAATGATAGGCTAAGGGGTGGGACATCTCTATGCGGTTGACCAATCACAACAGAGGTGGCCAGCTAACCAATTAGAGCAGACTTGGCTCTGGTTTCAGACAGAGGGTGAAAAGAGGTGCTGTAGCACAGGCAATATGATCTTTTATAAAGAATAAAGACCTTTTTCAACATTAAAGCATGTAACAGTGGAGGCACACAAATACAAATGTGAAACCTGAAAATGAGCATAAAAGGGTCCATTTAAAAGTAGCTGCTGATATGAAATGAGTGAAATAATTGACAGCTTCAAAAAATGACTTCCTTTAACTCAACTGTTGAACTTTACCTGTGTAACTTCCTCTTACTGAGGGAAGTTAATTTGATCTGTTGTGTGCAAAATGGTAACTGAAGAATGAAAGAATCAACTTGTGAAATATCTCAAGTTTCAGTTTTGCTGTTGGTCTACTCTATACCAAAAACAATTATATATATTTTATGAAAAAGGCTTTCCATTTCTCCTTTCTGAAAAACAGAAATCTACCGCATCGTCTCTCAGAAACAGATTGCTGAGCGGTCTGCCCATGACGAGTCCCCGGGAAACAACGTGGTGGACATCAGCGTGCCCCCCACCACGGACGGCCTGAGGGGGGGCAAACTGCAGTGCTGTCAGAACCTGTAACCCATGGCAACAGGCCCCTCTCACCTGGGTCGATTATTCATTGAAATCCACAGTGTTGGTATGCTTCCATCCGTCTGCGGTGCAATATTGTCTCAATCTGCACTTTTTTTTAGATCAGTGAAGTCAGATCCTTTATGCCACAAACGATCAATCCCAGAAAGAAGTGTTTGAATTGATTTCAAATAGTAATGTGATCCGGGTACAATCTGCCACCTCCCCCCCGTGCAAAAACAGGACTGATGGTATGTACCTGCCACAGTAACCCGTGATAGTGTAGCAGAATAGCTTTGGCCTAAACATCTCCCTGGTAGTTACTGCCACATGTTGGACGCCTGGCTGTGAATCCTGCCTGTCCCAGTCGTTCTGTTTTTGGGCCTCCCTCCTCCTAATCCTCCGCCTCGTTCAGTCATCATCTCAAATGTCGTTGTTACGCTGCTGATGCTTATTTCATTTTGTGTAAAATATATCCTTTTTTTGTTTTGATTTTGATAGCTTTTCTGCTCACATACATAATATTGCCATGAAATTAAATTTTACAATATTACATTGTGGTGGTGTGTACTTTTTTATGCCTCTGCGCTGTCGACAGCCCTGGCCAGAGGGTGTTTTCTTATACAGTGGGGCAAAAAAGTATTTAGTCAGCCACCAATTGTGCAAGTTCTGCCACTTAAAAAGATGATAGGCCTGTAATTTTCATCCTAGGTACACCTCAACTATGAGAGACAAAATGAGAAAAAAAAAAATCCAGAAAATCACATTGTCTGATTTTTAAAGAATTTATTTGCAAATTATGGTGGAAAATAAGTATTTGGTCAATAACAAAAGTTCATCTCAATACTTTGTTATATACCCTTTGTTGGCAATGACAGAGGTCAAACGTTTTCTGTAAGTCTTCACAAGGTTTTCACACACTGTTGCTGGTATTTCGGCCCATTCCTCCATGCAGATCTCCTCTCGAGCAGTGATGTTTTGGGGCTGTCGCTGGGCAACACGGACTTTCAACTCCCTCCAAAGATTTTCTATGGGGTTGAGATCTGGAGACTGGCTAGGCCACTCCAGGACCTTGAAATGCTTCTTACGAAGCCACTCCTTCGTTGCCCGGGCGGTGTGTTTGGGATCATTGTCATGCTGAAAGACCCAGCCACGTTTCATCTTCAATGCCCTTGCTGATGGAAGGAGGTTGTCACTCAAAATCTCACGATGCATGGCCCCATTCATTCTTTCCTTTACACGGATCAGTGGTCCTGGTCCCTTTGCAGAAAAACAGCCCCAAAGCATGATGTTTCCACCCCCATGTTTCACAGTAGGTATGGTGTTCTTTGGATGCAACTCAGCATTCTTTCTCCTCCAAACACGTCTAGTTGAGTTTTTACCAAAAAGTTATATTTTGGTTTCATCTGACCATATGACATTCTCCCAATCTTCTTCTGGATCATCTAAATGCTCTCTAGCAAACTTCAGACGGGCCTGGACATGTACTGGCTTAAGCAGGGGGACACGTCTGGCACTGCAGGATTTGAGTCCCTGGCGGCGTAGTGTGTTACTGATGGTAGCCTTTGTTACTTTGGTCCTTGCTCTCTGCAGGTCATTGACTAGGTCCCCCCGTGTGGTTCTGGGATTTTTGCTTGTGATCATTTTGACCCCAGAGATCTTGCGTGGAGCCCCAGATCGAGGGAGATTATCAGTGGTCTTGTATGTCTTCCATTTTCTAATAATTGCTCCCACAGTTGATTTCTTCACACCAAGCTGCAATAGTCTTCCCAGCCTGGTGCAGGTCTACAATTTTGTTTCTGGTGTCCTTTGACAGCTCTTTGGTCTTGGCCATAGTGGAGTTTGGAGTGTGACTGTTTGAGGTTGTGGACAGGTGTCTTTTATACTGATAACGAGTTCAAACAGGTGCCATTAATACAGTTAACAAGTGGAGGACAGAGGAGGCTCTTAAAGAAGAAGTTACAGGTCTGTGAGAGCTTGAAATCTTGTTTGTTTGTAGGTGACCAAATACTTATTTTACCGAGGAATTTACCAATTTATTCATTAAAAATCCTACAATGTGATTTCCTGGATTCTTTCTCCCCATTCTGTCTCTCATAGTTGAAGTGTACCTAGGATGAAAATTACAGGCCTCTCTCATCTTTTTAAGTGGGAGAACTTGCACAATTGGTGGCTGACTAAATACTTTTTTGCCCCACTGTAGGTACATTTCACACAAATACATACTGTACCTGTACAGTGATCCCTGACCTGCTTGTAACATCATTTGTATACGTTTTCACAGTACATTATTTCATTGTTATTGCATAAATGCATAAGCAGCATTTAGCCATTGTTCAGGTCAAGGTTGAGCTTATTTCAACCTTCGCAAATCATTCTCTTTATGTTCCACACTAAGGTCATGACCCCTATACAGTATATAAAGATACATTTTTTTTTAAAATATATATTTTCTCAATAATAAAATAAATATTGAAACCACCTGAGAAGAAGCTCAAAAGGGAGAACATTCTGTTGATAACATACGGCATCTTCTTTTACCTGACATAGGCCCAAATCAAGACACTACTTTTTTGTAAGGTGTAACAAGCCAAAAAGGATGTGTGGATGTTTTAGCAATATAAAGCTATTTTATATCTTAAATCCTCATTTAAAAAGTAACACTTGTTAAATAGCTGCAGAGGACTTTCCCTCTAAAAGTATAGTGATGTACAATTATAAAATACAAGTACCTGGAATTGTACTTTAGTACCATTCTTTGGAAAGTGTCATATATTCATATGCGACTGTCCTACAAATAATACGTTTAATCTTCCAGCACCAACCACTTAAATATTTTTGAAATGTTGGGCCTCACAGTGATCGATTATTAGATATATTTCCAAAGACAACTGAAGACGTTTAGAGGCCAACTAAAACAAACAGACATTTGACTTTGATTTAGCCAGGAGTCCCTCATGTTTTATTGCACAATAACCCAACTTTTCCAGGGGATGCAGCAGGATGACTACAATGAAACAAAATACTTTGTATAGCATATGCTGCAAACATTGATCGACGCCTCAAAACACAATTTATTTTACAGCCTGCTCTGATACATCTTCGTGTTTTTATATTGAACAAAAGTCTGTAGTCTTGCTATCCTGAACACTGTGACTGATATTTACACTGCATCTGCTGGTCATTGCTAGGCAGCTCAATTAATGAATAATGCATTTACAAGTGGAGCTGGGCAGGTTGCAAATGCACTCTTATGACAAGTACACATTATCCTATTAGAATGTAAACACGTTTCCACACCTTCAATACTTTTTCCTTACACAGCACTGCACTGCCGTTTAACGGGCACAGTTATCCCACATACTGTTATCTCCACTGACACTGTGACATGTGTGATAAATATAAAGCCTTAGCTGTTGTCTAAACAGGAACATTGATTTTCGCCGTTCCTACAGCAATGATAAAGCTTTACCAGGAAACTTCAGCGAGGTTCAGATCGTAGAAAACACCGTCGGTATGAGCGCCTGTTGCCCTCTACATGTAAGGGAGGAGTATTCACAGATAGACTTTGTCAATCATGTTTTAGGTTATTATCCTCTGCCGGGGTAATGGCTGCCCATTGTTTAAAAAGAGCTAAATACATTGTGAAGGGGCATGGGGGAATTATAGGTAGTGAATATGTTTAATATTATACTGTAGTAGCATGCTGAATCAGTTATATCCTGCTACATTAGCTTGTGTCTTAGTAATTCATAAGTTTGTGTCCGGGACACACAGTTGGGCTGGTCAGTCCGCTATCCATGTCTTCAGTCGTTCTCAGCGCCGGCCATCCGTTTGACAACTACGTGTTTCAACACCATCTCCGGAATGAGCTCTTCCCTCTTCCTAAAACCACTTTTGTGGTCGGCCAATACCGTAGTAGTTCAAGTGCTTCAAAAAAAAAAAGAAGAAGAAAGTTTCTCCCCCCTCTCAGAATGGTCCTTACGAAGTGCAAACGTTTATTAATAGGATTAATTTTGTTTTTAAGAGAGCGCTTCAGTGGGCGTTATTTTAAATATTCCTCTTGCCGCCGCTCTGCACTCATACGATGGTCTCATCAGTCATTTTCTTGGTCGACTTGGTCGGCACAGATCGTTGGGTGGTGTGGGACCCTTTCATGTCAGGCATGAGCAGGCGCACTTTCTGATTGGTCCTCCTCCACTCCGAGTACAACTGACAGTGATACCGAAATGACACCTGAGATTGAATGGAAGGAAGGTGGGGGGGGGGGGGGCAAGTCAGGCAGAGGAAAGACAGACATAAATTATTCTGACACTGAGATATGTGAGACAGAGTAGTATGTCTGCAGGACAGGAACAATATGCTGACTGAAGCTCTAAAGGTTACACCAACTGTGAGTGAAATGGGCTAATGTTTCACACACTCGATATTAGTTAGGATTATTTTACTGAAGATAAGAGGTTTAGGTTCCAGAACAACGTTTGTGATAGACAATACAGGCTATTTTTAGTGTATGGGGTCGAGTCAAATTAAAGTGCAGAGTATAAGATAGTTTATTCTTACGCTTCTCAATGTGCATCTGGCCAACTTTCAAACAAATGAGTGCGGTGTGCCAGAGATTATCAAGTTGCACATGCCCTGTCTTCTCTCTTGCTTTGACTTTCTGCAAGAGCTATTCGAGGTAATATTGGAAGCAGAAAACAGTCCCACAGACTAAAATCAACAGCAGAACATAGATCTGTTATATCAGTGCGGCTGTCAGTGTATTGTGTCTGTGTGCCAGTACACATTCTTTTTTCAAATCTATGTGGGACAAGAAGAAAGATAAATACTAGAAGCCTGTGGGTAAGAAGATGCCAGATATTGTGTCCCACTGCCTCAACAGATGTACATAAATGTCATAAGTATATTTTGGTTACCAGTGTCCAGAGGATGTAGATGGTGAAGAGGGCGATGGTGAGGGCGATGAGGCCCACAGCCTCCAGTCTGCTCTTCAGCTGCAGGTGGTCCTGGGCCCCCCTCAGACACAGCCAGCCAGAGATGGCTGCCAGCGGCGTGATGAGGAGGAAGCAGGCCATGTCGCACAGCAGCGTGCGCTTCTCACTGCGAGGGCCTGGGTCCTTCAGCCACTGAGCAGAGCAGAAGCAAAAGGTTTAATGAAAATAGGCTCTCAGTATTAGCTTAGTGTTTGTTTGTTTGATTGATTGGTGCATCTCAGTTTGCAGTGATTATTCTGCCAAGTAAAAGATCATTTAAAAGGTGTGAATGTTGGACATTTGGTGCCCATCTGATATGAATGTATTATTGATATGAATACTAGTCTTATGAAATGGTCAGGCTACCATCTTATTAATATGAACAAAACATCTTTATATCCTCAGGATGCTACTAGGCTGGTTTATACTTTACATGGAATCAACATTTAAAATCTAAATTTAAGATACAGCATTTAATCTAAAAGAAACCTACAAAGTACTTAAAATATGACAACATTGCTGAAGAACAAACATCTTCTCCCTTGCTTTAGACAAATAAGCCTTTTTCAACCTCTTTTTACAAAATCAACAATAAGTTAACCCTCTTACCTGTGTGAGTGGTTGTGGTCGACGTTCAATAGTGAATTCTGTGTGGCAGAGTTCACAGTAGCTGGTGTTGGAGGAGGACAGCCACTTCTCCAAGCAGCTCTTGTGCACTTTACCTAGAGTGCCAGTGCAGTCGCAGGGTGAGAGCAGAGTCTCCCCTCCAGCGCCCTCATGACAAATCCGACACATGCCCACATCACTGTGGAGCGAAGTAGACAATGTGATGATTAACAAAAGTACTAATTACTGTATATTTTTTTTAAAGGTCCCCATGTGAGTTCCTCCCTCTCTTACCTCTGCAAGTTCACCGCTTTGACAACAGTGGAGAGTGGGCGGCCGTCTTTAGCCGTAACCTTGGCAATGTACTGGGCCTGTGTGGTCGAATCAGACTCCTCCGAATCCTTGGAGGAATCCGGTTCGGTGTTCCCGGAGTAATCACAGAGGGAGCCGGGTAGGTGGCAGCACCCTGACGAAGACATGGCTCAGCTGGTGGTTATCGGGATGAAGATGATAGGAACGACGGCTGGTCTGATCCAAAAACAAACGTCCAACTCCTTACTTCCTCTGCCCACCTGTAGAGCGAATGACTGAGAGGTATAGTATGAGTTACTTCAAATGACAACATAAGTGCAACATGATTTAATCATTGCAAGCCTCTTATCAGACTCTATAAAAGTCTCAGTGATGCCATGTAAGCAAGGTCTAGGGTTAGGGTCTCAAAAAACTAGAAAGGTTGTTACAACAAAACCTTAAATGACGCCCCAAAGCAAGACATGAAATCGTTTAAAACACCTTATTACCAAATACGATCAATCATTAGGATGGCATGTTATCAAGACAACATTTTTACTTCAGACACACGCAAAACTGTCAAAACATCAAGATGACAAGGTTTCTTAAAATGTCAAATTCGTCCAGGTGCAAGGAAAGGTGCAAAGGACGTATTGTCAACAAGCAAGGCAAGAACATACGAAGGAACGATAGTGGAGCAATAACATTTAAATGTAATTTAATTTTTAAATAATATGTGTTACTCAATTATACAATTCAGCAGCACATTGCTGTACAAAGAAAATAATTTGCACGGGCGTTCGTATGCATCAGGAATAACCCTTGTAACAGTCCTGCAACCTGCCCTGCAGACTGCTGCCTCCAATACAACCGTGAAAAGATGAGCATTATAATAACATTAATACTCTAGAATTATACTCGTGTTTCCAAAGCCGCGGATGTTAAAGAATAAATGACGAGATGTCATTGCGATTTAATGCACTGTTATTAAATCGAGTAGCTCAGATGTTATCATCATACTACACCCCAATACAATTACAAACCTAAACTGTCAGTCGTCGTGAGCACTGTTAATATACACAAACTACGTTTATTTGATGATTAACAGCTGAAATCCACATCTAGAGTTTCTGCAGACATGTAGAGGATTGATACAGTGTCAGTACTGTACAGCCGCAAACAAAAGCATAATTCATTTCAATCCAAGAAAACCATGTAACGTTAAAACAGCCGAACAGTTGTCTCCCAACACACTGATACGTTACGTTGGCATATAGAAACGTTGATAAACATGGTGAAAAACAGATGTTAGTGTAAATGTACTCACCGACGGCCTTCCCGTTTCTCGCTTGGCTTTGGCCCTGCGTTTACCAGACACAAGCTAGCTGAGCTAAGTGGACAGCCCTAGCCCCAAACTATGACATTGACATCTAACCGAAAGCTGGTGATTTGGGGGTATACAAAAGATGACCACATGCGCTGCATCCTCTCCATGGCTTGTGGCATATCTCCCCCGGTTGATCGTGTTCGAAAAGGTGCAAAGAAACGAGTGTTCCTGTCAGGATTACCAGACACGGCTAACGTTGCTAACAGGCTAGCAACGGGCAAGCCCACCCCAGCAGCATCCCTCAGCTGTGCATTGGTCATGTGACTCAATGCTGCCTTCAAAGTAATACTGTAATAACAAACACTTTGCAAACACATCAGTTATTAACGTGTGAAATACGACTAGTCAAATAAGGTTATAAGAACAACTTTTCATGTTATATTATAGCTTAAAAGGAAGATACAAAAAACGACATCTTCCCTGAGACGTTACTGCTAACGTTTTGTATGGTGTCTCCAGTGTCACAACAGCTGTTTACCAGGGTCCCTGAATGCGGCGCACGGTCCAAAATATACAAACAACCTGTTTGGATAACCTGAGGCTTGCTTTAGATGTTTTAATCTATTTTCCTGTGAGTATTGGTTACATGTTCACAAGACGTTGACCATTTATTTGGTATTTTGATGTCAGGCTATCATTATGCTCCAAACATCTGTAATAAGAGATGACATAAAGTAGGCTACCGCTATGTGGCAGTGTTTAGTCGGATTACGCTTGACTGTTGTGATACAGGTGAGGTTCAAGGACCTTTGGTGGTGGGGTTCCAAAAAAATGCAAACAAAATGCAACCTTCTCATTATAGTTTGTTCTGTCTAATGAGTTGCGTTTGGGGTATTTTTGCTAACACTCATAGACTGTATATTGAGGAACATCTAGACATATGCATGTTTTCATTTTGCTCAATTGTGAATTTTGTAACCGTATTATACTCTAATGGCGCGTTTCCACTGCAGGCCTCGTTCGGCCTCGCTCGGTTTGGTTAGGCCTTATTAGGCCCGGCTCACTTTAATGCTGCGTTTCCATTACAGTTTAGGAACTGGGGCAGTTACTATAGTAACGCAGTGTAGGCGGAGCCGTGACGTCATCTTCAATGAGAGCCCCAGAAAAACAACACAGCCGTTAGCTCTTAGCACTCAGAGCTCACAGCTCTTCATATCTGTTCAGAAACTTGACAAAAGTTAAACAAGTACAAACCACAGACTGCCTGTGTCATGGCGAATATAGTCGCTGGTTTATTTATGTCTGTATAGGCCGTTGTTGTGAGTGTGGACGGTCGGAGCATATATAACGTTAGCTTAGCCAAGCTACATTTAGAAAACACGCATTTTAAAAGGGTTTTTCGCCTGCCGTCTGTCTGCAGACTTGTCAAAGCATTAATTCATGGTTTTTACTAACCGGTATCAGTATGTTGTTACTTCGGCATCATTTTGAAACGTGTATTACAATTAATTCACGGTCAAATATGTTCATCTTGTTGTAGTTGTAGCCCCCTTGCCAGCGATTCTCTCTCTAGTTTAGCATACTCAGCCCGACTCAGCCTGGTTGTTCCTGGCCCTAGAACCACGATTTAGTCGGGCCAGAAAAGAGGTGAAAAAGTAGCCCCGGGCCAAAACTAGGCCAAGTTGAAACGCAACCAAAAACGGGCCCCGCACGGCTCGGCACGCTTAAAGCGAGCTACCCGCTGCAGTGGAAACGCGCCATAAGTGTATTTAGCTGATAATACTTATGTAGGCCTACTATTGGTTCATTTGACTTTTTACTCCACAATTGTGTAGGACAGCTAGACTTTGTAGATTAAGATTAGATAGATACGCTAAAATCCGATTTTGCGTGCCTATCATACGCCAACTATTCCCATTGAGTTCTGAGTCCGAGTTTTGCGTGCATATGAGACGCAAATGGATACGGTCGGGTCTGAGAAGACCGGAAGCTGTGTGGTCCATAAAACATGTTATTACCATATTACCAATATCAAGCCACGATTATTGATTTTTATTTTAAATCGTATAATGTCGGACTTTTTTTGCCGTCCGTGAGAAAAAGAAATGGGGCTCAGAGCCTCAGAATACTGAAATCTGTATTTTTTAAAATCTTTTTTTCCTTCGAATTTATTATCCTTTTCTAAATAATACACTGTTATTTACTCAACAATAACACACAATTATCCTTGTTTTTATTTATTCGTTTAATTCTATAATATTGGGCTTTTTAGCCGTCCGTCAGAAACTGATTTTCAAAATAAAGTCACCGGAAACAGACGTAGGCCCAGTTCAAGCTCGATGATTGGATGTTGTAGCCGCAATGCACGCTGGGATATGGTGTTACCCCAACCCGGGCTGCTTCTCAGGTCGATTAAATGAAATCCTTGCTTCCCTCACTTGCGTCGTTTCCCTGCGTTTTGTCCCTCCCACCCAGGGGCGGCGCCAGGGGAGCTAGTGCTGAAGCACCCCACAGGAGTGCCAAAGCACCCCCTAAGCACCCCCAATAAATATGTGTTTTTTTTTTTTTTTCGAAAATTATTATTATTATTTTTATTAAATTAAATTAGAAATATTATTGATTACATCAATGCATATGTGAAACAAACACATTTTTGACCAAAAACATAAAGCCAACACAGGTGATATGATTAGGCCAATGGTCAGCACCCATTCGATTTTTGACCTACCTATAGGCTAAATTACTTTGTGACACTTGATTGACTTCCTGTTAGCTAGAGCGCCAAATGATTTGCTAACAGCAAAGTGAAAAATTGATCGTTTTTTAGTCCTTAAACGACCACGTGTGGACACTCAATCAAAACCAACTGAAAGCGAGAGGGATTCTGCACATAATAGGCCTCGTGAGTACAAGTAGCTTACTTCTGGGTCTCTGTGTTTCATTCAAGCCCTGCTCTGTGTGTGTGTGTGTGTGTGTGTGTGTGTGTGTGTGGCACGAGCCATTTTGTGTGCGTGCATGCGCGAGCGAGCTCGCCTCGCGCACCAGTGGGTATCTACCGGAGATTGTTGTGGTTAGCATCGGGTGCTAGCTAGCCAAGCTAATGGATATAAGGAGCTTTTTCAACAACAAGGTGGAGGGAGAACTCTCTCCTGTCAGACGGAGAGTCTCAGGTAACCTCAACTCAGGTGAAGTAAAGGACTCTCTCAGTGTTTAGATAGTTAACTTTAGTCTAGTTATCTCAGTGGGTCTCAAACGGTTTGTTTTAAAAGGGGAGTGATTTGTAAAATATCTATAAAGAAATAGAAAATCTGTTGACAGTTCTGTTTCGTATGGGTGTTGAGATGTATCCATAGATCTCTTAATGTTGCTCTCAAAGTGCACCAGATTGATGCTTTTAACTTAAATATGTAACACAAAATCTTCCCGGGGGAGCTAGCCCCCGGACCCCCCTAGAGGAGGTGAGGTCCGCTCCCCACTTGTAAAAATAGCACTTTACCCCTGCCTATATGCCGTGAGCTGATTATCGAGCCTTCATTGTAACAGTCGCGGGTGCACTGTGTGTGTGCGCGTGGGGAGTGTTGCAGTAGAAAATTCAACTGTAGCGCTGGTGCATTAATGGGAAACCCTAAATGTTTGAGCACCCTCTATGAAACGTCAAGCTACCCCACAGCACCCCCTAGAGAAAATCTCTGGCGCCGCCACTGCTCCCACCAGGGAAGCATGGAGGGACGCAAGGAAACCACGAGAAGCAGGGAAATGAGTTTTAAGAGCAATGGGACGTCCTTTCCTCCGGAGCGTCACGTGAAGCGACGTCTGTTTGTGATGACGCTGCACAGCTGTTCGTCTGGCAGCAGCCAGCTCTGTACCCGTTATTTCCACAAACACCCCCGCCTCTGTTAGTGCACATTTACTGACATAAACATTAGTATCATCTGTTGTAGATCCAAATACATGAAATAAAATAAGAAGTCATTCTCAAAAAAGATAAACGCCATTCTTAAAATGTATAAACGAAAAAAGCGATCATTAAATGTTTCCAATAAATGAATAAAAAAATGTTTGACCACTTTGTTGTTTAGATATATCACATATTTGTAACTAAATGATACATGAAATGAAACAAAACACAGTATAAACTGAGGAGTGAGTCCCGTGAGGTTAATGTATTTTCTTCACTCCGCTGGGGTATTGCTCTCATGTCAAGAAGCATCAGATCAGTGCATGCACTGCCTCGTCCAATCAGTGAGCGATACACAGTAAGGGGGCGGGGTGAGTATCTGAGGATTTCATCGGAGGATGGTCTGGTGGTTCCTCGGTTATCGCTCCTCCATGATCGATCCTCGGTCCTCCGGCAGAAATAAGAGCCATGGGACGGTACTCAAGATGGCGCAGGCAAATCAACTTCCGGTGAGACCGAGGACCGAGGAGCGAGGAAATGAAAATAGTCGACCTGAGAAGCAGCCCCAGTCTCACAAAACGTGTAATAACCAAGCGGCAAACTGTGGGGTAGAGCCGGGAAGCCAATACGGAAGTGCCACACATTGCAGTTCATATATTGGCCGATAGGCGATGGCTGCAGAAAGGAGCAATTTCCATAGATTTCCCCATGTTAAAATGCCCAACTTTACATTAGAAAAAAACATGTTTCTACCCCTGGCTCCATACATTTTATTATCGATATAGTTAGATTCTACCTTCATGATTATGGATCTGTGAGTGAATTGTTTTCTAACGCGACCCTTTTATTTATATTAGGTCTTAAAGTTTTTGCATAAATTAGGGCGTGGTCACATTGAGTGACGGCTCTGTCAAGTGCCTGCCGCTGTTAGCTTCTTGTCTCTCTGCTAGCTGCTCCGTGAAGCTAGCTACAGGGACTCTGCCTGCTCAGCTCATCCAGCAAACACAACTTGTAGCCGGCCGTGGTTGTTTGTTCTTCATGCTTATATATCGGACTATTGTGACTCGCTCTGCGGTTAAAATAGACGGTGCATGAATGCGGTTTTGCGGTAAGTGAAATTCTAGTGCTTTATTTATGTGTTAATGATTTTAATCAGCCACGTAATTAATGGTAAGGCTTGGGTTAGCATGTAAGCTAGTGGTAGCTACATCGGTGCTAACGATTGTAATCGTAGCCTCCAAGTTAAAATCATAGACTGTATATAAAGGTTAAAACGAAATAGACAAGTGTTAAGTGGGATAATACTGTTGAACAAACGGCTTCTGTTTGAGGTTGATAAAATAAGGTTACATCCTTGTAACTTAGAGAGATATTTTATTATGTAGGTAGAACTGTATGCATCTAAGGTTAATTTAAATTGGCTATGCTCAAGTATGTAGACAAGCTAATGTCGAAGTAGTGTATGTGAAATCAACCTCACAATAAGATGTGTGTATATTACAATTATTAATGTCATATTTCAAGATGATTACTTAGATATTACAATATGGTTGGTTGAGCTGGAGTTCATTATTGAGCTTACACGTTAACGTCACCGTCATCTGAAGAACGAACCCAAACCTTGTTGTTTTTATTAATTGCATTACCAAATGGGTATCAAATAAACAGTAAGCATTGGTAACACAACTTCCAAAGTTACAGTAAAATAAAAAGGACCCTGACTCGGACAATACACAATCCAACATGTTCAACAGAAGAGAATCAGTTATATTGTTTGTACACATGGTACTTTATATATATATATATATCTGTTTGTTTAAGGTGTCCAGGTGATGCAGACAGGCTGGACCAGAGAGTGAGAGACAGAACTGTACTCCTCACAGCAGTGAACTTCAGCTCAGGTACAAAGACTCTTTTTTCATACTGTACAAAGAATCAAGAAATATATTGGTTTAAATAAATGAAGTATTGACTTGAATACACTGATATACATTCCATTAAACAATACTAAATACTAGATCACCTACACATCAGTTAAGTTGAGGGGTTTTTCCATGCAAAAAGTTACATTTAGATATTTAGCAATATGACTGTCAGCTTTCTAATTTAATGTATTGAAGGCAAAGATATTTAACACATAGTGAGAACTGCTACTATTTATCTCTCAATATTGTCTGTAAAAAACGTGGTAAAAGTTATTATTTCAGTGAGACAACAGAGCAAGCTTCTACAGTTGCACTACGTTTTGAAAACAGTTAAATATTATTTTGATAATAACATATATTTCAATGTTGATGAACTTCATACTGTTCATTCATAATCTGATTGTCTTTGTAGCTCACTGTTGAAATAAAATAAAAACATTACAATTACAAAATAATTATATCTACAGCCCCTAAACACACAAACACACCGCTTTCATAAATAACACACTTGTTCTGCAATAATATGTTTTATGTTTCCTGTCATTTTTGTTAGGAAAGGACATGCCTGAAAGACACGACATTTTCTCCTGCTCTGAGGGTCAAGAAGAACATCCAAGAGGAATATTAAAAGCTGATGTTATGAGATTTTAAGACCAGTACAGGACATTCACTAAGAAACTACTTTTATTGTAAAAACACAGTCAGCTGATCGAATGCAGCTATTTCCACATCTACACTCCATCCGCTGATTATTTCTATTTGCCTCACTTTATGAGCTTCACAACATGTACCTTGTTTTGCAACGTCACAAATAAATGGGGCCAATCTTCAGTCAGATGTGAATGTGTAATCTAACATTTTCAGTAAGAATAATGGACAAAAGGAGAGCAAATACAAATACAATTTATTGAAATGTGAACCAAAAGTTAATCAAATGTTTTAACACTAGAACCGCCAACGGGTACATTTTACCCGCAGCTGTTCTTTGACTGTATGTAACTTTTTTTCAATAACATATTAAAGTCTCCCAGTCCGTGACTTTTCCTGAAAGTGTGTTATGTAGCACCCTCTGTTGTTAACAATTGTCAATATGAAGTCAGATCGAAAAACTCGCCAAAAAAAATGCCATTTATACCTATATCCGCCAGCGGGTAATATTTACCTCATAGAAAATGCAGCGTAAACATGACGTGTTGCTATAGCAACGCCTTTTGTCTACTGCGGTTCCTTATAGATTGAGAGATAGATAGATAGATAGATAGAGAGAGAGAGACAGACAGATAGTTATAGATAGTGTAACATCTTGGAGAATACAAGATCTTGGATGACTGAGCTCACGTTGAGGACGTAATGCATGTGTGCAGGTTACGTGCCAGTTGAATACAAATGGACACTCTGAATGAGAGAAGTAGTCCGCGTCGCGTGTTTGTGTAGACAATTATATGTCCATAGAACAGAACATTACAGATAGTTATAGATGGATAGAGAGAGAGATTTGTACCTAAACAAAACACAAGTCTAACACCAAGCGTTTAAATCAGCATTCTTAGCGATATTTTATACTTCATGCTATCTGCACAAACTATATCATATGAAAAGCTGAGAGTCCACAGATTCTATTGGTATAAGTTTCATCCCTGTGCGATCAAAACTCACTGTTCTGTATGATAAATAAAATAACATTGTACCTTGCAAATCAATAGCGGGTACATTTTACCCGTTGGCGGTTTTAGGTATACAGCGACCTCTGGCGGTTCTAGTGTTAAATAAAAAGCACATATGGACAAAAGGTGTAAACCTATTAAATGTATAAGTAAACACATTTAGTCAAATAAAGTGACCGACTAGGCCTGTGCGGTTGGTATCAGCTTTGCCCAGCATGGGCTCCTCCATCAGGCCTGGTCCTCCTCGCAGAGGAAAGACCCTCAGTCCTCCTCGCAGAGGGAAGACCCTCAGTCCTCTCCAAACCAACAGACAGGACGTCCATCACACGGAGGTTTCTCCCTGAAGTCTCTGCTGCTCTCTGGACACCATGCTGTCTCAATCCGTCCACACTGAATATGAGATTGGGAAAATGAAAATAATAAATGCTTTGGACAATAAGAAACATAAAGTTGACTGTTGAGTTGCTCAGTTTTTTTAGATTGTCAATACTATTACTGTATAACTAATATCTCAGGTTAAGAGGCACCTTCAAATAAAGAATGGCCTTTAAATACATTTTGTCTTTTGAATTGTTTGTCTAAAGTCAAGGATCTATCACTGGTACTTAGTTTTAATGATACAGTCTGGTTATTATGCTGTTTGGTGGAGGCCTCACAGGTAAGAGCGCTAACTAGCTTCCATCACATGTACCTTAGCTTGACTTAAATGTATTAAACGTATAGTTAAGTGATATCAAAATATAAATAACTAATGTCATGCAAACATATTAATATTTGCTTGATTCCAGTGTTGAATTTAGCACAATTGCATACAAACGTTAAGGGGTTTTAAGATTCTGAAGTATTATGTTAAAACTCGATAACTTAGATTATTATTTATAGTTTTGCTGAATAGTTTCATGTCCGCTTACCTTAGAAACGTAAAATGCGACGGCAGCGTGCAGATGGGGAGCATGTTAGCTTAGCTTGGTAGCTTCAGCTAGCTCTGGCACTTCCAGCTCGGTGGCAGGAGGTCCCGCCTCGGCTCCGCCTCTTTGCCCTTATTTGGAGCAGGCTGGAGAAGGCGGGAGTTGAACTCTGACCTCACTGTCGAGCCGTTAGTGGCCGACTCCGCCTACTAAGGGCTTCACGGCAACTCTGCAGAATCCTATGGGTGACGTCACGAACCCTACGTCCATTTATATATACAGTCTATGGTAATAACACCTTGGTATGTTGGTACCGGTTGGTACCTTGGTACACAGGTCTGAAAAGGTAAGTTCCCTACGTTTTTTTTCACCATTCATTCCAATGGCTGGCGTCTATGTCACGTGATCTTCAAATTTCTCCCTGCAGAAAAAAAAAAACATGGCCGAACTTCGTTTTATTCTCGGTGGAAAATGCCTATTTTAAAGTTAGTTTGGCCATTAAAATGCGTTTTGATGTCATTTGATGCGAGAAATATGTGTGCAGTGGATGTACATGATCTTTAGTTTGCTAGTTATTACGAAGATTACTTCAGGAAATTGTGTCCATACAACGTTTACATTGTTACCAAGGTGGTTGCTAGGGACGCTGCTATCGATATTATTTCTGTTATGTTGTGTAACTGTTTAATGGTGTTGTCTTTATTGCTACCCCCTTCCCCGTCAATGTATAGTGTTGGTCCACAGCGCAAACGTATTAGTTTACGTAACAAAATCCGCATCTAAAATTGTGGCAAAGATACGTTATTTTCCCCTGTGCAATTCCAGTCTCATCTCACATCACATCGTCATAAACAAATACCGGAAACAGACCGAAAACTTTAAAAAAAAAAAAAAATAATACTTTATTCCGAGGGTGCTTGCTTTTCCCTTTGAAAGTCATCACATAACGGCATTGTAATACACGGTTCGGCTGCATTACATATTACATATCTGCCGTAGTTCTATAGAGCCCTTGATTGATTGATTGATTGATTGATTGATTGAAAAGTTTATTAACAGCTTGTATATTGGGTACAGTACAGTACAGCTCAAAACATACAATTGTTAAGGGGATGCAGACCAGAGAAAGACTTTCGTCTTGTTTACATCAGGGTCCCCCATTTCCAATTCATCATATAGAAGATGATGAGAAGACTTCTAGACAAACATGAGGAACTGCCGCCAACACTGAAAACGTGACGTGTATCATAAATATATCAGCAATTAAACAACATCTTACATTTCTTTTCACACAATACGTCTCCTTGCAGTATGTCTCCTTGCAGTATCAACCCTAATTCGGCTGACTTTTATATTTGATCCAATTGGTAGATAGGCTGTATTTACACCATAAAGGTGCACAGCTGATATAAAGGGACACCTATACCTCATTCACACCAACGGTGTTTCAGGGCCGGTTCGGAGCTGGAGCTTGAAAAGCACCGGGTTTTCCTGTTCACACCGCAGCGGAGCAGCTTCTTAGCTCCGGAATCCGGTTCATTTCGAGCATCACATTTTTTTCCGGACAGAGCAAAAGCACCACATACGTCACGCTTACGTCGAGGCGGGGTCAGGGGCGGGATCAACTCCTGAACAACAACAAAAAGCCGGCGTTTTATCCAGTTTGTACACAACGATGGAGAAATGTAACAAGCAGCAGTGGTCCACTGAAGAAACCTACCTACTGGGAATCTGGTCTTCCGAAGAGGTACAGAGGAAGCCGGAGCACAATCGGCCATTGTTGTTGTTGTCGGTGTCAGCTGTGAGGGGTTTCCACGGTTTGGCTTTATGAAGCAGGCACGCAAACGGTTACGTCATGACGCAAACGATGACGCAATGACGTAGCACCAGTCGGACTCTGGGCAGTGTGAAAAGAGCCGGAGCTAAACCGAAGAACCGGTTCTGAACCTGAGCTAGCATGGAGCTTGAACCGGAGTTGCGTTGGTGTGAATGAGGTACTAGTGGTTAAAGCATGTTATTGAATTTCATTATTTTTATTATTAGATATGAATAGGATCCCTATAAAGTATATTCATTGATTTGATATACTTTATTAATCCACGTGGGGAAATTGTTTCTCTGCATTTGACCCATCCTGTGTTAGGAGCAGTGTGCTGCCATTTTGAACGGCACCCAGGGAGCAGTGTAGGGAAGGGAGCCTTGCTCAGGGACACCTCGGTAGCACTTGGTCTTGCCGGGACTTGAACTGGTGACCTTCCAGTTGCCAAGCCAACATTTTGCACATCCCTTTAAAGATTTCAAGATTTTCTAAGGTTTATTGACATATCATATACACAAACGGTGTAGTTATGCAATGAATGAAAAACTTGGGTCGCAGGTTCCTCAACAGTGCATAACAAGACATCTATCAATATTTGTGTACGTCCAACAATGTTAACTATGTTGAAGCACTTATTTTAACTGATATTATACATTATACTCTTATAATATGTATGTAGATATTTCATCTCCGGCCTTGTCAGGTATTGAACAATCAATAAATAAAGAACACAGAATTATTCAATATAAAACACAGAATTTGTGTGATTATACTAAATGATTTACAAATAAACACCACTGCATATTTACAACTGTTACACATGCTGATGTAACGCAAATGTTTCCAACTTGGGATCAATAAAGTATATCTTATCTTAAGATGATCGATGGCTACTGCCATATTTGCAAAATTTGCCTCTGAACCTTGACAAGTGCATGTTTCAGGCTTATCAATTAACAACAGGAGGGGTCACAAACATAAGACCAGCTGTTAAATAAAGCTCTTCTGACCTTAGCTGGCAGGTGGGTATATATATTAATGCTGCCCATTATGGGCACAAGCAATTTTCACCCATTTATTAATTATATGTTTTAAATTTGAGTGTTCCTATCCCCTAAACCTCCAGGGATGTACACAGTTTAATACTGGCAACTTCTTATTATGGGAAATACGAAAACGTCTTTTAAAACTACAACTCCCAGTAGAGACGTGCCATAGATAGAGAACATGTTGCGAAACACAATAGCCAGCATGTGTAGTTCTGGGGACGGGGACGGGGTGGACCTGTTCAAATCCAGTTTTGGACAGTCTGCCGTGGTTCCATCCCATTTCAAGTGCTGTTTGACGCTCGGCGTAACCCTCGGAGCACACTCAAACATCCAATCACAGAGCTTGAGGACTATCACAGGGTTTGTCAAGCGAAGCGGAGAGAATACTTACTTCCAGGTGTAATATTCTCTAAAGCAAATTAGCTGCTCCGACCCTCGGTCCTATTTTATTTATTTATATATTTATTTGACAGGGACAGTGCACATTGATTGACATTTCTGTAAATGCGCCAGAGTTAGCCAACAGGCTATTTTTCGTCTGTAGTCCCTGGACAGATGTTGAAAGTCATCCTAAAAACAAAAATTCACTTCAAATAACAGGTAAATACAATCAGTAAAACAACATTCAACAGAGATACTTATATTATGATAAAAGCATATATAAAAACATATAAACTAAAATACATATTCACAAAGCAGGCAGATAGCAACAGGTCAAGGCACATGTACAAACAGAGCGTTGTAAAGTACAGATTGTGTCAGTGTTGACAGAGCTGACTTTCCACTAACCATGTTTTTAAATTAGATTTAAATAAACTGCAGGTGTTTTGTTCTCTAATCTTTACTGGGATTGAGTTCCACTGTTGTGCAGCTTTAAAAGAAAAAGAAAATTGGCTGAATGAACTCTTCCTTAATGGAACAACGTAGTCTCCTCTTGTTGCAGCTCTTGTTGACCTGGTTACAGTATGGTGATAAAATGTCTGAGCGGAGGTGAGGTAAGGCCGTGTATTATTTTGTACATGAGGCAAGCATTTGCATATCTCATTACATTTTCCCAGCTCAACAAGTTATATTTTGTGAGTATTGGGCAATGATGAGAATAAACTGATTTCTTATCTACTATTTTAAGTGTTTAATGATTCCAGGGGTTTAAGAGTGGTTGTACAGGCATGTGACCAGGTTGTTAAGCAGTAGGTGATATGAGATAGAACCATAGAGTGCATGTACATCAGAGCCGCCTCTGTTGACATGCAGTTCCTGGTAAACCTCAAATTGAACAAACTGAATTTGACCCTGTTGCAAACCTTTTTCACCTGAGCCTTAAAATTGAGTCTTGAATCAATTAAGACCCCCAGGTATTTGTACTCTGAGACCACCTGTAGCCTCTCCCCGGACACAAACACATCTGGCTCAACGCAGGAGGACTTGGTTTTGGTGAAGAACATACATACAGTTTTACTGACATTTAGATGCAGACAGCATTGCTCCAACCAAGCTGTTACATGAACCATCTTGTTTGTCAGTTCATTAATAATAATAATAATTCCTTACATTTATTATAGCGCTTTTTCAATGACTCAAAGCGCTTTACATATACACACATTAGCCACTTGTGTCAGACTGCCTCCGTGAACATAAATTACAGTATCATCAGCATACATTTGGATGTTTGTGTCAGGACATATCGATGGTAAGTCGTTTATATACAATGAAAATAACAATGGACCCAGAATTGACCCTTGTGGGACACCTGTGGACAGCTGGAGGTTAGATGATTGATTATTCTGTACTCTGACGGACTCCAACTTGTGTTTATTAATCAAACAAATAAATAAACACAAGGATAATTATGTGTTATTGTTGAGTAAATGGAGAATTGCACAGGGGAAAATAACATATCTATGCCACAATTTTAGATGCGGATTTTGTTAAACTAATACGTTTGCGCTGTGGACCAACACTATAAATTGGGGAAACACCATATCCCAGCGTGCATTGCGGCTACAACATCCAATCATCGAGCTTGAACCGGGCCTACGTCTGTTTCCGGTGGCTTTATTTTGAAAATCAGTTCGGACTTTAGCGTATCTATTGCACGCATTTTCCAATGTGTAAAGTCGTGTCATTTGTACGCAGACTGAAGAGAGTGGGTTGATCTAAACACTCAGAGAGTCCTTTACCTCACTGAGCCTCTCAGTCAGACAGGAGAGCTCTCCTCCTCCCTGGTTGTAGAAACATCTATTTCTTATATCCGTTAGCGCAGCTAGCACCAGATTCTAATAACAACAGCGCCGGTACCGGTGCGCCCTCTCTCTCTCCCTCGCTCGCTCGCTCCCATGCTCGCACTTTGGCTGTGAGCTGCGGGCGACTGATAAGCCAACATCCCCCACTTTCATCACTTACAGCGCCCATCGTACAGGGCAAATTAAAAGTGTAACCGGGGTGAAAAGGGTGTTACATTTACTTAATTATGAATGTTGTTACATCAAGGCTGAAAATTAGGATGAGCGCCAACGGTCAAAAATATTTTTTCCCCTCCCAGAGCTGCCAGCGCAGCGCCCCCCAGATCTGGCTCCCTAGGCGACCGCCTATGCCAAAAATCGGCCCTGCCAGTACATACAGTGGCAATGTCTCAAGATTTAGCAAAAATACACCTTTATTGAACATACAGTAACACAAATACTACAAATCCACATAACAAACAATAAAAAATGAAAAAGGGTTGCCACTTATTATTATTTAAAAAAAAAAAAGAAGTTTGGGTACCTGGCTGGCGCCCCCTAGCAGCGGAGCGCATATTTCAGCAGCGGCGCTGCGCCGCCACTATTTGTATATAGGGGAAACACTGAGAACTTCTTAAGATGGAATATATTTAGTTTATCTTATTATTTTCATTGTAGGGTGCAGCTACTTCTTCTGGATCTGAATAATTATTCTTTGATCTAGGCATTAACATTTGCACATTGTAGTATGGGAACCATATCCAGCACCCTTGGGATGATACTTTGCTGCTTCCATATATAGTATAGTGTACAAACTGAACCTATGATCTGCAAATACAAACATATCAAAGGCTCTTATTGACTTACTGGTTGAGTTACTGGAATTGGAAACATGTTTTGATGAGCCAGGGCATTGATTTATATTGTGTTTATTGTATTTTTAGCATCAGCTACCTCAAAGAAACTTGATGACATTTAATCATCACAAAGCAAACATTTAAAAAAGTCTTAACTGTTCAAAAATATTTACCAACTAATGCAATATTCAAACAGATCTACATCTACATCAGTCCGTCATCATAATGATTTATTTTGTTCCTTTTAGACCAAAAGTGAGTATTTTGTCACAGATATGCAAAAAAAGACCAAGATATTTTGGAACATTTTAAAATGTCCCATTTGTGTGAACTAAAATAGACCTCCAACGTGTAATTGTTAACCATTAGTTAAACAATATCTATTTTTGCATTACCCTTTAACCCGGCCTCTTCCTTTCATTCTACTTTGAACCCAAAAACTGATAAAGAGGTGAGCGTAATCTATTAGTCGGGATCATCACATACACACAGACACACAGACACACAGACACACACACACACAGACACACACACACACACACACACAGACACACACACACACACACACACACACACACACACACACACACACACACACACACACACACACACACACACACACGCACACACACACACACACACCTCAAAGCGTGGTTCTCGTTAGTTATTCTGCCCCTCTGTTTGGCCAAAGTCCAACAGAAATCATGAGACACTACCTCTCTGCATGAGACATGAATGTTAGTGAACTTTAACATTCACTGGAACACAAATGCACACATTCCATTTACACATCACACATGTATTAAATACAAAACAAAGTCACTTTTACATAATACATTATTTCTGAAATATTGAACAGTAAAATTCAGTTGATGAGTTTTTGATGGTTACATTACTTGATTCATGATCCATTGCTGCTGTAACAAGGGAGTTTCTGAGGCTGGTAGACGAGGGTTTTAACTGTTTACTTGACATAGAAGAGATACAACAAGTTGCAACAGTGTGTTAGTCACATTAGAAAATGTCATTGTCAGCATCATGATTCCAGCGTGCTACTGCTGTCATTTCTCCGAAAAAGATGGGAATCAGCTTCGGCTTTATCTGTTGTAATGCTTATCTCTCTCTTCAGCTGCTAGGACAGCCACAGAAAACTGCATGTAAAGCGTCTTTTTCACAAGTGCAGTTTTGCTAATTGAAATATCTGAAGAACAGTAATGTATATTTAGACAATAATAAACAGTTTATAATATTTAAGTTAGATATATGGGTCACATTTAGAAATATTGACCTAGGGATTGTGAAGATTGACACAAAATACCCAAAAATATACCGGTATAAATTGTGTTACATAATGAACCTACAGTATGGATTACAGAGAGAGATGGAGGGATAGTGATGGAAACAGAGAGGCAGACAGATTGTCAAACTTATTCCCAGCGTTTGGCTTTCAATAACAGTATAATTCAAACCCTGCAGTTCCATCTCGTGATCCTCTAAACGGTCATCAGTAGTCCTCATGAGCACCAGCAGAAGGCAATAATTCAGTTTCTCTCATTTTCCAGTGCACGCTTGTCCTTGTGAGAACTAATTTGACCCTGCTGCCTTTCTCCCACTACACATGTAGTCAATTCCCAATTGTCAATTAGGACATACTCTTGTGACCATTTACTTTATCACAATCCAACTATTAAAGGCCATCAAATATGAGATAGTTTTCTGAAGATATAAAGCACTTCAGCAGAGTTGACATGCCCTGGGTTCATTGGTCTTCATATAATCTTGAGGGAAATACAAATGTAGATAACTCTGGTAATTGCATTGTAGAAATTGCCAGTGCCTGTGATATAATATCCAACAAATAGATAAATAAGATGGCTTGTCCATATACAAACCCAGTGTAATATATTCAAGCAAACCCATTCATTCCATCTTAATTTGGTATTGCGTAACAACAAGAGGCACACCGTACCTTTTCACCTGACACCAAATCACTCTTTCCACCGCCATCCTAGTCATGAGACTTTCATAACCTCTCTAATGCAGGACATTACATAATTAGTTTTTACTCTACAAATGTGAACAGTGAAACCATGCACATGACTCCAACTTGTCATACTGTGCTCCTAATTAAAAAACTGTGCGTACTCGTTCAGCTCCATTATTAAATCACCAACTGACTACTCTGAGTGCAGTCAGGTGATTGGTTAGCATCTTTCAGATGAAGAAGCATGTAGTAAAAGCAGACTTATTGGGGAAAGATAATTAAACTGCATGTCCCCTGCCATGCTAAGTGCTATCACAGTGCACTTTAACACGCAATAGGGGTTAGCTACACCCAATAACAAGAGACAAAGAACATGCATAGAGCATTTTCTAAATTAAAGTAACCCTGATTATATGGAATAAGTAAATGCTCTTAGTTAAAGGCTTGGTTCAACTATAAAAAATGTCCCCAAAACAGTGGCTTGATTTCATCCATACATTTAACAGAGTATACTTTATCATATTAGAGTACATGTAAAGATTTGGACCTCAAATCCCGACGTCGGAGCTTTGCCAGTGTTTGTCAAAGGGAAACGCTTAAAGCCTTCAAAGCCAAACCCTTAGCACTGTATTTTTTTACACTATTTGAAACAGTGACAGCAAGGTTAAAGAGCTGACTTCCAGCTATTGGAGGGTTAAGGGTGTGAATTTGAGCATCCTTGACTTTCACATTCATACTGGGTGAAACTCATAGCATTTAATATTCGTTAAACCTTGATTCAGTCCTTGCATCAAGTAGGCCTACCTAGGGTCTCTTTTAATGAAGCTTCTATTGTGCATTGTTTATGTAATTGTGTTTCAATGTGTTTTGTCTGTATGAGATTCGATGTGTTTTCCTCTACTGTTTTAATTAGCAGAATTTTCACAAAAGTAAAGTGTCAAAGTAGAAAAAACATATTTTCCACTCTTCAATTTTATTTAAATATTGTTATATAGTAGCCTTTATCATTGTGAAATTCAAGTCATAAACATTATAAAGGTTAAATAAGCCGATAATCCAGGAAATTGGCTGAATTGAATCATTACATTAATGCAAAAAAAAATCCCCCAAATCCGATAATGCCATTACACAATCTCGGGTATTAGCATCAGTATGCAATATTACCAACAATTGCTTTATAAACCTTCAAATATTGTAAAGATGTTTATTCGGCCTAATCTATGTTGTTTTATTGTTGTGGCTGTTTTACTTTTATCTTTGAATCAATGAGACAACCATAGACATATATACCTGTTCTTGCCCAATGACTTTCATCCCAAAATGTGTCACACCTCTATATATATATATATATATATATATATATCGTAAACCATGATAGAGAAAGGTTTGCAGCATACGTCATCACTGACTCAATCATCGCTAAGCATGTGAACAGTGCATGTTCAGGTCCGTGACGTCAGGGGCCAGATTGACCAATAGCAGCGTCTGTATTCCAGCCTATGATTGTACAGTAAGTACCATGAGCTCTGCCTCCTTCCCTCTCGCTGCAGCGATGAAAGCAGAGGAGATAATCGAGACTAACCCGTGGATGTGCCATAAAACTGTTCGTTAGAGCTGAAATATTCCTTTTCCAGCTCTTAGCCCGGCCAGCTCGCAGCTCTCCGGTTGTTAAGTCGAAGATAAACAGCTATCTGTGTGAGAGGCGAACCTGAGCAAGCCGAGAGCGACAGAGGGGGGTTTATCGGCCCACTGCAGTCTGAATCAACGCAGACTCGCCCCGCCGCTGGTTCATCATCGACGACATTTGCCCATCGACGGGCACATCGCCTTGGAGGAGGAAAGCATCGGGAAGAGACGGGAGCCAAGCCCGTGTTTGACCCTTTGCCGCAGCCCTGAGGTGCGCTGCCTGTCAGGGAGTGCTAAATAATGAGCCAAAGGGACACACTGGTTCATCTGTTCGCTGGAGGGTAAGTCAGAGTAACACATTACTTTACACATGTTATTTCATACATTTAAAACATAATTCGTCGTCTGGTTGATCTTGCTAATGTTAAATACACATAACCGATTGTATGTGCAGCGCGTGCATGTGCTACTAACCTGTCATATGTGCACGCCAGTGCCAAACGGTCGACTCAAACTCAACTTCCTGTTAACATTTCAAAATATACAGTTTGCAAAGTAAAATGTTCACACTAATGTGACATAGAGAGCAAGTTTTGGCCAAGGGGTGACTTGGGCTATACACCTTAGTAGTTACAACTATTTTTTGTTTATAAATGTGTTAAAACATAGACTTATTTTTGTCAAGTAACAAGAGATTACGCTTTTATTTTGAAAACAATCATTTTATTTCCGGCCTTCTTGCTGCTCTTTCGTTAATTTACTGAAGTAGCAGCGTCAACAACAGCAGTGCTGCTCCTCCACTCCAGAAATTAGCCATGTTAAGAACCTAATAATTTGATAAGATAAATAAAACGAAGTGTCAGTAACAGCAAAATCACTTTTACTTTCCCTAAATACCTGAGCTCAAGACCTGAACACAGTGTTTCCTCTGGCGACCAAGTGAGGCACACACACATGCAGCAGACAGCGTAGCTCTGAAAGTAGGCTAAGGGTCACGGCTGCCTGTGAGCAGCATGAATGTGGCTCGGTCTTTTGAAAGGTAAATATAGCTGGTGTAACTGAAAAGAGACTGCAGCTGGATGATTTCACAACTAACAGCTAGGATGCATTTACCACCGTAGCAGTACAGCTATTTAGTTGTATTAATTAATTATATCATTTATTCACTTAACTTGACGTGTAGAATATTTGTGTGGTTTTTTCACCATGGCAGTAAACAAGCACTTTCTAGCTTTGTGGTGGTTTGATTGTGAAGCTCTGTCTAAAATAAAATCCTGAACACTGAGGTGATTGACGATAATGCATGGGTTGCGGAGACTATTGTTTTAAGGTTACATCTGGTAGCCATGGGCACATAAGAATAAAGTACTGATATATACATACATTAATAGGATAATACAATGCTACATACTGAGGGAGAACTTCATTGGCTGACTACTTTGGCTTTTAATGTTTTGTCTTCAGTCAGTCATCTTTATATTTACGGTGTGATAATATGTGTAGGAGTTCAGGGAGTCAGCCAAACAACAGTATATTTTTCAAGACAACTCATTCTTGCCTTCTCCGATGGCAACAGTCAACAAAGTGGTTACAGCTCCACTCAGCCATGGTCAAGTTCTCTTAGCTGGCAGCTTTTCGGATTGAGTATCTTGCACATCACAACACATAGTGTGTGGATGTTTGCCTGCTCCTGGATACTTTTAGTGCTAGAAGGAAAAACAGATTGTGTTACCGGTGGTTTGGAACATCAGTATTAGAGGATGGAATAAAACAAGAGAACTTGCTGAGGAAATAGGCCAAATATAGATGATACTTTGAACAAATATAATAATGCATCCTATTATAGAAACTTTTTAAAGATGACATTACATTTAAGAAGTCAAAATGAAAACAAAATACAAGTAATATTGGATATGTGATGAATTTGTAGTTATTTAATTATCATTCATTTGATTAGTCCCCTCTCAGTTTTGATCAATGTATATGCTTAAGCAGAGCGTTGTGATTTTTTTTCACCTTTGTTTCTTCACCCTTTCTTCCTGCGCCCTTTCCCTACATTCTTCTAGATGTGGTGGCACAGTGGGCGCAATTGTGACTTGTCCTCTGGAGGTTGTGAAGACCAGACTGCAGTCCTCCTCCGTCACTTTCTACATCTCTGAAGTCCAGCTCAACACCGTCAATGGAGCCAGTGTGGCCCGTGTCGCTCCACCAGGGCCTCTGCACTGTCTCAAGTAAGGAGAATTACTCTAAATGGGATTTGTACTAACTTTCAACCATACCATTTTGATGAGCTATGAGCTACAGTAACAAATCAGCCGTACAAATTCAGGCAAAGACACGTCTATTAAAAAGCAGTTTTTGCAGTTATTCTTCTTTGAATTATTCATGCACTGAATGTGCAAAGTAGCAGAAAGGAAGAAGGTCTGAAAGACCCAAAGTGAAGGTCCTGGTTAGTTTTGTAATAAGCCTGTCAAAGCTGTGGCACACTGTGTTTGTTGTCACAACAAACGTCCATGTCAGTTGTTGAACTTGTCTGTCACTGACCAAGATGGGCAGGGCTTTGGTACTGTACAGTGAATCCACAGTAATAGTGAAATTGGTTGTTTGACCTGTGATCTTCCTGTGGGTTTAAGAACAAATATGCATGTTAAAGGTAATTACTTTCCTCCTCATGACTCCTTAAATGCTCCAGGAGAAGAAAGGTTACATTAGCGTAGCCAAGTGGGTTCAGCATGTTTTTAGCCAAGTTTTTTAGACTACTGTTTTTGGATCTCTTTTATATTATAACTTAGTTAGAAAACAGCACAATCCACAATCAACCATTTTAAGAATCATTCCAACCGTAAACCACTGACTGTTTCTGGTACTTTTTCCAAATGAATACCCTTCCTCTTATCATTAAAGAATCTAAAATGACACAAAGATGGGAATGGAAGTAGGGGAATCCAACTTTGGTTAGGTTTTTATTTTGAACCAACTGAATACCACTGGGCTGTAATTACTCTTGGTCACTGAGGCATTAACGGTCGTAAAGTAAATGTTCAACTTAGCTACAGTGGTCCACTATTGTTCGCTGGCAACATATTTCCATGACTGTCACACTGTGTTAAACATATTGCATAATGCACAAGCTGCTGTGTGTAAAACTTTCCACCCAAAATCTTGCATTAATTATATTGCAATCTAGGAATCCTGGACCACATGATCATGTTTCACCTCGCAATTATTTTTAGCATAGGTAATTACCATGGAAGTCAGATTTGCCAGCATATTGCTATCTTGCTCTTGCACAATTCAACAGAAAGGCTTAATCGTCACCAACATTACACATTTGAACCAGAATTAGTTGTTCTCACATTTGTTTGGCAAAGAAAAATAGGTTTTCTCCCTTGCTGTTGCACTAAATGGGAGTGTATGTCTTTGTCCGTTTGCCTGCTTTAACAAGGCTATGTTATAAATGCTTCTTGTGTTGTCCTTGATATGAAAAACCACTTGCAGAAACTGTACACCACCATTACTCGATACAGAGCAGAGCAGGGCAGAAGAGGGAAGGACGGTGTAGCAAGAAAAGGAAAAAACCCACACGAGTCAGAAGTGGGTCAACGTGCAGGGAGGTGCAGGCACTGTTCCATTTTGGTGCAGTGTGTTAGTTTAGGATTTACGTTTTGGGTTTGTGGAGACTGCTGTCATTTGTGTGTATTTTAAGAGATTTATTTTATTCAGTACATTTTTGGGTTGAAGTATTTCGCAATGAGCAGAAATCTTATATTCACAATAGGAAAGCTCAACCCACAAACTAGGGCTGGGCAGTAAACGGAATATCAAATATCAATGTTATTGTTGTCAATGTAGAGTTCACTATTAGTGCTTTCACAAAATATCAGCACACTGCAATTGTTGATACAAGATTATCAGTAATGTGGATATAATGTGGATAAATGCTAGAACTCTACTTTAATGCAGCCTTTAAAACGAGGAACCGCACTTATGTCATATTACAATATCAGAATATCCAAAATCTTACTCAGTGTGTACCCTCATATCACTACATTATTATAATATGGATATATTAACAAGACCTTCCAGAACTCACATCCAGGGCAAATTCCAGCTATATAGCTCCTCCAGGATATAATGGGCTGTGTCTTCTTGTAATTGTGTGGGAAGGCTCAAATCTTGGGAATTTAATCTACCCCAAAGGAGCAGTTTATTATCTAGCCCAGAGGACTACTTTTCTCGTTTTTCTCGTCTCGTATTACTTGCAAGAACAGCTTTTGTTTGAACACACTTTACATCACCGTTTATGTGAAAACGTGCGGTGAAAGAAGAACCATAAACCGTACTGAGGTTATCTAGGGTAGTGTTGGAGACCGCTCTTTGAACTCAGGTGACAACAGACAATTTGAGCTGTCATGATATAAACACCACCTGACACAGGACACCTACCGTTTCCTTTATTTTGGGTGACCCAGTATGTTGATAGTGACCCAGCGTGTAATGTCAGGCTGTACTGAGTGTCAGGTCCTGGCAGATTGCCCAAAATGTTATAACTTCCTTTCCATATGCTAAGGGCACTTTCCCATGGTGCCCTATAAACATCCTCTATTAGCTCTGTTCATTTTCTGTGATCTTACAGCATGTAAGGGAGTTTTTTTTACATACGACTGTGAGATAAATATCTACTGTGTGTGTAACTCACACACAATGAATTGTAATTTTCTTACAGTAATAGTTTGATATTTTGGGAAACATAGTAATTGGCTTTTTTGGTGAGAGTTACATGAAAACAATACAACCTTGTGCAAAAATAATAAGCTAGCGCCAGCATTTTTGCAGAAATTGGCTTGCTGTTTATTTCTTGTTCAAATTGTATTTTATATCTATCAGACAGACATTAGTGGTATTAATTGGTATATATTTATTCTCTAGCCATTCCCATGAATAATAACCCAATGGTATACGTTTTATTTCATGTTTGTTGTTAAAAATACTGTATACTAGCTCTGTATTATTCTGGAATAACCAATAGAACATGAATTCAAATCTTTAATTCTCTACAGGTTGATTCTAGAGAAAGAGGGACCTCGTTCACTCCTCAGAGGACTGGGCCCAAACATCGTGGGTGTGGCACCTTCCAGGTATGTTCAGTATTATCTACAGTATTCTGGGTGTGTTGCATGTCTTCTCCTACTTATCTTAACCTGCACCTGCACCACCACATGAAAGTTGATTACTATAGGGTCAGACTATGACTAAGATGTATGTTGCTTATAGAAAGTTGCTTATATATGTTTACCATTATTATTTTTTCTTTAGATTTTTTCTTTAGTCTTTAATTATGTTCTGTGTACATGTTTTACATAATCAAGCCAAAAGAAATAGAATAGAAAATAAGATTCAAACCTAGTCCTAAACCACATGTGTCAAACTCAAGGCCCGGGGGCCAAATCAGGCCCTTGGTGGATTTAATTTCGGCCCGCAGGATAATTTCTAATTACTATTAGATCTGGCCCGCCGGTATATTGCACGCACACCTTCACTCGATCCTGAAGATTTCCTCCGCTCAGAGCCTGAGCCCAAACATTGATGAACTTGCACCCAAGATGAGATGCAAAGTATCTGGCTTGAACTAGCATCACAGAGCAGCACACTGAGTTTCAATGGATGTTTCCTTCTGCACTTTTTTTCTCACGACAACAGGGCATGTTTAGTTTTTTCTTTGAGGGAAATCCAGGTTCCAGGTTTCAGGTTTAATATGTGCAATAAGTTCATTTCAATAAGTTTTGCAATAAATATTGAACCAGTCCAGCCCTCGACTAGTACCAATTTTTTTATTTTTGCCCACTGTGTATTTGAGTTTGACACCCCTGTCCTAAACCATAACTTGCATGTCTGATAACCAGCACAGTAGTGAACACAATCTTAGATTTTTATGACAAACCTTAAGAAAGAACCACTATTCCAGCACCAGCAAGACTTATATATTAAAGAATATAAATAACTTCTCCATAATTTACTTGACATGTCATATCAAACATGGGCACATATTTGTGTTGAGGCATTTGCTCCTGCCTGATCTTCTTATTTTCTCCCGGCTCATTCAGAGCTTATGTTGGTAGCAATAATAGGAGGCCAGCAATCTGGTATTTAAATCCCACAGGGAAATGAGTTGTTTCCCTCTCTGTTAGCTTGGCTGGTCAGGGTTACATCACAGCCTGTACTCAGTCAATCAGAGTCTGAATGAAACCTCAGCAACAGCAGGCAGCTGTGACGCTCTGACCATGTGACTGTTGTTGATGTTGATGTCTATCATCACAATGGAGTTCCTATTGGGAGAGCTGTGTTCGTGACTAATCCCCCCCCTGACCTGTCTAGTTCTCCCTGGCTACGGCTGCATCACATGGTCATTGTCGCTCTCTTCCCGTTGGTTCGTTATGGACTCAATCTCCATATGAGTCATCCTTTCCACATTCTTATTCTCACCTTTGTTTCACCGTGTTGTCATTCTTGGCATAGATTAAATCAGAATTGTCCTCACCTCTGGGTCCTGCACTTTCTACGCTGTCTCAATCTGTGAGGCTCAGACTCTCAGAGGGATAATAAATGTCCCCGTGTGTGTGTGTGTGTGTGTGTGTGTGTGTGTGTGTGTGTGTGCGCGTGCGCACGTGCGCGTGTGTGTCATTCCCGTGAGCTAGTTCTCCAGCTGTGGAAATGGCAGCTTGTTTTCTGGTCACGACAGCGATAGCAAACTGCTATAGGAAGATATTGTTGCATAACTAGTCACCCTGATGAACTCAATGGCAACATATGAGATTTCCGGCTGTTTTGCATGTGGGTATAAGAACCACTTGAGGCCATATTACGAGGACAAGTTTTCCCTGCTAAAATATATAACCACATTAACATAAATCTTAACATGCTGTGTACAATTACAGATACAGTATATCATCACATTTGGTTATGGATGTATTACATGATTTCCAACCACCTAACTGAAGCTGTATCACTTTCAACTACATATTTGTTTAAATAATTTAATGTAAACCCTTTTTTATTACTTTATTGCCACATTTAATAAGACATTCAGGATATCTTAAAAAATACATTTTAAATTATCACTAATTACTCGGAGCAGCTAGATTCGCTAGTTCAGCCTTCTGGTATCATACTAGTAGAGATTTCACTGGATGATAATAACAAATTGCCAAATTGAAACTATTGGATCAATGCTTGGTGTTGAAGATGTATGGCAACATAAGATGTCATTTATTTTCTATTTAAATACCAGTTTAGATTGAGCTGAGGATTCAGACACAATCAAATACATTTAATTTATCGTTTTTTTATTTGTCTACAAGAAAGACCTGGGTTGCTTGGCTACAGAGCTACTATTTTCTCCTGTTTTAATAAGGAAGCAGTAGTCTGTCACTGGAGAGCTAAAAAAAAATCTCATGATGCTAATGAAAGTTCAGTCCACTGGGCCTGCTGCTGGCGTTTAGAAGAAACACACACTCACACTCACACACACAGCTTGCAACAACAGCATCACGTATAACATATGAGAGATACATATACACATAGAGGGTCAAACACACACATAAATCATCTCTCATGTGCCGATCGGCATTATGTTGTGCATGAATGCTCTTGAGAAGGAGGGCAGGGAGTCAAGGTCATTGGGTTTAATTCCACTCTGCAGAAATGTTGAATAAATCCGGTGATTTTAATTAGTGAGAAGCAGCTAAAGTCGTGGGAGATAAATCTGTTACTAAAGCGTTCCATGAGATTGAGAGTGTGCACACACAGATACATATTAGCTTGGTTTAGCTCTATTGCACGCCCTGACGTTCACTTTTGGCAGTACTAATTCAGGCAATTCAAATAATGGTTTCATATATAATGCACTTACTTAACTTAATGATATTCTGCTTTAAAATCTTGCCATAATATTTTTTTCTGTGTTTGTGTCCATTTGTTTTTAATTTGCTTAACTCATGGTTTAAACCCTGATGCCTATCATACATTTTTTTATTGTAAATGTGTTGTTTAAACAGTCTAGAGCAGTGGTTCTCAAACTTTTTTCAATAATGTACCCTCTTTGAAAAAAAAACGTCAGACAAGTACCCCCTGATCAGCGCAAAAACTATTTGTTAACCTGTTAAGCCCCAAGGACCCCCTCGGCGGGTCCTTTTTGTTTTTGGTTCACGACACTGTCTCAGTGGATCTTAATATTTAAGAACCTATTAATGTGTTATACCAGATTAACGGGAATAATCTCAGCTAACTGATGATACAAACCATTTTTACCAAAACAAAACACAAGTCTCATAAGAAGCATCTAAATGACCCCTGAGCGAAAAATGCTAACCTATTACTGCACCGATAATCACTCCTAGCTCCCTTATTATTTATCCTAGGTGCACATCCAACACATCGTTTATGATCGCAGGGAGACACAGAATATAACGGTGCCCACCTCAACACTGAAAGATACAAACTCGCGACGTTATCAACAAAAACGTACATCAAAACAAGTGGCGCTTGGTAGCCCACAACGCTAACATGGCTTACCTTCGTCTTTGTCTGGTCAAAACTGGTCTTTAATGGCATTAAAACGATAAAAACGATGCTGTAGTTAATCCATAGGTTAATCCAATGTGTCTGTGTCCCCTTTGAAATGTTCTGATAATCCATAAGTAATAAAACAGCTTTTCTGTTGCTTTATATCAGAGCAGCAATATTTCTCCCCTCTGCTGCAAGCTAGCATGCGTAGAGAGAACATGAGTGTGTGCGGGATGATTTCCCTTGGATTCTATTGGCTCTAACGGTCAGAAAGAGATGTCACATGTCAAAATCGAACAAGGGGGGCCAGAGATATGGAAAGTCCACCCAAATAGCCCCAGAAGAGGTTTTTTTTGCTAAATCTGTCTAAAAAGGTCAAATATCACTTGTTTTGCATCATTCTTGATACAGGGTACTTATTATATGTTGTACTTTGGATTCCTAAAGCTTTTAGTCTACTAACCCATCAACCAAGGTTAGTTTTCACTATAAGTACAAAATATATTTTGGACGGACACTATAATTTACAGTTTTTTACCATGTTCAATCTATATTGATTCTTACTTTTCTACATCCAACTCACAGGTTTATCATTACTTTGAGAAAAAAGATTATTAATTTAACCCTTTTAGAAGGGAAGATATGGTCATTTGTTCTGGGAATGTCATTTTCGAGCCTGAGACCTGAAAAACAGGCTCGGGGTTTTTAAGGAAAAAAAGCATAAAGACGTACAGTATAGTGCTGCACCATCAGTGTCTGATTTATTAAAACAACAACATTGTAACTGATAAACACTTAACACTTAAAAGTTAGCGCTGAGCTTCAGTGTGCAATGTTCAAAACAACAGATAAAGCCAGAAATCTAGGTGTAGTCATGGACTCTGACCTGAGTTTCAACTGTCACATTAAAACAATTACTAAATCAGCCTACTATCACCTAAAGAACATATCTAGGATTAAAAGACTAATGTCACAGCAGGATTTGGAAAAACTTGTCCATGCTTTTATCTTCAGTAGACTGGACTACTGTAATGGTGTCTTTACAGGTCTCACTAAAAAATCTTTTAGAAAGCTGCAGCTGATTCAGAACGCCGCTGCTCGAGTCCTCACTAACACTAAGAAAGTGGATCACTCCTGTTCTGAAGTCTTTACACTGGCTTCCTGTGTGTCAAAGAATAGATTTCAAAATACTGCTGCTGGTTTATAAAGCACTGAATGGTTTAGGCCCAAAATACATTTCTGACCTCCTGCTAAATTATGAACCATCCAGATCTCTCAGGTCTTCAGGGACTGGTCAGCTTTCTGTCCCCAGAGTCAGAACTAAACATGGTAAAGCAGCGTTCAGTTATTATGCTCCAAATATCTGGAACAAACTCCCAGAAACCTGCAGGTCCGCTGCAACTCTTACTACATTTAAATCCAGGCTGAAGACTTTTATTTTTGTCGCTGCTTTTAATTGAAACTGAGCCGTTGTGTTCATCAGTAAAGTGGAACTTCTGTGTGAACTATTCATATCTTAAACTGCACTGTAACTTTTTATTCATGTAATTTTTATTCATGTACTTTTTATTCATGTACTTTTTATTCATGTATTTTTTCTTTTAATGTTTCTTTTATTATCTTTTTTTAAAATGCCTTTTTGTAAAGCACCTTGAGTTGCCTTGTGTTGAAAGCAGGGTAGGATTTTCACGGCGGCCATGACGGCCATGGCCGTCGTAGCCCCTCGGTCTGGCCGTTATGCCCCACAAATAATTGTACGTCCTACGGCCACCATGGCATTTGGGCCCCTCGCACTGTTAAAAGTTGCTTTAAAAGCGTCAGAACAGTGGTTTCTGAACTGCATTATGCTGCGTTCACAACGGACGCGATGCGAATACTAGCATTGCTCCAACCGCTGGAGTTTCATTGCGGCTGTCAGCTGTGTTTACTCCTGTCATTCAAACAGAACGCGCTGGAGAGGGGGCGTGGCTTATTTCCATGTAAATACTGTGGTGGAAACCAACTACGACAAACGTAACCTATTTTACAGTGATTTAATTGTAAGACACGTTTCAAAATGATGCTGAAGTAACAACATACTGATACCGGTTAGTAAAAAACATGAATTAATGCTTTGACAAGTCTGCAGACAAGACGGCAAGCGAAAAATCTTTTAAAATGCGTGTTTTCTGAATGGATCAATCAGGCTAAACTAACCTGTATATAGCTGCTCCGTCCACACTCACAACAACGTCCTAAAGACAGAATTAAAGCAGCGATTGTATTCAGTTTCTGAACAGAGCTGTGAGGAGTTGATTAAAGAGACTCTCGTACACACACACACACACACACACACACACACACACACACACACACACACACACACACACACACACACACACACACACACACACACACACACACACACACACACACACACACACACACACACACACACACACACACACACACACACACACACACACACACACACACACTTCACTGTGCACTGCTAAATGATGTATGCGGAGTTTGACCCTTGAAGGCTTATTCTTATGCTCTGAAATGGAATATATTTGTTACATATTAATAGAATTTTAGATTTTTTGATTTGATTTTGGATTTGTGAATGGGAGTAGTAGTAGATGGAAAACATACCAAACACTAATTATTCAAAGTAGAGTATTTTATTTTATATACGGTAATACTAAGGAGGCATAGGCCTATATGATGATATAATGTTTGACATTATTGATATTAAAAAAAGTGATTTGTTTTCCATGTCATTCATGTGTTTTTCTTATCAGAAAGTGAAGTTATTTAAGCTCCAAATCCAAATGTTTCCTTCAATGGCCTTTGTGCCCTGGCATGTGGCCTTTGCGCCCTGAAAAAATGTGTGACACCAAAGGCCAAATGGCCTTGCCCCTAAAATGACGAAATTCCAAGCCTGGTTGAAAGGTGCTATATAAATAAACTTGCCTTGCCTTAAATGCTACATTTCAAATGTTTACAATCCATCACTAAATTCATGGCAAACCAATTTTAACATCATGCAATAACACTAAGACGACATTAGTTGCATTGAACTGATATTTTTAATAAGTTGTACTTAGAAACATGGGCTTGTGCTTCACTGAGGAGCTTTGTCATGCTGACAGGGAGGCAAACTGCAGTTATTACACTTCGCGTTTTGAAATATGTGTAACTCTGTTCATATAAAACCCACACTGCTCAAACTTCGTTAATTTTCCTAAAATTGGTATATATATATTTTTTGGACCTAACACACTTAGCTACTTTATCTACTCTGGAACTAGCTAAACTAGTTTTAAATATATGTATTCTTTACTGTCGGGTCACTTAGTACAGGTTCAGCGAGCTGCACGAGACTGACGGGCTGTCAGGAGAGGGAGAGGAAAAGAGAGCAACCCGTTTACTTTTCCCATTTTATTATCCAGAATTTCTGTAAACCTTTGAATAAAGTAGTTAATCTACTATTAGTAGTTTGTTTAAATGCATTAATTATGTTTTTTTTTTCATTAACATAAAATAAATCTCACGTACCCCCTGCAGTACTCCAACGTACCCCTAGGGGTCCCCATTTGAGAATCACTGGTCTAGAGGTTGATTATTGTTCTGATTATTTGCAACAGAGCGATCTACTTTGGGGCCTATTCGACAGCCAAGGAGAAGCTGAATGGCGTGCTGGAGCCGGACTCTACCCAGGTGCACATGGTGTCGGCTGGGCTGGCAGGTAAAGATGGCTCCCCCCCCTCCCCCTTCTGTCTGTGTGTCCCTGTCTGTCGCTGAGCGTTATCTCTGCTGTCTGTCTGCCTGGGCAGTGTAAATCACTGATGGGTTTTATAAAAAAAACATGTTAAAGACTTATTCAGTTTGTCTTCATCAGACAGTTTACTTTTCATCACTTTCACAAGTTCAAATACCCCGGAGTTTCCCATCACCCCCCTCCCCTTTACCCCCCTCTTAATATACATGTGTAGGATGGTGGGATTTTCACAAATTAAAAGCTTGTGAATATCAAAAAGCATGCAAGATCTAATATATGATATATTTTACAAGTAGGCATTATTACGAAGATGTTTTATGTATAGAACTATGAAATATAAACTATAGGTGGTTTATCAGAAAGCACAATTTAAGACTCAGGATCAAACTGACCTCGACCTTGATTGTGATGAAAACAGCCTCACTGTGAAACAAAACCTTCCATTAAAGATGAATTTAACTTTGACTGTGGTCCTGATCAGAATACGCACCCCCTGCCTTGTTTTATTCAAGAAGACCAGGCAAAGTGTTTTCTGCTGATCAATGCTACACAACCACTGATAGAGTTTAAGGGCTAGCTTAAAAGAAACCATAAACGGTACACTTGTAATTATACAGTTTAAGTTGACAAAAACAACTAACACGAAATCTCAAGTACCATACTAACTCCTTACCTCTGGGCTGTTTTCTGTTCAGATCATGGTAACTTCGGCTGGTAAAGTCATATGGCTCTGGCTATCAATCAACAGCATTCAAAGGAGTCCCGCCTCTCAATTAAACCAATTGGACAATAGAAGAAAAAACGCCAATTATGTCGACCGTTTTTTTCGCCCTGAGTTGACGTTTTTTTTAACCCAGTTGATAAACCATCTTGTATGTTCATGGCTGCCTTGCCAGACAACATAGCGTATAGTTGAGTCGACACACGCTAAATCAGCATTCTTAGACTTTGATGCAAATGAAACCCGGCATCGAGACAATTGAGGCTATAATGTGCCACTGCTGGTATTTATAACACATATATATTTGTATTTGTTTGACAAACCTCACGGTCCTCAAAGTTTAGGTTGTGCTTTCCTCCTCTCTTAGCCCTTTTGTCCCCCATGTCCTCCATTATTTTTTATTTCCTCCTTGCCCTCTCATCCTCTTTTTATTTAATTTTGAAGCGTCTCCAGAGGACTGTAAATGGTTTAACATCACAGTTGTTACTTGAACAGTGTGGTCTGGGCCCCCTTCTTTGCTCTGTGTGTATAGAGGAGAGAGCACAGCCCCCAAAGGTCAACTGGGGCCCCTGGCACTCGGGCGGACACGGCAGGTAGCATCCCATTTCTTTACACTGGTATGATGAAAACCATGGTGATTTTTATGAATATTAGACAGTTCATAATGGTTATTCATTTGTGATGATTTTACCATTGCTTATGGCACCGTGTTAGCTGCTGGTCTGTAGTTTTAGGAACTTATTTTAAGGCTTGTTATTTCTTAGTTTTGACAAACACCTCCCCTTCCCCTTGTTTCATAAACATGGTAAAGTTAAAGCTATGACACATAATCTGGATTTGATGTTGTCAGCACCAAAGAAATGCTAACCTTGTCACTGCCACAGGTTATAGGTGGTAATTGATGTGCTCCATTTTGTCTTTTTCATGCATCAAAACAATTACTGACTCATTTCTTTGACATTTATTCTTAAGGAAAATCATTAATATGTTGACATTGCTTCCTCTTTTTTTTTTATTGGTTTAACTTCTTTTTTTTTAAATAAAGATGATTCCTTCACAAACTTACCTCAACAGTATTGGCACCAGTTTAAAAAACACCCATTTGTACTTGTATGTGTGCAATATGCAGTAAAGAAACATCATGTTATGGAGTTGGGCAAACTTTAGCAGACCATATAGAAAAGTCAGTTTAGTGTTTTTGTTTCTTTATGCTGCACATATTTAGTCATCAGTGTAGCTGTTGCATTCATTCATCCGTAGATCTGAATAATACAAACCTCTGTTGTACTGCAGCACTCATTTATTTCACAGTTGCTGCACAGATACATTTGTTGTGCATGTGCACATATTTCATGCAGGGTTAAAGAAAGCCTCACTAACTTTGTGAAGTCACTGCCTCTTACGACGTCCCTTTGACTTTGAAAAGTAAGGGAGGCTAGTCCCAATTTTAGATTTAAACCTGGAGTTAATTTAGAGCATATTTTCCTTCCATATTATGTAGGTTAACATCCTCTGGAGGAACACACAGATGATGTGGCTATAAAAGGCCATACTGCAGACATGCAGCAGCCTGCCCACCTGCAGATGAGGCTCCTCACAGAGGCTTGAATACCTTTATGTGTGTTCTTCATGGCTTATTTAATCTGCCAACTGTGATTTACTTTTTGGTATTTCTGGAGTTACTTTGTTCCATACATACAGTTACATTGAGACCTTTTTAGTCATGCGTTATTGGCTCAGATGAAGTCACGATGAAAAATGTTTTCATCTTTCATATTTGTACACATCACTTATCCATTGAGACATGTTGTCCTATCGAGACAAGCCTTGTTGTAAACGAGCAGCAAAAAATGCTAAGTATAAACATGCAAGGACAAAAATACATCATCAATTAACATATTTAACTAAAAGTATTCATATCATCAACTTAAATTACTCATTACAATAACAGCTACATTTAATCTGCCTCCGTTAAAAATTCATCTTTAAAATATAAATCAAAACCACTACTTGGTGTCATTCAGTAACTTTGGAAAACCGTTTTGAGGTTGCGATTTCCAGAGTCCTTTTGTTCGACATTGGAGAGGACTTGTTATTTGATGTGTTTTCTATAAGCCTCACATATTTTTCTCCACATTTTGAAGGACTAGTGTTATATTTAAATTGATCCTAGTTTTTCCAGAATGAGGTTTGGCCCAGATATTTGGAGCTGACTGACTCACTGTTCCACCCCATTCATTCACTTTCCTATGATCAACCACTTCCTTTTGTCATCACATATTCATACACATATGTCACTACTTTCATCACCATTGTCCACCGCTTTCAGTCTCAACGACAAGGTTAGCATTTCCACCTGCCTCTTTTAATTTTCTACATTATTTCAGTATGCATCTGATTTAATTATTAATCTAATAGATATATATATATATATATATTGTTCATTAACTGATAATAGCAAAATTATTATTAATAATACATCCTCAATTTAATTGTCTTCCTTTGTACTTGTGTATTTACCTCACTCTGGTGAAATGGAGCTGGAGTTTTGGATTGGGTTGGCTTGTGTTCAGTCAACATTTTCTTTATTCTAGTTGATAAAAAAGAGTAAAGGTAATTATCAACTGTAAGTAAAATAAATTGAAAACAACTTAATTCTATAACTAAGAGTCAATGAAAGGGTGGGTGGGTGGGTGGTGGGGTTGGGGGTGGATTTGACTGCTGCTTGTGTGCGATTGTGGTACAGAAAAGCCTGTGTCTATTTTAGGGTTTTACTGTAAAGCTTTCACCCCTGCGTGATTGGGTGGGAGACCCCCGCCATCTGTGCCCCCCATATCTGCAGGCTACTAGCTGCAGCGGGGAGGAGCTGGAGGAGCTTTGCCCCTCCTTCGTGAGTACACGCCATAGACGCTACTTCCTTCTACTTCCCTCTTTTTTCTTCTTCCTCTTTTTCTTCTTCTCTCCTTCTCTTCAACAGACCTGTGTCTTCCTCTCTTCTTCACGCCGTTGCCTTAACGTAGGGCAGTGTTGCATTGAATCACTAGATGTGACAGGTCTCTTTCTAGACTTGCCTCCGTCTTAGCTGTTTTCTGCAATGGCCATGTTTTTATTTCTTACTGTTCCATCTTTCGTATCAGAAACTTTTAGAGAGACTTTGTGCCATTTCTTAGTGATACAAAGTGCTAATTAGTTAGCTTCACACACCACACATCAAACTTTACTTACTGTACATTTCCCAGCGTTTCTACTTAATAAAAATAAAATAACATTCTCAACTCAAATAACTCAAACAAACACATGCACAAACTCACATCTGCTTAGAATATACTCTGTGCATTTTAAATACAATTTCAGGGACCCCATTATTGAGGGACCCAGGTTTAAAACAAAGCTAACATTTATATTGGCTGAAGGCCACTTGACATGGTCAACAGTGTTGCTCACCAGCAGGATGAAAAGTCGGCTCTAAATTTCCCGTCTGAGACTTTCCACTTTAGTCCTGCTGAATAATTGAAGAATCTCCTCCAGACACCATTTTGTTTCTCTGTCCTGTAGTGGTGCTAGTATCAGGCCTACAGCCTGTCTCTAGTGTCCAACCAGTTAACTACTGCTTTGTTCAAAGTCACAGAATAAACATAAATATGTTCATTCATTGACTAATAAAGATGGAACATTCATATTGAAGAACCAAAATTAAAAGAACATTTATAGCAATGACTAACCAATGATATCAAAGAATCAAAGCTGTGTTGTGACTCGAAGTTGTGGAATGAATTTCTTGTATTAGGCCAATACTTCTGTGTGTTCAAAGCACATTGAAAGTAATGATATTAGAAAAACAGACCGCCTCCGTAAGCTCATTAAGAAGAGCTCATGTCTCAATAGCAAATGATTTCATTAAAAACACAAGAGCTCTAATTATCATTTCAAGGAAATGAATAGTCTGCAGTATAAACAATCTGCCACACTCAAAGGCCTACAACGACTCTGCGGCTCGGCCTCATTTCCCAGTGTTCCAGTTAGAAAAATTATTAAGATGACAAATGGAGAAAAGAAAGCCCTCACAGCTGCTGCCTTTATGCACTGTTAGTTCGTTAAGATACTTTACTTCAGTCAGAGATCTTTTGTTTACATGCACTTGTGTAGCATTTCACATGAAGAGGATCAATGGGAAAACATACATTTTTGTCTGTAACAAAAATAATTCTGATCTTTCAAAAAATATTTAATATATACAAATATTGTATAGTAATAAAATATCACATAGTAAAGTAAAACTCTGAAGTTGATCCTGTTTAGTGAAGTGCTTTTCATTGTCCTTGTGCAATATAGAATATTTAATATAGTAGAATAGATTGTGTCCCTCCAAATGTCTGTGCCTCTGTCTGAACCTCTGTCCTCCTCTGAAATTCCCAGGGTTCACCGCCATCACAGCCACCAATCCCATCTGGCTGATCAAGACCCGCCTGCAGCTGGAAACCAGGTGAGGAAACTTTAATAATAATAAATAAAAAGGAAAATGAAATCATGTTGTTATTGGACATGGATTAAAAGTCTCTATATGATTCCAGGAACAAGGGTGAGCGGCGAATGAACGCCTTCGAGTGCGTGCGGCGGGTTTACCAGATGGACGGCCTGCGAGGCTTCTACAGGGGAATGTCAGCCTCATACGCTGGCATCTCTGAGACCGTTATCCACTTTGTCATCTATGAGGGCATCAAACGCAAACTGCTGGAGTACAAGGCCCGCTCCAGCATGGACAAAGAGGCAGAGACTGTGAAGGAAGCCTCAGACTTTGTGGCCATGATGTTCGCAGCAGCCACCTCCAAGACCTGCGCCACCTCCATCGCCTACCCTCATGGTAACCTTCTGTCTCTTGTAGCATGAAATGTCCAAAGATCCCTTAAAAATACCAAACCATTAAGTCCATAAAAAAATACTTTCTGAGTTTCCCACGTCACAAGCCGACTAGTTCCAACTGAAGACATGAACCTTAAAAAAGAGATCCGAAATATATGCCCTTGTTTTACCAGGGTTCTTCTCTGTGTCAAAGTGTAAGCAAGCTGGAAAATGATTAATTTTGATAAATGTTTTCAAAGTTTGAATGTGCTTTAAACCAAATCTACTCGGTAGAAATGCATTCAACACAATCTGGTGTTTCTTCTTTACACAACCGTAATGTAAACCAAAAGTATTTAAAGTATTTAAAATGAAAAGATCCCGTCATTTGTCTGTTGGCACGTTTAGCTAACCATTAATCCTTTATTAATCCTGAACCAACTTTTTTGGCAACTGAATTAATAGTAACACTTTTAATGTGAGGATAAAGACCTTAAGAGCCTGGGAATGATTGGTTCAGGTACCTTAGAAAGTACCACAATGTTACTCTTGCAATCTCCGATTTATAAAAAGGCAGTTTTATTCCCTAAACACAGCTGGGCTGGGTAGTTTTTGTAAAGACATCCCTCTGCTCCACTTCTCTCTCTTAGGGACTCTGGTCACCTGTGCCCTTTGTTAATAGGATTGTAACAGAAGCTTAGGTAGCAAAGCATTAAGACTGTAAACCAAGCTCATCAGCCAACACATTATATTTTAGTTGTTTAATTTATACACAAACATACATTCAAAAACAGTCATTGATAGTTTAAAGGGATACACCATCTAAAAAAGCATCTCTCACTATGAATGTAAGATTTATAGTGAGAGAGTGACGGCCGGTCCACACACAGGCATGAAATAAATCTTGAAAAATGTTGATGCTGGGCGTGTCTGAAGCTTGGCGATTTTTTGCGACCAACAACCAATCACATGAATCTCCCGCCCCCGACATACAAAGCAATAGCAATGTTAAAACGAAGTAAACTGGATATAAACTCCCCAAACAGGCGAAAACCTACCAGTTTCACCCACTGTCTCTGCCACCTCCCTCCATGCCTGGTTCCTCCGGTTTGTATCCCGGTAAATAGTTCTGGTCGTAAAGAACCGGGTGATTTGCTACCGTAATTTCTCGTTTGGAATATGAGGAAATGAACTGCGGTCTGGCTCTCCCAGCTTGCACGCGGTTTGATTGGCTAGCGCTTGTACTGGTGGGATTTGCATAAACGGGATTTGATTGGCTGATGCCAGCTTCGAAAGCATCGGGAGCATCAAAAGTTGAACATTGCTCAACTTTTGATGCTCACGATGCTTGCAAAGCCATGCTCCGCTCCCCACAATGCAGTTCGGCGAAGATTCAAAATCTTCTACGTCACCCCCATTCAAGTGAATGGGCGAAGCTTTGAAAGATTTTTTTCATGCCTGTATGTGGACGGGCCGTGACTCATACTTTCGTATTGGAAAATATGATGCTCCACTTATGCTATAAATATCACTGTCATTCTCCGACTACGCACAGCCCACAGCTGAATGCAACGCTTCAAACACCCTTTGTCTGAAGTCATTCTGGGACAAATCAATATCTCTTATACCTTATTTATAGAAAATCAGTATACCAAAAGATCAATTAATAAATAGCAGCCTTTTTTTTGAGACCTTAACATCATTTTCTTCTACTTCTCTCTAATCGCAGAGGTGATCCGCACGCGGCTACGAGAGGAAGGCAGCAAGTATCGCTCCTTCTTCCAGACTCTGCTGTTGGTATCCCGGGAGGAGGGATACCGGGCGCTGTACCACGGCCTAACCACCCACCTCGTCAGACAGATCCCCAACACGGCCATCATGATGTTCACCTACGAGGTGGTGGTCTACCTGCTCGGCCGTTAGCCCACCAGGTACGTCTCCTTCTCATTTAAAGAGGGAGTCAATAAGCAAATGACTGAGAAGAAAGCCCTTGGGGGGGGGGGAAGGCTAGACGACATGTTAAAATGAAGACCAAAGGAAAACCGATAATACTCTAATGGACCAGAAGAAAAAAAAAAAAGACAAAAGATGAGGAAATTGGAGGAAGGGAAATCCCTTTCTTCACCATATCAGCATCAACACCTCCAGTTCCTTGAAACCGATAGAGTTGGCTACAGTTCCCAAAAAAAGGTCATAGGAGGATAAATGAGGCACTGACAGTATAAATACAGAGTTTGGCACCTTGCAAACTAAGGCCACCCCTAAAAAATACAATAATTTAAGCACAATTCAGTGGCATTAACTGAAAAAGGTTTTAGTTTGTACGCTTCCCTTGAAAAACTGCCTTTCCACTCAATGATATTTTAAAAGGGGGATGCTTGGAGGCAATTACAATTGGACAGGAGAAATTAAAACTAATGTAGGTCAATGGTTCTCCATTGGCACTATTTGTCTGCACTGGTCTTGCTTCAGTGCTGTGAGACTAGTTTACTATCAGACGACTGGCAGTTAGCCGTGTAAGCAGAATGTCAGAAGGAAGCAGGAAACAAAGACTTGGGTCTGTTTTAAAGTCACCATCTTTGCACTACAAAAAAGTGTGGCTTCAAGCATTCCCCTCTCAACAGTGCAGCCCCCCTCCCCCTATTGATGGCCTGAAGTTTAAACACAGCAGTGAGCTTTCTTGCCTTAAACAGGAAAACACAGAGATGAGCTTGTGACGGCCTGTCACTCCCACACATGCCTCAGAAACTGGCTTGTGTTTCTTAAGATTTGGATGAAAGGCTGATATTCAGTGTTTCCCCCATTGCTCTATAACTCTACGCCTGATAGTGACCTGCTTCGGGTGAAGTTGGCCTTCTGTGTCCACAGTTTTTATTTGTTAACACCAAAATAAGATTGGCAAAGAAGGCCAGCTTCGGCCTGCACACAGTCGCTGGACAGGACTTTAAATATCTTGTGTGAAAAACACGAGACTAACGTGTCCTTTCGTATCCTCTATTTTCTGAGATGTGTGTGATGTTCAAAAGGTACCAAGACTAAAGTATATATTATTGGAGTGCCACTACTTGAATAAAATGTGACGGTGTGGGGAAATGTTGGAGCGGGAGAATGTTGTTGGAAGTTTCATCATCGCCCCATTACCTGTTTGTGTGTGACAGTGTGAGTGTAGGTTTAACACGTGGGTCACTTTCTCGCCCGACTATGTTTTAAGAATGTGTGTGTTTGAGCCTCTGCGGTTCGTGTGTGCCTGCATGTATATTAATTATTATCTACTCCAGATTTCCCTCCACTAACAATTCATCTTGCAAGACACTGGGTCTGAGTGTGGAGACGCTCCCACTCTTACGCCAGTCCTTCCTTCCAGTGGCTTCCAACTGACCTGATAACATGCACTTTTGTGGCCTTTTAGGGCTTATGCTTGCATTTTATTGTGTGGACAGTTTGAACTTGTACATTGTAGAAGTAAAAATAAGTATTACTTTATATCAAAATGGTATTTTGCGCAACTGTTCTTAAAGCAGATATATTGTACAGTTTAGATTCCTGAGTAGTTGTGAAGGATGTCCAAATGTGTGTGTATATAATATAGATACTGTATATGCATATCATCTATTGTTTTTTGTTCTTAGGCCCGTGTACGATCATGCTGTAGTTTGCAATTTATTGGTGCATTTTTGTGCAATCTAACCTTGTTTGACATTGACTGTTGACAATTGATTTTGCTTGACTGATTTATCTTTCAGTATAAACTGTGAGTTTATTTGTGTGTCACTGTAACCCTTCATGCAAACATTTATGCTTCTGCTTACACTTACAAACTCTGCAGGACAAATACTTACATGAACGCATTTGTGCAGGAGCGCTGGTTACTCGGTTTTACTGCTTTCATAAAACTGATCCATATTGCAAAGTTTGGATGTTCGCGTCATTGGTATTGTTTACATTGTTCGATCTTTCTTTCACGTTTTTGGTTCTCCTGGCAACATGTTGTGAATATGAAGATGTTATAACTTTAATGTGAGAGTTCAACAACTGGAATTGTCTTTCTACAACACTGTACACAGTTGGAACTGTTAAAAACTGAACACAAAACATAATTGCTAATCTGTTACAGAAAGGGTTGTTGGTGAAAGTATCATCAACATTCAGTTAAAAAGTGAATATACTATACATAATGGTTTTCTTTAGGAAAACCCGATAAACACATTTCAAATTGTACCCAACACGTAATCAAATTTACCTTAAAAACGTTTACGATGTTTGTAATCAAGGTCTCCGTTCACAGTATACAACCGCAGCATATTCATTCCCCATATGAAAATGATAAAGTCTGCACAGCTTTCATGTTGAATAATAAGTATTGTATTTAATTAGCCAATTATAGTAAAATACGGTGCATTCAGGCATAATATTCTTAAACGTGTTGCAGTACACTTTAAGAGGCTTGTGTTGTAATAGTTCTGTCTTTGGCTACATTGCAGTAATACATGAGGTCAAATAACAATAATGTGAAACGTACAGACAACTGGACAAACATTTCACTCTGCTGTGTAGCTCTCATTTCAGTGTTTGTATGCAATCCACTTTCTTTTTGTATGGTTAACCTGGAGCCTCAAGCAGGGTTCAATGAAACCTGCCACATTGGTTTGTGCCAGCTCAATCGTTGATGGATTTTTTTGTTTGTTTGTTTTTTCAACAAAAATAATAAAAATCCACTTGCAACTAAAGTAATATCTTCTTTTTTTGTATTATTGTATATCTATCTATTCAACTACATTGTTGCACATGTATTTACAGCCCTAGAGTTTAAAAGATTCCACCTTGGGATTTTTGGAAAGGTAATGAAGTCATTCACTGTGCACATGACTAATATATTTTAAATAGTCAAATAAAATCCCTTCAGTTGGCATATTAAAAAAGTATTTTTTTCTAAAATAGTCTCATTTTGAATGAAGAAGCTCAACAACTCTACTACTATCATATGTATATACAGTATGTACATACAAAATTAAGGTAAATGCAAAGTATAATAGTGCATCATCTCTAGAAAGTAAAGTATGAAAGGTATGGATGGAAAAAACTCTTTGTATTTACATACAATCACCACCAGGAGGAGCCAAATAGCTTCTTTGGGAATTTACCAGTATGAGTTCAAATTGTATTCAATTGTTTCTATTTCCACTCTTGAAATTGCAGTCCAAATTGTCATAAAGAACTTTTCAATACATCAAACAAGACACACGCGCACACGCACACACACGCACGCTTTGCCCATGGCTTCATGGTGGTCATTTTAGGCTCAAACATTAGAGGCCAATAAAGTGATCGATTTATATGTAGTTTTCTCTAATGCATGTGTAATGCCTAGATGGACATTGGATCAATCCATCATCAAACATTGCGGGTTGGAATCGATAACTTCATTTAGTATTGATCATAGTGCATATGTTAGGGTTGATTAGCACAAACACTGCCCCTATTACAACTCGATGCTAATCAATCAACTGTCCTCTGTTCTAATTTTACACATCAGCCTACATTTCAGATATTATAGCACATCAGTTTATTGGTTGTGGTTTTGCATCTTAATTGAATACCACTTATAATCTATGTTTTGTGATAAATATTCTGCTGGAAACCACAATATGGGATGTGCACCAGAACAGATAAATAAAGCGTGGGGATTGTGATACCTTCAAGTGCTGTCGGAATCTTAGAAAGTAATGACTGAAAATACATTTAAAACTAGAAAGGCGGGGGGAAACTAAATCATTTTGATGAAAAAACTAAAATAAGGTCCTACTATGAAATGAACGAACTCAGATGTCATATGCTAATGTCCAATTGAAAAATGTCTTCACAGAGATTGTTTTTTGTTACTTTATAAATCCTTACCAGTGTCTAGTTGGAAAGATAGCAGCACATAGATAAAGAACAACAACGTGTTAAAAGCTACTAATATAAATAGAGGCAGTACCATTATATAATTTAAAAAAAGCAAATACAACTTTATGTTTAGGGAAATGACTTGATAAATGAAGTAGAACAAATAAGATACTAAATACAATACAGCTTTGTAAGAAACCAAGGGTTTTGAAATAACGGTTATTTGATAAAACAATTAGAGCAAAACACTAGTATTAGAGCAATAGTTTTAATAGTAATGGCAGCTGCAGTAGTCCTGATATTATTTGTGTACAGCTCCATCAACAGAAGTTTGAGTTTACTAGCAGTCCCTGAACTCAATATAGGAGCCTGAGCCAATAGCATGAGAGCAGAACTCTGTGTTATGGTGGAAGCGACCAATCAGCGCTCATTCTGCGGAGTAAATTGACACTCAGCGTCGGGTTCCTGGTGCCTGGATGTATCGAGCCTGCAGTTTGCTGCAACAAGAAACCGTCGCTACATCGCGAAAACACAAGTAACATCGCCGGAATAACCTCGTAGGGACATTTGGCAGAGAAGAGGAGAGACTCCGGCCCTTCTTCCTTCGTGGAGAAGATTAATTGGAGAAAAGTGTCATTTGGAGAGGAGCTGAGTTTGTGTTCGGTGAGTGTTCCTCTGTTTACACCGGATGAGCTCACCACAGGATCTTGAGCACAAGGTTATGTGTAGTTGTAGGAAGGCGAGAACAACGATGAGTCTTCCTTCAAAAACCTATCTTAAAACCAGTTTTGGGACCGTTAATTGACTTTATACATGTATAACTTACACTGACATGAAAAGTGTTGCCCTTTTTACATCGATGGTTACTATTAGTTTGTCACCTCTTCTTAAATATCCAGCTAAAGCTCCTTACAGGTTAACATCAGAAATACTTAGACACAGTTACCTCAATGTGCAAGGTGTCACGTGATGTTTCTACACATTGGGTTTACCTCTCACACCAATGGCAACTCATCTGTTGTCCTACCTCACACCACAGTAATGTGATGGAAAGGTTGACTGAATCTCTGTATTGCATGCATGTGGTGTAATGGATGAATTATAAGTGATCAATGAGAGATGTGCATTTATTAGAAATTCCAAGAAACCATGGATTCAAAAAGTATGCCAGTAGTTTACAATCTTTGTGGCTCTTCGTGACCTGTGACCTCTCTAATTGAAGCCAACTCTTGTAGGGACCTCTTGTCATCCATTGCTTGTCTATAAGACTAGTTTTACCCAAAGTGATGTTTCTGAGATTGTTTAATTTGAGAGTTTGACAGCCATACACAGGTACGTGGTATTTCACAATAAAAGAGAAACGATTCTAAAGTTAGTCAAAACACATTCACCCCGCATCTTAGGGATCATGGTTAGAAACCACTGGGTGAGACAAAGTGTACTATCAAAGTAACGTTTGTTTCAAAAGGATTAACCTTTAATAACCAACATTTGCTGTTTGTATTCTAATCCTAAAGACTACTGAATATTCAACAGAAGTGCCACAGGAAGTGTCTCTAGACCAGCAGTTAGTTTTTTAGAGAGTTATAGGTGTCTGTATTTGGTAACAGTACCTTTCCTCGCCAGGACACCCATTAGTGATTCATTCTCTCTGTGGGTCCACCTTGACATTTACTCGACTCTGATGGGTTAGGTGACAAGGACATGAAAAATGGAGTGCAGATGGTGAGGGCAGGAAGAGGAGGAGGAGCAGAGAGAGACAGGGGTAAAGTATGTGTGGTGTGTGTGTGTGTGTGTGTGTGTGTGTGTGTGTGTGGTGTGTGTGTGTGTGTGTGTGTGTGTGTGTGTGTGTGTGTGTGTGTGTGTGTGTGTGTGTGTGTGTGTGTGTGTGTGTGTGGGTGTGTGTGTGTGTGTGTGTGTGTGTGTGTGTGTGGTGGTGTGTGTGTGTGTGTGTGTGTGTGTGTGTGGTGTGTGTGTTGGTGTGTGGGTGTGTGTGTGTGTGTGTGTGTGGTGTGTGTTGTGTGGTGTGTGTGTGTGTGTGTGTGTGTGTGTGTGTGTGTGTGTGTGTGTGTGTGTGTGTTGTGTGTGTGTGTGTGTGTGTGTGTGTGTGTGTGTGTGTGTGTGTGTGTGTGTGTGTGTGGTGGTGTGTGTGTGTGTGTGTGTGTGTGTGTGTGTGTGGGTGTGTGTGTTGTGGTGTGTGTGTGTGTGTGTGGTGTGTGTGGTGTGTGTGGTGTGTGTGTGTGTGTGTGTGTGTTGTGTGTTGTGGTGTGTTTGGTTGTGTGTGTGTGTGTGTGGGTGTGTGTGTGGTGTGGTGTGTTGTGTGTGTGTGTGTGTGTGTGTGTGTGTGTGTGTGTGTGTGTGGTTTGCTGGTTGATTGATGACCTGTCAGGATAAGGGAGGGGTGTCTGTTGGGGAGAGAGATGCAGGGATGGAGAGATGAAGGAGGAGGAGGGGATGGAGCGTTGTAATGGTGACAGGGAGTCATTGATCTGTCTGCTGGATCTGGAGATCAATCTGCTCACCGGCACCTCCCCTCAGAGCCTCTTTCTTCTTCTCTTTAATCTTCCATCCATAATTTCCTACTTTCCCCCTCTTCTTCTCCTCCCTGTTTCCCCTGGTATTCCCCATACCTTGTCAAACCTCATGTTGCACACGTCTTCCTCGCCCTGCCTCTTCACAGCACTTTGTTTCCTGTCCTGTTCTTCTGCGTTCCTGCCTTCAGCTCTTGAACTCACTGACACTTGAACTACTGACGCTTCTACTTCGGTGGAACTTTTCAGTGAAATGTTATACTTTTCAGCCAAAGTTCAGCTTCTTCCAGTACTTAATCTAATCCTCAACTAACTTTCAGAGACGATTAGCAACAAAGCTGTTTTACACATTTCAATTACTCTTAGCAAACATGCTCAACTGATTTCACCTCAAGTAACACTATGTGGGTTTTAGAATTAGTTTTATGTTTCACACCTGCAGTTTTCAGTGTTAAGAAAATACATTAGCATTTTCCTCCTGCTGTTTCCAGTGTTGTACATTCTTAGCATTTTTTCTCTCCTCCTGCTCAGCTCTCTCCCTCCTAATCTGTTTCTCTCTGTCTTTCCTTTCCTGCTTTTGCCCTCCTTCAAAAAATCTCCCCTTCTCCCCCTTATCCTCCAGAAGGACTAATAAGCAGCATTATGAGTCAGTGTGAGGAAAGAGGCAGATGGGACTAAGCTTGTAGCCAGATAAGGGTTTTTAACTCGGCTGTGCCTTATCACACCCTCGTCACTGCACTACTTAAACTGAACAGATACTGACTGGCATTATCTGTAGAGCGGTTAAAAATCTTTAACTGAGATAGTGGAACGTCTGCCTGAAGCTTGTTAGAGGTAATCCCTGTACGGAGGGTGCCAGCGATGTCAGATGACTTATTTAAATGCAGAGATGAGCGACTTTTATTGGATAGTTCTCAAAGGCAATAACCGCCAAGGAGTTAACTCTGTTATTGAGCATAAAATAATTTACCTCTTGGTCACATAGTTAACATTTAAATTACATTTCTTCTTTTCTTGCCAGTTGCTGGACGAATTGCTAATCTGCTCGGTGCCCATCGTGTCACGGTGCTCATCATTCAGTGATGAGGCGAAGTGGTGACAAGATAGCCAACATTGTCAGGAGAAGCTGTTTTCCATCAGAGGTCATTATTTTAAATGACTTTATTTCCCTGCCTCCCCACTGTGTTTTTAATGTGCCATTGCAGAGTACCACCGGAAGGCTCGGAGATCTGAACCTGTGAAGCCTCAAATGAGTCTCAATGAAGGCGCAGAATAGACCACAGAGTGTTGTTTCTGATGGTGAGAGAGTCACAGTTGGCAAGCATGAGCAAAGTGTTGAATTTGAGTTTTGAAAAGATCTATGTGTTGAACTACGGTTACAACTAGCAAGCATTTTCGTTAGTGATTAATTATCAGTCATTTGTATGTAAAATGGAAAAGATATTAGTTTTCACTGCAATCACAGTATTTCCCAGAGCAGAAAGGGACACCTTCAAATATTTTATTAACTACTGGACACATTTCCATCAAATATAACTACAACCATCCAAGCCCCTCTGAGGATACATTGTAGTAACTATGATTCCTTAACTTTGTATGTAATTCTGTTTTTTTGTTTTCTGTAATTCAGTAATAATAATATATCTATATCCACTTCGAGCGAAAGAACTATTAACAAAGCACTTATATACTAATAAAGGACTGGCTTATCTAAAGCCAGTTGAGTAGCACTTGAAATGTTTTGGCTCTAGGAAGCCTGATGTACTTATATGATTCTGTTTTCTTCCTGGTCGAATGTACTTATTGTAAGTCGCTTTGGATAAAAGCGTCAGCTAAATGCAATGTAATGTAATGTAATATATATATATATGAGAATATAAAAGTTAGTTTAAACTAAAGTTAATATTAATTAATGACAAATGTATCTTTTTAGAAACGTTATGTCCCATAAATGTTGGATTGAATGCTTCCCTGCTGATACATTTAACTGTTCAGCCGACCCTGATTTAAAGTACGCTCAAGGTTATGCAAGCATCTCATAGTAATTAGGAATTTGGAAATATGCCAAATTGGTACCAAATAACATGTGTCTCAGCTGTACAAGTATTGCTAATTAGCAAATGTTAGCAATTAGCATGCAAATATGCTAAACTAAGGTAATGCACATGGTTGACATTCTATACACCAGCTGTTAAAATTGCCATTGTGAGCATGTTAGCATGCTAAGGTTAGCATTGACTCAAGTAAGAGCTGACTGAGCCACTAGCATGGCTTAAGGCTGATTAATGATTTGACAATCAACGTATTCAGCTATGTATGCAATGGATAATTGGATAGCTTTCTGTCAGTCTGTGTGGTTCACCATTTCATTTATATATTTCTGCCCAAGGACAAACATGTAAATGTATTCATCTTAGACCGACAGATGGGAGTGGGAATGACTTTTTATGCAGCAGCCTTTTGTTAAGTCAGTGATAGACTGCTGAGTCCACAGAAAAATCACAGACACACTCTTGAACACAGACACACACACGCTCACATATATATAAATACACACATGTCACTCAGGGAAAACAGCCCTCTCATGCACCGCTGCGCTCTAAAGTCAATGACATCAGCTGATGCAGAGGGGAAACAAACTGGAAGATGATGTGTTCCTCCTACCCTTGACAGGCACTTAGTGTCTAAATGCACTGTGCAACTTGTGTGTTGTACCTGCTTACTCTCAAAGGTCATTACAATGACAGCATAACTCAAGTAATGGTGCACTTTACAGTAAGATGGCTGGATTCCCTCCTGGAGCCTGACAGTCCACTGAGTGGCAGAGATGTTGTCTATTCCTGAAAATCTCTTGTGTGCAACTTTACTGTTGAATAGCTTCTCCTTGTTTTAGCTTGCTCATCAGTTTATCAGGGCGAGTTTGATGCTGCTTGTCATCTTGTTGTCATCCCGTGATACGCTTGAGTTTGTCAAGGGAAGATGCAGCAGCGAGTCGTTAATCAAAGTCCGCCTGACGCTGAATACGGCCTGACACGCCAGCAGTGGAGCCCTCCGAGAGGCAACATGAAATCATTAGTGTTGTGACAAACTGATTAGTTACAGCTAATGTCCACTTTTGTAAAACTGGTCATATCAGTTCATTTTCCTTCATCTTGTCACGTATCGTTGGGTTTACTGTGCTCCCTCTCGTCGTGTCTTGGCATCTTGTCGGATCTCATTGGAAATGTGATCTATCTTTAGAATTGTTAAGAGTGGAAGTAGCGAGGTGCTCATTTGCATATAAATGACAGGAGTTGCTGTGCTCTTGCTCATTTGTTATCTTGTGTTGATTTAATGTGTGTGTGTGTGTGTGTGTGTGTGTGTGTGTGTGAGAAACGTCATTATGTGTCAATGTGGACAATCGGCTCTGAATCCGCTGCCTCACCCTGTTCCTGGCTGCCTTTCACAGCTTCCAGCAGATTATCTGATAGCTTTTCCACTTGGATCAAATCGATTGACTCATCCTGGAATTCAAAGCTGGCATGTGTGTGTGTGAAGATATAATGCCATGGAGGGAAAACTAACAGGAGGTTTAAGTGCTCCTGTATACCTAGAACAACAATGTCTTCTTGGATGATTTAAGATTTTTTGTTTTACGAAAAGCTAATAAGACGAAGTAGATTATCTCTCTCTCTACTCTATCTCTCTCTCTCTCTCTTCTCTCTCGCTAGCTCTCTCTTCTCTCTCTCTCTCTATCTCTCTCCACTCTCTCTGTCTCACACATATTTATAGACACACAGCAGCAGTGGTCATCACATTATCAAATAGTATTTGAAACACCTTCTATGATTGGGGTGTGTACCTTTTTAGTCCAACAATATCTCCCACTCTAAAGCCGTGTGTGTTGGCAGGGTTCTCAATAGACTTGTAAAACTTCACCCAACAGGAGTTTGTGGCATACTGGATGATGATGAGTAGGTGTTTTAGTTTCTATCGCTAAATCTTCAGGGGAAAAGCTTTTACTGAACCTGCACTAGCAAAGTTAGATCAGTCACTTGGAGACATCTGTGGTTTTTCGCTCTACCTGGCAGTACTTCTAGCTAAATGGGAGATAAACTGAGGGAGATGTTTCTAGTAGTCATCACAAAAAACAACTACCAACTGATTATCGATTTTGATTCCTGATCGATTTCTGTGTGAGGCTGTTGACTAAATGGCTGTTTGTGACACTAAAGCTCCATATATCTATGCATCTGTTACCAGTGCAACATTATAAAGCATCATTTCCCTTCATGGCTGGAGAGAATTAGTAATAGTATCAGCTGCTGGGCTTTAATATTCCCATTTAAATGGAGTCTCGTCAAGTAAGCAAAAACAAAGGGATATGATCTGCTTACACTATGGGACAGCCGGGTTTTAGAAAAAGTGTGTGAGGGCATTTTCCTCCCCTGCTTCCCACTCTCTCCCTTTTACTGTCTGTTTGTCTCTCTCCGGGTGTTTGCTGGCCATAATTACAGAGCTCATGAAAGCGTTTAGAGTCTCATGAATATTTAGGCTGGAGGGGAAGTGTCAGGGGAGACCCATGTGTGGTTGGTCTGCCCTAATTATGGAGATAGGCTTCCACACACACACAAAAAACCACACACACACACCACACACACACACACACACACACACACACACACACACACACACACACACACACACACACACACACACACACACACACACACACACACACACACACTTAAAGTGAGAGAGGACGGCCAGAAAATGATCAAAAGCGACCAATTTGGGAAAAGTGAATATTGGCTTAAACAAGATGTCAGCATTCTGATTTTTATTACACACACACACACACACGCACACGCACACGTACACCACACGCACACGCACACGCACACACACACACACACCAGAGAGATAATGATAGCACAGCTGGTTGTGGATAGCAAGCTGGTTCTTCTGCTCCCTATTGTTTAATATCGGGCTAATGATGCCAGAGAAACCTGGGAAATCAGTCAAGGGGTCTCTCTCTCTCTCTCTCTCTCTCTCTGTGTGTTTTAGGCCTTTTCTCATGGCAAGGATGAAGAGAAGTGTGACTCATTGACTCTGTGATGGGCGCCATTGAGTCAAGGGTTGACAGGAGGAGGGAAGTCATGCCTTTTGGTTTGAGAACGCTGGAGAGGAAGGAAGGGGTGCATGAACAGAACCATGCAGACACCAGAAAACCTCATCCGAGCTAAAAGAGGGTTGGGAGCAGAAACGGGTGAGAAAAGAGGAAGATGGCAAGGAATAAAAGGTGGATGAGACGGATCCGGTGAAAAGGAGGGGTGTAGAGAGGAAAGAGGAAGTCAAGAAAAAAGGTGAGAAGCGGGTGAGAAAGAAAGAAGCAAACGAGAGAGGAAATGCATTTGAAGGAGCTTTGTAGTGTGTAACGAGTCAGTCTGGGAAGCTGAAGGATGGAGGGGATGTGGGGAGAGACCTAGATGAGGATAAGAGAAGAGGGAGTACAGTGAGTGTGTCACTGCAGATGGTGATTGTAAAGGTGAGAAGCGAGGGTGGGGAATTCGAACACGACATGTTTAGTCCCAGAATAGAGAAGAGCATGGTAGTATGTATGATTCACTCCAGGAAGGTGTGTTTTATAAATTCATAGTGCTCACATGCGTCGCTGAACTGAGATCAAGAGTTAGAAATGGTCCCTCAGGCTACCATACGCATATATCACCGTAGGATCAGAGCACATTTAGGAGCTAGAAAAAGCCCCGGATACAGGATCCTAGAAGAAAGGACAAATTAAAGACTATATTTGTCTTTGTGAAGGCCATAGCACATGGTTTATCCTTTTGAAACTGCTCAAACTATTCACTGACCCCTTATATGGAAACATCTGAACTTGTTTTGTTAAAACACTTATTTAAACAGGACTGTCCGCCTGTAATTTGTCACCTAGACTATCTGTATATTTAAAGTCGGCTGTCTGACACTTGTAAACACAACTTGCAAAGTCACACCCTCCCCCCCAAGATGAACAAAGTCAGAAAATGTGTCTCGTTTGTTATTGGGTTTACACTTGAGACCTATAAAACTACTATCAGTATCCATGTAGGTTTCTTATTAGTGCTATGGTCTTATTTCAGTTGTTTCTGATTAGGGCAACACTTTAGCGGCTTTAAGAAAAAGCGCTACACCCAGCTTCTTTTTTTAGCACTCTGAATTTATTGTGTGAACGCTTTGAGCACTTCGAGTTGAACATCTCCAGTGTTTGGCCAGCGCTTTTCTGCCAGGAAAAAACTTGCGAGTTATAAACATGATGGTAAATGATATCCCAGCAGAAACCTACGAAAAAACGTGACCTTAAACATTTGGGGTCAAAACCTCAAACATCTCGTCAGAGTTTCACATATCTAGGGTTATCATCCTACAAGACCCATCCACTCGACAAGTGCAAGGATTTAGCAAAGACAATATCGAATTGCATCATGGAAATAATTACCTGAGTGTTTTGGGAGCTTGACCCTTATTTAAAGTCAGGATATCTGCTGCTCCTGTTATGACCAGCCTTGTTAAAAATCTGGCCCTACTTTATGGAACTGCAATATTATTTCACTGGAAAACCCCCTTTAACCTGAGGAGGATAAAAGAGTTGACAACATTCAGAAAGTAGATACACTGTTGAAGCCCTGATGTAGCTCATGACTATAACATTCTCGCTTGAACACTGAGAACTCGGTCATTAAAGACAACTTATTTCTATAACAGACCCAAGTCTTTGCTAAATGTCTTGTCACTGTTAATTATCGGCAACACAGACCGGGGAGTTCTGCCGTCCAGCCGTCGGAGCGCTGCGGTTCCAACAGGAGATCAGCCTCGTCTGGCTGCCACCATGTGTGAGCTTTCATCAGGCCACTTCACAGCCGTCTGAGCGGAAACCAGACCACCACCACCACGTGCTGTGAAGGCCCACTCCTGCCGCACAGACGCTGACACACACACGCTGCTATGATTATAGACACAGGCAGACGCTCAAAGACACACAAACACACGTGTCGGCACCACTTATAACAGACCACAGTTTGATGAGGTGTGTCACCAGTCTGAGCGGAGTGGGGCCCACTCTCTGACTGTGTGTGTATGGGTGTGTGTGTGTGTCTGTGCGTGCGTGTGTGTGAGCGAGAGAGAAAGAGAGTTTGTTAGCAGTTAGTAATCACATAATAGTATTACAATCGCTGTTCACCAACCAACTCTAAACAGTCACTGCACTTGACAGGCTTATAATCAGGGGTGCACATAACTTTTTTGCCCTGGTTCTCAAAGGAGCACTTGGAGATGTTGCTTGGTGCTCATCCTTAAAATGAAATAAACCGTAACTTTTGAAGGGGTCTTGACTTTATTTGCCAGACACACGGCACAGAACACACATGCAGAGGTGAACACAGAACACACATGCAGAGATGAACACAGAACACACATGCAGAGGTGAACACAGAACACACATGCAGAGGTGAACACAGAACACACATGCAGAGGTGAACACAGAACACACATGCAGAGGTGAACACAGAACACACATGCAGAGGTGAACACAGAACACACATGCAGAGGTGAACACAGAACACACATGCAGAGGTGAACACTGAACACACATGCAGAGGTGAACACAGAACACACATGCAGAGGTGAACACAGAACACACATGCAGAGGTGAACACAAGACAACATTAGCACGACCAGTAATCCTACAAGCTGTCATCACTACCCTCCTGACTGTTCTCCTCACTGTCTTCCTCTCTGTCAGACATGGTAGCTGATGATGTAGGCCTACTACTTCCTCTCTGGTTGAGTCTGTGATTAGCTGCTTGCATCCACAAGTCAACAGCTGGGTTTGGGTGGAAAGTCTCTGTTGTCATCTTAGACAAGTGGATGTAATCAAATAAGTATGTGAACATAACCAATAACCTACCATAGCCAATAACAAATTAATGTAACTTATTTTATTTGTGTTGTTCATTCATATCTTATTTTACCTTAAAATGTATTTATTTATGCATTTTCTTTTTTATCTCTCCAGTTTTAAAGGATTTTTGGTTACTGTCCTATAGTATACATTGGAATGATTTAAAACCTGTTTATCCCAATAATTATAAAGGAGTGCCTTGGAAATATGTGTTTACATACATTGCGACCAAACCGTTTGAACTTAGACTAAAGTGAACTATCTAAACACTCAAGAGTCCTTTACCTCACTGAGCTGTAGTTATCAGTCTGACTGGAGAGGACTCTCCCTCCACATTATTGTAGAAACATCTTCTTCTTATATCCGTTAGAGCAGCTAGCACGGCACCAGATTCTAATAACAACAGCGCTGGTACCGGTGCACCCTCCCTCTCTCCCTCGCTCACTCGCATTTTGGCTGTGAGCTGCGGGCGCCAGATAAGCCAACATCCCCCATTTTCATCACTTACAGCGCCCATCGTACAGGCAGGGGCGGATCTACCGGGGTGGCATGGGGTGGCAACTGCCACCCTAAACAATAGCCTTGCCACCCCAGCTGCCACCCCAGTTGGCAGCTTTGTTTTGAAAGAAAAGTTGTGGCTCATCGGACATTTATGAGAGAAGTCTCTAATGTCCGAGTGCAAGTGAATGCAGCACAAGATGCGCGTCATGTCAATGGTGGCGAATTCACTTGAACGGGGGGACGGCGCAAAACGAGAAGCATTCGGACCCAAGCACTGAAGGAATGAGGTATTTGCGGTCTACAATGACAGAGAAGAGACTGTCAGTTTGGCTGTACTCAGCATTGAATCAAAACGCACTACAGCTGTTGATCTTAATAAGTTTGTGAGGCGTTTTGCTGAACAAAATAGTAATCGCCGCATTCAGCTGTAATAGACATGCCAACTTGATGCTCTGCTCACGGATGACTCGATGAGAATAACAAACTGTTAAGATGATGACCTTGTATGCGTGTATATTTTTTTTTCTTTGAGGGGGTCTGCCCCCAAAAAACAGTTTTAAATCCTGAGAAAGTAAAATAAGACGGTGTGTAAAACTACACTGCCCAGCCAACAGAAAGTAACCACTTTGATTTAACTAGGCCAGTAGGTAAGGACCTTCCACTGGATAATAACTGCAGCGATGTTTTAGCTGAATACACGTTTTTAACCCTAACTGATGCAGTTAGTCACTTCTTTAATGTTTGTTCTTTCTGATGTAAAGTCAAGGTTGTAACTGTATATCAATAATGATATAATTACTTGTTTTCAAATTTGAAGGAGGGTGAGCAAGCATCTTGATGAACATTCATCATTAACTCCTCCAAAAAATATAGTTTATTCAATAAATGAATATGTGAATCATAACAGTTCTTCACTATATCTGTAAAGCGTCTTTGAGCACCTGTAAAAACGCTAACAAATTAAATCTATTATTATTATTTATTAACAGTGATTGACAGCTGATAGGAATAATATGATTGTTAATAGTATCATATTCATTCAGACAAACATCAATGAGACAGTTAATTAATGTACTTATTGCAGCAGTCTGCATAGATTTGGTTCCCCTGCTGGTCTAAGAGTGAAACAAACTCATTCAGTTATTGTTCAGTTAAAATTCATTAAATTACGTCTGCCACCTTATATGTAAGGCTTTACTGATGTGCCACAATAATATCACCTATGTGATTGAGTTAAAATATTCATATTGTGGCTTTCCAAGTTAACATTGATTGTAGGGTGTGTAACGGTTCACAAACATTTCGGTTCAGTACGTAGCTCGTTTTTAGGTCACGGTTCGGTTCGGTTTGTTACGTTTTCGGTACAGCAGAAAAAATTATCCACAAAACATTAAATATTATTATTAAACTGTGACTAATGTATTCAAATAAATACAAAATATAGTAAAATAAACATTAAGGTGCAGCATTTCGATGAACTGAAATAATCTGTATTTGAACTGTACTGTACCTAAGCAGCCAGCTTGACATTAGGACTTGCTTGTCATTGTATTTTCATAGTTGTTTAAAGAAAGATGAACTTGTCCACATTGCTTGCTGAAATGGCAGATCTGCTGGCACTAACCATGTCTCCTGCTGTGGAGAACACCCTCTCGCTAGGGACAGTGGCAGCAGATACAGCCAGGTAGCGCTTTGCTAACATGGCAACATAAGGAATATTTGGCGTTTCTAATAGGCTTTGGCTCGGTCTGAACTCTCTGCGAGTGGTGGAGGCTTACATGCTAGTGGGAGTTGGGTTTGCACTTCAGTCTTTTTTCTTTTGGTACCGGTGATATTCACGTTCGGTGGTGATGCCTTTTCAAGAGTGTGATGTATTGCCAGCCGCGTAACCAATGTTAGTTGAACAATGCCGACAAACAGCTTTGGTTCGGTCCACCTGTCTTTGTCCGTCATCCTTGTACGTAACTCTGCGAAACCAAAATGTTCCAAAACCGGAGACTTCAATGATGCTGGAGGATTTCGAGCTCAACTTATCTGCGTTCGCCATTTCGACAGTTCCTCAAATTACTGACTACATTTGAACGCATCCCTGTGACCAGCTCTCATAGTATGCCTCTCGTCCAATGAAATGACTTGCTCGCTCTATGATATATACCTGAGATTACTTTCCAGAAAGTTGTTCATGTTCTAAATTTTTTACGTTATAACGCTATAATTCGTTCGGTACCGAACCGAAGGGCCCGTACCGAATAATTTCAGTACGGGTACCGTTACAACCCCTAATTGATTGATAGATTGCGATTTAAATCATGCATATACTTCTGTCAGGGGATGCCACCCCTTAAAATCTCTCCTGCCACCCTCTTGCCACCCCATGAATATTGTCTAGATCCGCCCCTGCGTACAGGGCAAATGAAACGTGTAACCGGGGTGAAAAGGGTGTTACATTACTTAATTATGAATATTGTTACATCAGGCCGAAATTTAGGATGAGCCCCAACGGTCCAAAATGTTTTTTTCCCTCCCAGAACTGCCAGCGCAGCGCCTCCACAGATCTGGCGCCCTAGGCGAACATCTAGCCAGCGCTAGGGGCCGACCCTGAGTTCATATCATGGTTATATGCAACTCGCAAATATCTTTCTCTCTCTCTCTCTCTCTCTCTCTCTCTATCATCTCTCCTCTATTTTCTCTTTTCTCTTCTCCCTTCTCTCTCTCCCTCTCTCAATGTTGGTACGCAAATGCGCTTTGTTTCAAATGACCCGGTGCTCTTTTTTTGGCGGAGGTGCGCATGCGCACCTGCGCACCAGTTATGTGCAGCCCTGCTTATAATGTCATAAGCAGCAGCTGTTTGTTTATGAATATGTATGGGCATGTATATGTTCAGCTGCCAGTAAAAGGCAGAAACAATGTATTTGTTTATAGGTCCTTTTATATTTATTTATTCATGCTTTATTTTTTTATTTTTTTATTTATTAGCCGAGCATTTAAATGAATAAACTATTCCAGTGTAGACTGCAGGCGGTCCGAGCGCTTCAAAGTGTCCTTATCGCTGTGTATACTTTTCACATCTTGTTATGTGTTTCCAAACCAAATGGGAGGGCTTTGCCACATTTTGGTAGATATTTTTGGAACTAGAGAGAGAAGAGTTGTCATTATAATGAAAATGTCAAATATCACTCTCCCTCACAGTCATTTTAGGTTGACAGCGCAGCGAAAGGAAATAGAAACAAGCTTGTTCCACGGGCAATAGACAAACAAGCCCTGCAGGTGGCTTTGATTGGCACAGTGTGTTTCAGGAGTCAGAACTTCTTGTGATTGATGTGGACAGTGTGTGATTTCTTTATTTGTTTCACCAACAAACTTGACTTTGACAAACAACTTGAGACCAGGAATTCTGTTGTTATGATTTTCCTGAGTTCCCTGAAAGCACATAAACATACATTACATTGTTTATACAACACAAAGCTTTTTTTTCTCTTTAACACTAACCAAAGAACCATTTCAAAAATCATGCTTAACTAGATTCTGTGTGTGTGCTTGTGTTTATGCACAATTTAGGTACAAATGCAAGGATGATTTTTTTTGTATGGCCACTGCTTAAACCTGGTCTTTTGGCACCCTAGAAGACATAATTAATATATAGGTAACAGTACCCACAAATAGCTTTCTCATTCAATAGCACACACATCATTATTTTGTGATTTCTTCAGTGTAATTGGTTCCTTTTTTCATGGTAGTAGTCATTTGTTTTACCAAGCAGCACTCGTTTACCTCCTCATCCTTCGTGAAAAAGCTAAAGAAGAGGACTTACTCTCCATGCCACCTCAGTGTTTTGTTTGGAGAATACACATGCAATTTCCTTGTCTGCTTTTTGTTGCAGTAAAAGCATACCAGAATATGTTCTAAGGCTCTTCTTCCTCCTGTATTATTAGCTGTGACTTGGTCTTTGTTTTGGATCCCAACACCAACATTATCTCCAGCATCTTCACATTTTTGAGAAATACCTTGAGTGTGAAATTTGAACCCAGTTATGTTTTTCAACAGCTTTGAGCACACATCCAACTCGATTTAAAAACGAGTGTACTGGAGCTCTTATAGAACACTTAGAGCAGAAGCACTGTGTCATCTCAGTCAGCACTTTATTACCGCATTACCTAAAACACAACCGGAGAGAGAAAGTGAGAGGAGACGCTTGTGTAGGATTACAGGAGACGTTGAGGAGAATCCAATGTGTGTAAACCATAGACTGTATACATAAAGGTGTAAACGAGTAGTAGACTGAGAAAAATGTTTGTATTTGAGAGAGGAAGAGAGATGGGTGATAAGCTAGTGCTAGAGATGTAAGGACACGAGGTTCACATCCCCCACTTATGTTTTATTCATCCATTCAGGTTTGTTTTTCATTAAGCCAAGATCTGGGTCAGATACTGGAGCGTGTGTGGAAGAAGAAGAAATCAAAAGGAGGACTGATGTTTCTGTACAATGGAGACTGAAGACTGCCAGTTTAGAGGGATGAGTGGGCAGAGGCAGGATATGAAACGGGTACAGTGACATGAAGACAGACAGACAGGCAGACAGACAGGCAGGCAGGCAGACAGACAGGCGTATGTGAGCCAGATGTTTGTCGACTTCCTCTCCACGGTCCCTTGGTCGGAAACCAACAGGTGCTTGCATTTAAATGGCAGATGGCGACTGTTTGTGGCAAGAAAGAAGGAAAAAGCATCAGCTTTCTTCAGGGCTCATGCCTCTAAGCTGGCTTATCTGCGTCTGTAACAGATCTCATCGCCTTGAATTAGTCAAAGAAACAGGAGGTGGCTGTGAAACTGGAGAATCTGAACACCCAGGAGCATGTGTCTGTGTGTAGGAAGGAGAGACAGACATATAGAGACAGAAAGAGTGAGGATTCGACATAAAGCAATTAGTGGATTAATCTAATAGTCAATTGTTACTTTGACTATTAAACAATTTGGATAATCGTTTTGAGCCCATTTTCAATCAGAAATACCAAAAATCAGTTTGTTCTAGCTTCACATTGATTAATCACATAGGACTTTTGCCTTTTTTATGGCTAGAGGATACATTTGACAGTACTAGTATTGTTTAAATCAGAGGAGTTACCACTCTTATAATATGTAGTTTTCGTCAACAGTGCTGATTTCCTTGCACGCTGAATTCATGAACTGCCACTATCTGACTTGCTTGAGGTGTAGAAATCGTCTATATCAATATCCTGCTCCACCTTTATGGAATTTTCTATTGAGAAAAGCTTTCTGGCGTCACATAATTGAAAATTCCCGGTGTAATGTTTATATTTTATACAGGAGAGTGGCCCTAGGGAAATATTTGGCCCATTTAAGGGGGGAGGGGGGTGAGTGAAGAGACATGGAGATGGAGCAAACAGCAAAGCAGAGGAGATATGGAAACGATGGAGTAGATGATAAGAAGCTCATTATTCATCTGGCTCTGTATATCCTCCACGGCTCTTGTCACGCGTACAGCGGAGACATCATTTGTGTAGGCCTCATCCTACAGGAACGTGTCGCCTGCTCACCCGTCTGTCTCTACGTGTGTGTGCACCTCCTCTGTACTTCTGTAGTTGTCATGGCAACATTAGATCATCTGATATACGAGGGTATTTTCTGTGAGGTTAATGTATAATGAGCCGAGGTCTTTTGTTTTCAAGGGAAGATATTCATCAGTTTGACCTTTAACCCTCTGCAGAGCAAATAGCTGCAGTCTGAATGTGTAAGCTCTTTCTGGTGCAGCATTCAGTTTTACACACTCTTCTCTCTTTACCTCGGAGCAAGGCCTGCTGTTTCCTGACTCCCATTCATCGCTGGTGGTGGTAACTTTTTTGTCGGAGAATAGAGAGCACAGTGAGTTTCATGAACCTAATACTCGGTTAGTGGTCCTTACTTTCCATGTAGTCCGATTTAGCTGTGTAAAGAACAATTTCATTTCCACGCATGCAGGGTCCCCTATACAATCTGCTCCACATCAGAGTGTGTGATGCGTGACCCTGTCTGGAAGGTCAGATGAAAGAACTGGGGATCATTTGGAGTAGGGGATCTCGAAACATGCGGATAACTGCGCACATTTTATACCAAACGTACAAAGAGAGATAGAGAAGTTTGAACCATCCACAAAGCTGGACAATGTCAGTGTTAATCGAGTGTGAATGTCATAAAATGTAGTCTCAGAAAGGAACTGAAAAAGAGCCCCCTAATCCGACAGCAAAGAGTTGTGAAGGGTGGAGAGGGTTTCTGAAGCTATTGGAACATCCAACAAGCCGTCCTTATAGACTCAATCAGGACCCCTCATCCCTCCTCTTGATTACTGATGAAAAATGATCGGCTTCTTTGATAAAAAGCATACAGATCAAAACTAAAATACCAGCTCTATTTTAGACCACTGATTTGAGTAGGTAGGAGCAGGGCGGACACACACAGGGACATGAGTCATGAGTGAGGGAGGGTGTTGGAGAGGTCTGGACGGAGACTGAGAGACAGTGAGTGGCACCTGCAGAGAGCTGCTAATCCCAGAGTAAAGTAGATTACTGCAGCGGCCTCAGGCTTCCTCACAGTGCGTCTGGAGGAGACAGAGCTGCTCTGAGCCACGGAGTCGCTGCGGGCTGAGAAACTGCTGCCGGCGCTGCTGTGTTGACCAGAATGTTGCTCGATATCACTCACTCCACTCTCAAGTCTCGACTCTTCTTTAAGCCGTCCGTCATCTCCTACGTGTCACTTCACCTGCTGTCAAACAAGGTCTGTGTGTGTGGCAGCTTTCACTCTGCTCTGTGTGTGTGTGTGTGTGTGTGTGTGTGGTGTGTGTGTGTGTGTGTGTGTGTGTGTGTGTGTGTGTGTGTGTGTGTGTGTGTGGTGTGTGTGTGGTGTGTGTGTGTGTGTGTGTGTGTGTGTGTGTGTGTGTGTGTGTGTTGTGTGTGTGTGTGTGTGTGTGTGTGTGTGTGTGTGTGTGTGTCTGTGTGTGGTGTGTGTGTGTGTGTGTGTGTGTGTGTGTGTGTGTGTGTGTTGTGTGTGTGTGTGTGTGTGTGTGTGTGTGTTGTTGTGTGTGTGTGTGTGTGTTTAAAGAAACTATTATCTTTTAAAATAATTTTCTGAATAACTTTCTTTCTCTTTTCATTTTGCAAAACAATATTTCTTCCCCCCAGTTCTCTTTTGTTTTTCAACATCCTTCAGGTGTTTCAGCCTTGAAATGTCTACAGAATATATTTTTTCATGACATCGTTTCATCTCTGTTTTGCTGAGTTTAATATAAAGGCGCAGGAATAATGACGGACAAGTGGGACAGAGGAAAACAACACATACTTCAAACTTGGTGGGGGGGGCTTCTCTGTGGACGTCTACAGTACAACAACATAACAGAGTGCGTGTTGCATCATGTGACAGGGCTAACATCACATTTCGTAAATGAGTCTCTTTGCACAGTGTGGCATGTGGTAAATAGAAAATATGAAACTCGGGGGTTGATGGGAAATTGAAACGCTGCTGTAACAGACAGCTTTATGACCTACTGCGACAGCACCACAACAATGAAGAAAAAGGCAATAAGGAAACAAAAAAAATGTGTAAGTACAGGTTGCTATATTGTTATTATGCTGTGTGCAGTCAAGATAACTGGATATGTTTTTCTGCTTTTATTGATGACAGGCAACCTAGTAGTAAACATATTTCCCTTTCACTTTTGTACAGACACATACAGGATAAAGATGTAGTCATGTAGACTGAACACTAGATAAGGTGCACTGATTTCAGTCCCTGAACATAATTTTAAAAGTTCAAGCAATTGTGGCAATAGTTATGGTCCTATAATGGCCTGGTGTTGGTGTGTGTGTGTGTGTGCGCCTCTATTCTTCTATCTGATTGTCTGCCTGACTGTGAGCTGGTTTCATGTTGCGAAGCCATGACTCATATTTCGAAACAATGGCCCATTCAGAACATGTATACACAGATGTCACAATTACCATTTAAACATGCAATTGTTATATCCAAGTGTGGTCTTGAAACACCAACCGTATGTAATGTATGATGTGCAGATACAACGACTAGGAGATGTGTCTCCACTCGCCTGGGGTGAAGGGGCAATGTTTTGGTTGGTATCTCATTTACTGTAGCACCTTTAGATTTTCAGGCACTAAAATTAGAATAATATAGATAAAGCTAAGACATGTTCACACAATGGATGTATAATAAGAGCTGGATACAGTGTCGGAGGCGGGGCCTCGTTCATTCCTATGAGAGCTGCTCATTGAAGCATGAAGACAAAATGGCCTCACATTTTCAAGAGCAAAACATCACAAACTAGAGAATGCAATTCCTGAAGAAATTGCTTGTGGGAATGCTTTATGCTGAAAAGCGGACGCTAAACTGCTATGCTGAAATGTAATGTGTAAGAAGAAAGTGAAGAATTTAGATTGAAATGATACATGAACACTGGGGGCTTGAATGTGTGATGAGAGAAGAAAAGAAAGTAAAAAGGCTTGGAAAAGCAGCAGAATATTTGAACTGCAAACTTTTGAACTAACTTGATGGTGAATGATCTGTTGCCATGCCAACGGCATTTGATGACATCCCATAATATGCTTAGATGCGTTGATGGCTGCATCGTTACCAAACCTGTGAAGTTTTGGGCCGTTTGGAGCATTTTCACTGAAGTTATGAGAAAACCGTGTTTCATGGCGAGCATTGTGTTGCCATGGCAACGACATTTGAAGAAATCGCAAAACTGTCCCGTAGATGTCTTCACGGCTGGACTGTTGGCACACGTGAAGTTTGAGCACTTTTTGAACATTTTCATAGGAGTTTATAGCGACATCGTCTTATGGCGAGGGATGCGTTTTCATGGAAACGGCATATGATGAAACCCCATAATTGACGTAGAGCTGTTGAGGGCTGGACCGTTAACCATTATCTGAAGTGCGGTGCTGTTTTGACCCTTTTCATAGGCGTACGACAAAATCATGTTTTATGGCGAGGGATGCGTTTCCATGGAAACGGCATATCGTGAGATGTCAGATAGATTTGACATAGAGCTGTTGAGGCATGGGGAGGTGATATACAGGTGAAGATTGTGGGACGACCGGACCGTGTCCATTGGAGCTACAGCGACATCGTGTTTTATGGCGAGGGATGTGTTTCCATGGCAACACCCTATGGTGAGATCTCAGATTTGGCGTAAAGCTGTTGAGGCTTGGACCGGTGATATACAAGCGAAGTATGGGGGACGATCGGACCGTGTCCATTGGAGTTACAGCGACATCGTGTTTTATGGCGAGGGATGCGTTTCCATGGAAACGGCATATGATGACACCTCATAATTGACGTAGAGCTGTTGAGGGCAGGACCATTAACCATTATCTGAAGTCTGCTGCTCTGAGCATGTCAGTTGGAGTTATGACATCATCGTGTTCCATGACACAGGTGTTTATATTGAGCTAACAACGTGAGAGATCAAAGGTTTCCGTGGTGATCAAATAAATGTGGCAAAGGCTCAAATTTGTTGAACAACACATTTGTAACAGGTTTGTTAAAGGTGGGGTAGGTAAATTTGAGAAACCGGCTCGAGATACACTTTTTGTTATATTCCATGGAATGCTCTTAACATCCCGATAGCAATGAATATCTGAAGTGCTTTGACAAAAAATCCATACAAAAATGTCATCTGTGGAAGCCGTAGTACTGTAAAAAGCACGACCAGTTATTTTAGCCGGCCCGGCTAAAATAACTGGATGGCCTACCTGCCTGTCAGCCTTCCATCTGTGCACAAACTTATCTCGTGCCCTCATTGGTCATGTGCACGTTCGTGTGTGTTGGAGGAGGGGCTCTGTAAGGAAGTGGCAGATTTTTTCCGGCTGTGTATTTTCAAATTCTAGCGCACTCGAGCTGGTTTCTCCAAAATTACCTACCCCACCTTTAATTGACCAAAAAATATGAACAGTTGGTGAGTTGGAAGATTGAAAATGGGATTATTATTATTGTTAGGATTATTTGTAGGTCATTGAAAAGTAGAATAATTTAGAAAGGTGTGAACATTGAAGTTTCTATTTTAGAAAAGCTGACACTGTAGTGCATCGCTGGTTTTTAAAAGTGATTTATAAAAAGTCATGTTTAAAGATGTGCAATACTTAAAATGTTTATAAAGATCCTCTGAGTGTGTGTCATTAGTTAGCTGATAAAATGTTAGGGATAAATACCTTGACATATTGACTACAAGAGCTTGAATCAAACAAGCAACCTTGTATTTGAAAGATTAACTGACATAGCAACAGTCGCACGTGGTATCAGTGGTGTGGCTGAGTACTTTAAAAGGTTCATGAATCAAGGGGACTTGAATGTGAAATAAGAACAAGAAAATAAAAGTCTAAATGCATGAAAAAGAAGCCGAATATTTGAACTGAAAACTTTAGAACTAAAACCATACGTCACCAATAATGTCTAAAATATGTGGAACATGTTGAAGTCAGTATGAAGTCTCCATCAGACGGAAAATAATAGGCTGAGACAGTCTGTTAAACTCCACTGACCACGTCATTAGTCTGCTGCTCTAATTATGTCAATTGGAGTTATTACATTGTGTTCCATGACACAGGTGTTTCTATTTGAGCTAACGACGTGTCCAGAGATCAAAGGTTTCCATGGTGATTAGTGAGAGGAAAGCATTTTCATTGTTCTGAATGAGATAAACCTCTTACATGTGAACGTTTTGTTGAAGAACCATAACAGATATCGGTGAAATTTCAAAGCGTGAAGTATGTCAAGGAACTTGAGCATCTGAAGTGTAATTTTTGTGTACTTTCGGGTTAATAATGTGGCCTTTTTGGCAGATTAACTAAAGGTGTGCGGCTGCTGTGGTGGGGAAAGGTGAGGCTGAATTTACAATGGGTTTTAATGGAGATATGTTGAAAGTTTGTGTCACTTCATGCCCTCAAGAGGCATTTTTAAAAATTATTTTGCTTAATTTGTTTTTATCTTTTAAGCTACGAGATGTTTTCCTACGTTTGTCATGAACAATTATGTCTCAGGAATGTAGGGTTTTGGAATTATGGCAGGTTTAAAAGAAAATATGAAGGCAAAATGAAATCTGTCCTCCACTGTGACATCACGCACTCTAAAATCTGAAGAAGGCCTCTTTACCAAGGTCTGAACAATGTTTAATAATTATATTATGTAAAAGTAAGAATCAGATTGAAAAGTTGTGTTACACGAATAATGTCAGAAAGATGTGACATTTTAAAGTTGGAATGAGGTTTCTGAGTGAAAGTATGAAGGAGCAGTTAGCAGTTGAAGTTGCATGAAGATTGTTGAAGTCTGAAGAGTTCTCCATTGACTTCCATGTTAAAAATGGGATGTATTATGGGATATATCTCTGGAATTATGAAAGTTATTAATGATAAAAGTAATAGCCATTGATTCCCGACCGAGCTGAACGTTTTGATGTTTGAACGGAGTTTCTGCGATGTTCAATGAGGGAGAAGAAGCAGCGCAAAATAACCCGGCGGAATAATAAAGAATTTCGTGCGTAGCATAACAGATAGTGGGAATGCTGTGTCAGCATTCCCACTAAATTACTCATAGAGCAGGAACAGTTGAGTTTCCCTTAAGCCCCGCCCCCGAGCTCCTGCTCTCGGCTCACTAGAATGAATGGAGAGAGAAAATACATCTTAATTTGGCTTTTAGCGCATTTCACAACTTTAAGGACCTAATGATTCTAATAAGGCCTATAAAAGTGTTTGCGCTGTGTCGTTTATTTAGTATGAAAACAATTATCCGCTGATTTACAGACGTCTCTTTCCCAATGTAAGTCAATGGGAAAAAGTATTTCTGGGCCTCTGGGGACGTCATGGACTGATACGGAAGTTGTACTATCCCCGTTTGGCCACTACAAATATTTTCCTCGGAGTCCGGAGTACTTCCTGGTTCACACGGTTGAATCATGTTGATATGAAAATATTGTTAGGAATGCCATGAGCCACAATAACTAGCAAAGCTGTGCTCTAAACAATTTGATGTTGTGGGCACATCCCTGTAAGCTGCCCGATGGCAGCAATGTTCATATTGTTGCAGCCTGAGCATAACCTCAATATACACTCTAGGGACTTCAGACCTTGCAAGTTGGCCAGTAAAATAGATTTACCAATATTACTTTACCACCCCTGATACAGACTTCCTTACATTTTTTACTTTATGTGAACCATTTATTTTGCTGAACAGCCAAAACGTTCCCCTTAGCTTTGATCCAGTGAGTCTTAACACTACAACCCAATGTCAGTGTCGGCGCTGGTGTGTCAGTGTAATCTAATCCGCGCTTTTAGAGTGAGGATCTTAAATCTGTTGAAATTCTCTGCACACGTTGTCCAGGCTCTTTTTAATTGAAGGATTTGGCCTTTATAAGACATTTAATTGACAAATGAAACAGCAATGTAATGTCATGAGAGTCAGCAATCAGAGGTTACATTTGTGGGCTTTTGTCGCTCTCTGTGGGTGGGAGACAGCCACTCTCTGTGTGTGTGTGTGTGCGTGTGTGTGTGTTCGTGATTTAAGGTCTCTGTGGGACACCAAGAGGAGGACTTGGCATGTGGCAGCGAGGGGTCAGCAGCGACAGACGCACACCAGCAGATGTTGGAGGGAGGAGGTGGGAACAAAAAGGGAGGGCAGAGAGGGAGGAAAGAGGGCAGGCGGTGGAAAAAGGTGGGAGAAGAGTAGTGGAGAGGCAGGTGCTGGATTGATGGATGGATGAGTGGAGATGTGAAGCACAGGGAGAGAGAGGATAGGGTAGATAAAGGGCTGCACTGAAGAGGAAGAGTGAGGAAGAAGCCATCAGGCAGCTGTAAAAGAGAAAAGGAGGGACACAAAAAGGCAGACATAAGCAAATAATTTCCTGTACTAATCAAAATCATTACATGAAGTTCACAATTTTAACGTAAATTGTTTTTTTTTTGCGACTGACTGCGAACACCATGAGCATTCAGCATCTCACAGTCTGTGAAAATGTGTCTTTATTGCTTGGATAGAGATAGATAGAAATTCAGATTAAAACCATTCGAAAGGCTTCAATTTCTTACAGTTTCAGAGTTGCTGCACTATTTTTGATACTTTGACTTGCGACCTTCTTCCAGCTTTTTTTTCAACAGCAAACAATAATAAATATGTGCAGATGGAAGTAAGTAATGAAACTTGGCCTTTAATCAAAAGAGAGCGTTGTCTACTGTGCAGAGAGCTAGTGACAGTCATCATACCCGGTGACTGTGTAATTGAAGAGCTTGAAAGAGAAGGAAAGCGGCATGTGTGCTGTACAAAGTGAGACTGTGACTCACTTTAAGAGCTTTCCTATAATGAAACAAGACATGGGAAGGTTTTTTTTTAATGGGGAGAGAGGATGAGAGGGGAAATGAAAGCAGCAGATCGCTGTCTGTCCCTCCTGCTGCCTCCATTTACCTTCATTGATTGTGCAGCCAGGCTGAGTTAATGCCTACCTGCTGTACTCAGACGGCAGCATCTGTATCGATGCGTGTGTGTAATAGGGAAAGGAGTGCCTGTGTGTTTCAGTCCGCTTTTCTTTTGTGTTCACGCAATATGATAATGTTGTTGTTCTTGTCTTCTAAACCCTCTTCAGATATAAAGACATTGTTCCTTTTAAAGGAACAGTTCACCCCAAAAAGTAATATGTTCCTCTTACCTGTAGTGTGATTTATCAAGTGGCAGTGCTGAAAATATTTGCTGTAGAGATGTCGGCCTTCTCCTGAATATATATGGCATATATATATACAGATTTAACATTACCCCGTTATGAGAAATAGGTTGTGATTTCTGGTTGCTGTGGATTTTTTCAGATTTTTGCCGCTTTGACCAGCACAAGCAGAGTGCCACCTATGTATTATATTTTGAGAGAAAGCAGACAACTCCACGCATAACACCCAACTACAAAAGCAATGTTTATCAATACATAACTCTAGAGAATCGGAAATCCTTTATCCGTCCCGCAGCAGGAACATTTACAGCAGCAGAGATACAGTGCAGATTGAAGGCAAAAGGAAAAAGAGTAATAATCATAATATGTTTATTTATTATAGCACCTTTCAAAGTAATAGAATTTCACAAATGAATAGAATAAACACATGAATACAATAACCACATGAGGCAGACATTTTTAAGGTCAACATAAAAACATAACACAGACCACGTGGAGTCCTGAAAGGAACAAACATAATAACAGAACACACCACACACATTTCAAATAGAAATAAAAGCCAATGTAGACTTAATTATTAAATAAGAAGGCAACGTTAAGAATACAAATAGAAATAAATAAACAGAAAAAGTACTTCATAGAGGAAAAAATAAGTAAGAGAAGTTAAGAAGAAAAACATATTTTTATTTGACAGACTATTTCTTGGTTTTGTGACGTAAAGTCTCCAGAATTCACTTCATTTGGCCAAAAAACATTGTCCAGCACATGATAAACAAGTAAAACCCCGAAAGGTTTTCATCCATTATCTGCTTTATTCAAGTCAATTCACATATTTCCCTAAATATCTAATATCACCAATAATTCAGGTACTCACAAATACAGGACAAATAATAATGATAAATCAGGTTTACATTAAATGAAACACCAGCTGATCGCCTGATTATAAAATCCGCCCATGTGTCCTTCATCATCCCTCTTCCTCTATTACTTTGTCCAGACTTCTCTCTCTCTCTCTCTCTCTCTCTCTCTCTCTCTCTCTCTCTCTCTCTCTCCTATAACTGCCTTCACCCTTGCAGCACGCTTCAGACCCCTGCTCCTCCCACTTCCTTTCATCTGTACTCCTCTTCTCCTTTTCCATCCGTCCCTCCATCCACCCCCCCCCCCCCACCTTCTCCGTCGACCCCTCTCCCCTGGGTCTTGTGGGCAGTCGGATGGCTTTGTGTTTGAAACGTGTGTTGGCAGGAGGCAGCATGCGCACACACATACAAATTACACACACACCCGCACATGCGCACATACACTACCAGTTTCTGTTGTCAATAAGCTGCTCAGCTGCGAGCTCCCTAGCCCTAATTGTGTGTGTGTGGGGTGAGGACAAGGCACCCATTGTCCTGCAGATTAACACACACACACACA